>NW_003852519.1:4230029-4237075 GCF_000181295.1 Otolemur garnettii
ATTTTTGAGAATTTAGTAGCAGGAAAACATTGTTTATTCTAATGAACTGATAAATATCTCTTCTTCTTCCTTATGATGGTAAGTAATTATGTTTTTCTTTTTGCTTTGGCAGCTAGAAATCTCAAAGACAAATTTGAAATCCAATCACAGTGTCGTGTCGACTGTAACACTTCATAAATTTTAGTTCTTATCTCTCTCTACATTTCTTAACTTTGTATTTTATTTCGTTATTTAATTTTTAATAATATCATTTTATCTGTATACAATTCAAGTACCTGAATCCATTGTAGAAATAGATGAGGTACAAAGATATAACTAAACCAATAAATCAAAGGAACACTTTCCTGATATTGTATAAAGATCATAAAGCTCAAGGTTAACTTTAAAAGGCTTTGTGGTAAGCTGTTCTAAATAAATGGCAGAGGTTATTCCATAAGTTCTACTACCCCTTGTAGATTTATTTGCCCATGAAGGACAGAGAATATTGACCGCTCAATGCTGAATACACTGTCGTGCACTTATCCAGTCATTCATCAATAAACCAAATAAATCAACACTTACTGAGTGAACACAGTGTGCTAGACGTAGTCTTAAAACGTAACATGGTAAACGTTTTCTAGTATCAGCTGAGTGTGGTGGCCCATGCCTGTAATCCTAGCCTCCCAGAAGCTGAGGCAGGAGGATCACTTGAGCTCAGGAGTTCAAGACCAGCCTGAGCAAGAGCAAGACCCCATCTCTACTAAAAATAGAAAAATGGGCCAGGCTCAGAATGCTGAAGCAAGATTACTTGAACCTAGGTGTTTGGGGTTGCTGTGAGCTAGGGTGATGCGATAGTACTCTAACCCTCTAACAGAGTGAGACTCTCTCTCTCAAAAAAAAAAGGTTTCTAATATAGTACATTATAGCATGAGAAATGTACTGAAGCAATTTTCCAGTCACCTAGCTGTGGAAAACCATCCCATCCACTGGCGTGTTAGAACAAGAAGAAAGCATATGAACTACTAATCTGAAATAATTTTTAGAATATTGACATCTAAGACAAAAGGGAAAAGAATACTGAGATGCATGAGTTAGTCAAGAGGAGTTTCGATGAATCATGTTGAAGCTTCAAAACTGATTTTCACCTGCATCTACTAAAAATAATTCTCTAATTAAAACTTATTTTCATATGTTGGCATTTTCAAAATATATTATTCATTGCTGACTTTTCCTTGTACTCAATTTAATATGTTACTGGTGCCCTTAGAGCAATACCTGTATAATTTCCATGGCAATTACTTTAAGCATTACCTGCCACCATCCCTGACAAAGAACAAAATTTTAAATATCACCTTCCTCAGATTCTATAAGAAAGGAGTATACTGAAAAGAAATAAAGGGCATGTCACTCTCATGGCAAGGGGCTTTGATAGAAAAATATTAGGACAAATTCTCTAGCCCACTCCATCTGAATGATCATCGTCTTACAGCCTTGCTACCAACATTGCATCTCCCTTTCTCTCTCTTCGGGACATGAGCTTGGCTCTATGTAAACCTCACTTGCTGGAAGACAAGATTGAAAAAAAAGTGAACCTATTCTAGTTCTTTTATTTCTGATCTCAATTCTCCATTCTTGCTTATATTAAATTCTTTTTAAGAGTGAAAATATAGGCCGGATGCAGTGGCTCACACCTGTAATCTCAGCACTCTGGGAGGCTGAGGTGGGTGGATTGCTTGAGCTCACAGGTTCAAGATCAGCCTGAGCCAGAGGCAGACCTTGTCTCTAAAAATAGCTGGGCACTGTGATGGGCGCCTGTAGTCCCAGCTACTTGGGAGACTGAGGCAAGAGAATCACTTGAGCCCACGAGTTTGAGGTTGCTGTGAGCTGTGATGCCATGGTCCTCTACTGAGGGTGACAAAGTGAGACTCTGTCTCAAAAAAAAAAAAAAAAAAGAGAGAGAGAGAGAATATAGAAAAATAAATGAAATGTGAAAATGAGAACATCAAGATAAGATATGATATAATGAGATGGCATGAATGACAAAGTATTAACTCTATTTTAATATTTTGTTTCTATGTAGTTTAAATATTTCTATCTAAAGGAAGGTGGATTTGTTTTTATTGGGTGAAAAGAATATGAACTATTTCCTTTAGTGACAGCGCTGGAAAGATTCTCAGAGACAATCTGGACAAACCAAAAGGGAGGTACATGACAATTCTTCCTTCTTCATGCACACAATTGTCAGAAGTATCTTTTAAAAAAGGGAAAGTCATCCAAAGGCATTTGTATTAAATGAGAAATACAGACTAGACGTCCAGGCATCTTTTGTTCATTAAAGACATTTCTATAAATGAACTGAAATTTTATCAATTTATAGATGTAAAGTTTAAAGAAGTATTAGACACTAACGACAGCCTTGCCTCTTAGCACTAAAGCAGAGACAGTTACCCACAGCCCTTCAAATGGTGCCCAATACTGTTCAATAATGTTACCTATCTACATGGCGATTAGGAGTTGGCTTAAAAGCAACGGCGGCTTCCCCTTGGTCCAGATGGGGCCCTCTCGAGTAAATGTTGTTACTGAATGCATATCCATCACCTGGGGGATACTCTGATGCGCTGGAATGCTGAAAGACAGAGTGAGACAGATGAAAGACTCGCCAAATACTGTGTGAAGCCTCACGTCAACCAACAAGAACCTGTCCACTGTATTGTGATCAGTATTCATTTCCAAGTGACTGATCGTTATGTTAGTGAGTTATGAAATGACAGTAATACATTTATGTCAAAGACACACTTACATTAGGAAAATTCATTAATGGAGAGGCTGAATCCTGCTCTGTGTTTTTAAAAAACCTTCACCAATCTAGCAAAGTAAACACTGTCACAAGAAAATCAACTGAACTCCCTGCATTAAAATTATACAACCCTCTCGTTTTCTCATTTTTAAAATTATGGTATTATTATTACAAAAAACTATGGTATTTTTCAAATTTTACAAAACAGCAGTGCCATTATCATATTTACTGTCAAGGGAAACAGAGAAAGATACAAATACACGGATCTTGAGGGTCCAGAGTCCAAGATAAGAATGCTGGAGTCACTTCTTTTCAGCTGTTAACACACTGCAGACATGAGCCTACTGGGTGCCACCAGGAGGAAGGGCTGAGGTCTTCAGATCCCAGTGAGCACCGTGGTTTTAAGGCTATAGAAACTACTTCCTCAAACTGGGAGAAAACAATCAGAAGACATTAGCTGAAGATTTCTTATTGCTTCTTTATGTAAAAGCGAAGTGTGAGAGAAGCCTGATTGATACCAAAGCATTTGAATTCTGGGGGTATTTCAATTGTTTACGGCTTCATGGTGGCAAAATATTTGAAACAGGGTTGTTTCAGAAAAGGCTTGAATATGTAGTTACTATAGTTAATCTAATGACAAAGTTGGCAAGCATAGGGCTGAATTTATCTATACCCAGACCAAGTGACCAGTGTTGATGTCAAAATACCCACATTATATGAGTCCTCTGAAATATACATCAGGATACTGCACTTAACTCACAAATACAATAAACATTTTTCATGCACTTAAATACCTGAGCTCAATTAATTCAATTTATAACTTCACTATCAGAAAGAAGAGTCACTTAATTTGATAGGTAATTTTTTACCAGAGGCTGTTCTAGAGGGGGAGTGCCAGAAACTGCTAGAACCACCACCCTTTTGCTTAGCACTGAACAGAACAGGGTGAGGTCAGCCAGGATGAGATCACTGGGCCCTGAGACTGACAGGGAACACTAGAAGGGAGGAGACAAATGATGACAATGACTAAGTGTGATGACTACACGCCCTGCGCAGGGCCGCTTCTGGGTCAGAGGAAGTAAAGCAGCTGAGTTCGGCGCCCACACCTGCCACTCCACTCAACTACATCCCTTCACTTCTAAACAAAACCACCAGATCCTGAATCGCTTGTCTTGTAAATGTATTTATTATAGTGGCAGTAAAGTATCATAAAATCTCTTCTAGGAGTAATTACATTTTTTATGCGTTTTAAATCACCATTTCTTGGCCTCTTTTCCAACAAAATCTCAAGGCATAAAATCCCCTAGAACTGTGAGCATGTGATTTTCATTTCACTTCTTAAGCCTCTGAATATCTACTCGAGCCATTAAGTGAAAAAACAGTTTACAACAGGAAAATGGTTAAGTCATTACAAGTAAGGATTCTCAACAATTCCTCTTTTAAAATCACTTATTCCATGAGCGGAGGCAAACTTTTATCCTGGAAGCCCAGAACACATTACTCTCACCTTAAAATCCCAAATTGAAAAAGTACTCAGAAAAGCGAATTTCCAAGGCATGCATCATGAAGTGAACAAATTTTCTTTTTTAAGATATGAAGACTATAAACTGGAAATTTTATTTGAAAACAGTCAGTGTACTATAACTACAGCAATAAGTATATCAAAATATCATATATAACTACATATTTTTCCTCTAAAAATGTTACCCTCCACATGGAAATAAAGCCTAAACTATAAAACACGCAGGAACATTCGCTTGCCAACCGATGCTTAGAGCGGTGAGGTCACCTTCTTATTACGCATTTGCAGGAAAGGGCCATATGGAATCTACGTCCTTACATACAACCTGGGGTGGGAGGGTGTAGAAATTACACTAGAAAAAAATATATTTCAAAGCAATATATATGCTTTATTTTTAAAGTTTCAGGAATTCGACTCATCTATTTGTTATTGTCCAAAGAACAGCCCTGAAAGGAATGATTTTTAAAATTTTAATGTAGACACATGTTTCTCCCTAAAAGTGGTCACAAAATGTGATCTACCATGGTTTGCTAATTCATTACTTGAGATCATGTTTCTACCTTATAAATACCTATGTCAGTCTGAGAAAATTAAGGAATTAAAGAAAATGAGTAGGACTGTGGAAGGATGTAGTCATCATTTACTGTCTCTTCTTCAAATTAAATTTCATCCATCCTCAGGTTCTGATCATCCTATTTATGTTTGGTTCAACTTTAATCAATGTTTAATCCTCTTTTCTAAAAGAAGAGTCATATAAAAATAATTTTTAAGGAACGTGACAAGATAGGATAGCCAAATTCATTCTCTCAATTTGCTCCCCAAATTGGTTATACTCTAAAGCTTTTTAAATACTTAAAAGAAAAAATAAATTTTTATGATCTGAAGATGTTATGGTGTTATACGTCATTTGAGCCTGAGAACTGGAGTCCAGAAAAGTTTTGGTCCTCTAGCCAGGCTGACAGGACTTCAGAGAGAACTAGGCAAAATAGAGAAGGAGAAAGGCAGAGAGAGAGAAGAGAGAGGAGGAGGGAGAAAAAGAGAAAAAAGAAAAAGCAGGGAAGGAGGGAGGGAGGGGAAGGAGAGCGAGCTGCCTGAGACAGGCTTAGAAGATCAAGGTTCAGGGAACTGTCTCAAAGGTCTGACAATGAGAGAGGAAACAGAAGAATCAGCCAAGGGGCAACAGAACAAATCACTGACAAAATGAGAAAGTACATTCTCAAAAAGACTTAGGATCCTCAGGGTCAAGAGAGCAGCAGCAGCGGGGGTAGGAGTGATGCAGGGGAACAACAGGGGCTGGGGTTGGGCTTTGCTCAGGAAAAGAGCAACTGACCCAAACATGACAGAGGTGAGAGAGAAGGGATAACTCAGGGAAGAGTAACACTCAGTCTTTGATTTGACCAATCTTCAGATCAATAAAAGGAAAACTTGTGGTTGTAATGAATTATAAGAGAATGCACAGATTACTGTGCTATGTACTGTGCCCCTATACCCTCAACAATTAGGATCCAAAATGACCCTCTTTTCGTGTTAAGAGCTAGTATTTTTCCTTCTGATGGTTATTAATTTTCTTATTTTGAGGTAAGGCCCAAAACAAAGGTGAGGTGGTGCTAAAATCCTTACCTCGGTGGATGACCTCTTCATCTCCTGTTTACGCTGATGCTCCGCGGCACTGGCCACAGACTCAGCGAGCTGGTGAAGATCTTGCTCCATCGGGGCTCCCATGAAGTTCAGCATCGGGGGCTCCCAGCCATTGCGGAACCGTGGAACATAGGGTGGAATAAATTGCTCCTTTGGCCACTCAGCTCTGCAGGACATTAAAACATATAAACGATATAATTTTTAATGTATCCACGCTCACCATTACCTTCAATAAGGAAAGCCACACACACATAAAAATCAAACAGACAAAAGCAACACATATGTAATCTGCCCTCCCTCCACCAAGGGAAAGCAACCACATTTACACTAGTATTTAATGCCGATAAAAGGAAAGAAGAGTGCACTGCGCTGCATAATCTGTTTTCACCACATTGCCTCAATTCTCCATTAAACACAACAATTTAACATGAGTACAGGTTTCTTAAATTCTGTATGGGAAGGGCCTGGGAAGCTAGAAGTGTGGTCAGTATTTGGAGCACAGACTTCTCTAGTATCCAGAGTAGTTTCAGATTCTCATCTTTCCCTCCCCCCACCCCCATCAATAGGAAACTCCCTGATATTACATGAATCTTTCAAAGAAGAAACAGCTCCACATGTTCTTAAGATTTATAATTTTTTTAATTATGGAGTCAATAACCAATTTAATAAATTAAATGTACTGGCTTGGTTTTAATCAGGAAAGTCACCTAATCAGTAATCATGATCATCATTACCCATTATCGCTTAATGACTCTGAGTGAGACTGACTTCTGCAGGCTCCTACTCATTCATGAACCACAAAAATAACTAGGGCAAAAATTATGGCTTCATTTTTGCTACATTATGTTGCTTTATCTTTCATACTTAATTCTTCATGTTATATTTCTTTTTTTTAATTTCAAAACATTACACGGGCATGTTTTTGGTTACTTGGATCACTTTTGTAATGCTTAAGTGAAGGCCATAAGTATGCCCATCACCCAGACACTGTTCACTGTTCACTGTCCACCATGATGAAATCAGCCATTTTATCCAGATCATTACACACCTTCATGATTCTTTTCTCCTTTATGAGATTTTTAAATCAGCCACTACACTTATTCCCTATAC
>NW_003852519.1:4237111-4238624 GCF_000181295.1 Otolemur garnettii
GACCCAAAGCAAAGTAATGATTATGAATAGCCTGGGCTATTTTTGTACTAGGAGACCTGGTAAATTTAATAAACCTCAAGGGAAAAAAATTAAAAGATCCCATCTAAACTTATCATAAAATCACAGAGCTAATAGATTTAAGAAATCTATTTACAATGGGATATTATTTAGCCATATAAAAAAATGAAATCCTGTCACTTGCAATAAAATGGATGGAAGCAGAGGTCATGATATTAAGTGAAATAAGCCAAACACAGAAAGACAAATATCATCACATGTTCTGATTCATATGTAGGTGCTAAAAAGGCAGGTCTTGTGAAGATAGAGCGTACATTGGTGGCGACTAGAGGCCAGGAAGGAGAGCAGAGAGGGTGGGGCATAATGGGAGGCTGATTATTAGGTACCAATATATAGTAGATAGAAGAAATAATAACTAGTATTCAATAGATCAGTAGGGTGTCTACAGTTAACATTAATCTATTGTAAATTTTAAAATAGCTACAAGAGAATTATTCGAATGTTCCTAGCATAAGGAAGAAATAAATATAGGGTACTGGATATTCCAAGCACCCTGATTTGAGCCTGGGACATCATATGAATATATGAAACTACCCCATGTACCAAAAAAATATGCACACCTATTAGATTTCAAAAAATTATAAAAATAAGTTATGGTTTTATGCATTACCTTTAAGTCTTTTATCCATTCAGAATTAACTTTTATGAGTGGTGAGAGATATGGATCCTGTTTCTTCTGTGTGGGGCTACCCAATTTAACCCGCACCATTTTTGAATAGGGCTTCTTTTCCCCATACATATCTTTCTCTGTTTTGTCAAAGATCAGTTTGCGGTATGTGGATTGTTTTATACCTGGGTTCTCTGCTCTGACCCAGGTCTGTGTCTCTATTTCTGGGCCATCATCATGCTGTTTTGGTTACTATGACCGTGTAGTATAGTTTGAAGTCTTGTCATATGATGCCTCCAGAGTTGTTCTTTTTGCTTAAGTTTGCTTTGCTTATTGGACTTTTTTCTGGTTCCAGATGCAGGATAGATTTTTTTTCTAGATCTATGAAATATGACATCAGTATTTTGAAGGGGATTGTGTTGAATCTGTAAATCACTTTAGGTAGCAGGAACATATAACAATGTTAATTCTACCAATTCATGAGCATGCTATGTTTTTCCATTTGTTTGAGTCATCTGTGACTTCTTCCCTCAATGTTTCATAGTTCTCTTTGTGGACAGTTTTCACCTCCTTGGGTAAGTAATATTTCTAGGTCTTTTATTTTCTTTTTAGCTATTGTGAGTAGTATTAAGTCACTGATTTGACTTGGCTTAACTGTTATAGAAATGCTACTAATTTGTGTATACTGATTTTTTAACCTGAGACTTTACTGAATTTATTTGTCGATCCCATGAGTCTCTTGCTGGATCCTTTGGAGTTTTCCAGATATAACATCTACAGTATCAGTAAACAGTGATAGTTTGGCCTCCTCTTTCCTGATTTGAATGC
>NW_003852519.1:4239600-4287467 GCF_000181295.1 Otolemur garnettii
TGTGCTGGAGAACACTAATTCCAGAGCCTCCACCGCAGCATTAACATCTTACAGACCCCTTCTACCGCCAGTTACTTTTGTCTTTGTGCTAGACCCAATTCCCAGACTGATCTTTATCAACTACAGATGTGATTATGTCATAGTCTGATTCTCAGAGTTAATGGTCTCCCACAGTCTACAGAACCATGCTCCAGCTCCTTAGCAAGGCCCTGGAAACCTGTACGGCCCAGCCCTGCTCATCTCTGTAGCTTCATTTACCACTATTCCTCCTCTCTCCTTTCTCCACAATCCTCCACTCCCCCAAAGTCCGCATTCCAGCTAAACCCAAACTCATATACCATTCTCTTGACTTTCCTACTCATGACTTCACCTCTGCTTCTCTCTGTATGCGGCAGGCCCTTTCCCTGCTTTTTAGTATTGGAAATCCTACTCATCCTGCTGAAAGGCAGTTTAGCAAACTAATTACGAACACCAATTCCAGAATCAAAAGGTACGGGTTCAGATCCCTGCTCTGTCACTTACTAGTTGTGTGACCTTGGGAAAATTACTTAACTTCTCTGTGCCTTACTTTTCTCATCTGTAAAATACTGATAATAACAGGAGCTATGTAAAGTGCATGAAGAATACGTAGCAAGCTCTGTGTGTGTGTGTGTGTATAAACTCTATCTTTGCCCCTCTGCCGATTGTAAATGCCACCTCTTCTTTGAAAGTTAACTATCCTCCTTTCTAAATGCTCTTCTGACTGCTCCCCTTTGCCAATCAACAGAATTTTCTTCATGACTCACTCTCCTGACACTGACCAGGCCTTGTCTTGCATACACGTCTATCTCCTCTACTACACTTCTAGCTTTTAAAGGGTCTAGGTTTTTTTCATCCTATATCATCTAGTCCTTCACAAAATGAAGATTAAATAAATGTTTCATTAGATCCACATAATAAACAAAGAATACTGAATGAATTACAAGTATTAAATGCTGAACTCATATATACTTACCTGGCTTTCATCCAAGTTTCTCCCAGTGAAATCCACAGCTGCCTTTCATCCATATTGACAGTATAATTTAAGAAATCGATTGTGTCTTTAGTCAATAGGGGACTGAGTACTGAACTGGCTAGGTCAGGGCCTCCTGTTGCCTGCACCACCTAAAATAATAAACCATTTTCCAGTAAGAAGATAACCATTCGTTATGCATTTTCAAAATATGTAGACAAAAACCCATGCCCCAAACAAGTACTGTTTTTTATACTCAAATTAAATTTTGATGTTGCACAATGCACTCCTGAATGAAAAACAGCTTGCCATATTAACCTCTCCTGCCCAACAGAGTCTTAATATCTAAAATGAAAGTTAACAGTTTAACAAACTTCACAGCATTTGCCTATGGACTGCATGTGACTATGCTTTTTCTGGAAAACAGTAATGGATATGGAGAATTCTAAGTCTAGTAATTTTTACCATCTCTGGGTTTTTGTTTTGTTGTTGTTGTTGTTACTTAAAATGTGGATATCTTAACCGGCAAATCTATTGTGCCAAATTTGAAAAATATGGTTCCAGAAATGAATACTATCAAGAGAAACAAGGCTCAAGTTAACAGTCTATGCTGTGCCCATTCAGACATATGAAAATAAAAGGATCCAGAGAGAAAGACAAGAGCAGAATAAAAGCGGCATCCTGAATCTATGAAAATTCCCCTCGTTTAACAGGGATAAATTAATGACTAGCAGAAACAAACACACAGGTGCAACTCTTTGATAAGCAAAATGATGACACATGGATGTCCAAACGCTGCTGCAAACTGACTTCTCAGGAGCTGTTTTCTGGTTTAAACATGGTAGTTATCGCCTAGAACAGAAACCAGCCTCTTCGATAGAAATCTCACTTCCTTAGAGATGTGGCACAAGAAAAAAAGGAGTGTTTTGAATGGCTGCAGTCATTCAGGCCTTCCAAGCACACTCTGCTGTTTTATGCCTCTGTGTACCTACAAACGGTGTGCCCAGGTCCCCAGCTTCTTCCACTCATTCAGAACTCCACTCAGGTACCGCTGTTCTGGGAAGCCTTTCTTAACCTCACCCTGTGTCTCTGATACACACCCCACCACCTTGCATCCAGTGTCCTCGATACAATCTATGCGTATCAGTAACACATTACATTGTTTATGGCTCATTTTTTCAGTTTCCCTACCTTGAGAATCTGGACTCAGACTTACGTGACTTTGAATTGTAGAAGAATGGACTTTCATTTATTCATGGAATGAATGGAAAACACAGGAAGGAAAAGATAGAAGATAAAGGAGACAGGCTGACTCTGATTCAAGAACAAAACCTCTCCCTTTGGCACAGACATTTTTCTCTTCCAAGCACTAGCATTTCTAGGAAAAAGGCAGGGATGACTAAGAGAGAAAAGTAAGAGACTAAAGTAAAAGAGGAGGAGAATATTAAAATCTCTGGTTTGACAGCGGGAAAAAGAGATGAAAGGTGAATAGAAGGCTCTGGGCTGCAGTTTCCTCTCCCCTATGTGAGGAGGCGTGTGCACTGGCACAGGTGCCCTGGGTGTGCACGTGGCCGCAGGTGCATGCTGAGGGCAGAGGGGAGCAAGTCACAAGGTTTAGGACCATTAAAGTTTGCTGGGCCAGTAGTGGGCCCTGAAGAAATGTTCCTCCTTGACCTCCTCATCCAAGTAAAATGTCTGGGAAATTGTAGCAAGAGGTATTATTGGGGAAACTATGAACAAGGAATAATTTTTAACAAAGGCAAATGTGAAAGCGTGTTTAGATACTAGTCTGACCATACAGACTATTCTGCATATGGTAGAGAAATTAGCCATTATTTCATAGCTCTACTCTGAAAAATGGCTAGATACCTACTTATGACCTGTGAAAGACTATTTAAAGCAGGTGTCCTCAAACTACGGCCCCCAGCCCACCTAAGACATTTACCTGGCCCACTGGGTGTTTTTGCCGCCCTGCCTGTCCTACTTAGCAGCCGACTTGTCCCGAGGCCTGCAGTCTGACCCTCCAACAGTTTGAGGGATAGTGAAATGGCCCCCTGTTTGAAAAGTTTGAGGACCCCTGATTTAAAGAATAAGAAGAAGTTTATAACAGTTTTATAAAAAACACTTCCTAATCCTCAGACTAAGATGGTATGAAAGGTGTGAAAGAATAAAAATTTTGTTAACAAGCTAGTATTACTTTCTTTGTATATGTATGGCCTTAGCCTTGATCTAATTTTTTAAAATGCTTTTATAGTAAGAATTATTCAATAATAACCAGAAATCTGATGATCTATATAGAGCAACAACACAGGAAAACATTCATAAATTACTGATGAAGTCTTGGACTTGCATCTCCTAATCTCATATTGCTCAGCTTCTGACATTCATGGTGATAATGTTACTTACTTTTCTGCACTTTAAAGCAATGTTCATTTCAGATTCTACTTCAGGTGTTGTCTAGTTACGTCTGGGGAAAAGGAGGATGACATTTATCCTCCTTCCTGCCTCTTCTCAATCTTCTTTGCTGCTTCTTCCTATTCTCCTAACACTAAAAATAGACCAGTCTGTCTTCCTTTTTTTTTTTTGGACAGGGTCACATCCTGTCACCCAGGCTAGAGTACAGCAGTGTCATCAGAGTTCAGTGCAACCTCAAACTCCTAGCCTCAAGGGATCCTCCTGCCTTAGCCTCCTAAGAAGCTGGAACTATAAGCACCTGCCACCACACTTGGAAATTTTTCTGTTTTTTTGTAGAGAGGGAGTCTCATCATGCTGTTCAGTTTGGTCTCAAACTCCTGGCCTTAAGCAATCCTCCCGCACTGGCCTCCCAAGTTGCTGGGATTACAGACATGAGCCACTGCACATGATCTTTTTTCTTGTCTTTACTTACAATCACTGCCTTACTTGGTGACACTATTCAATTTCATGATTTTAAATGCCTTTTATATTCAGATGATTCTCAAATGTTTATCCCTAATCCTGATTTCTCCATGAACTCCAAATTCTTATATTCAATTATCAATTCAAATTTCCCCATCTCAGTATCATTCAATTCTAAGATGCCTAAAACTAAATTACTCATCTTCCTCCAAGAACCTGTTCTACCTACCATCTTTCCCATTTTAATTATCACTCTGTCCTGCCAGTCTTAGCCACAAACTCTTGGAGATGTCCTTGGTTCTTGCACATAGTATCAAATTATCTACACCCAGGTAAGATTTCTCACTACCACTAATGCTGCCTGGTTCAAGTACCCATATCTCCAGTCTGGGGTATTTTAATAGCCACCCTAGCCCTTTCCTCCCCCAAATTTCCAAACATTAAAGCCAGAGCAATCCTTTTCTGCTGAAAATCTCCAACTGTCAAAGGTCTGACAGCCCCTTATAAAGACCAGCGAGATGTATCCTCCTATCCCCTCACTATAATCTTATCTTCTAATCTTTCCTTCCCTCATTCTGTTCAATTCCCAATATCTACTTACTCCAAGAATATTCTTTGCAAGTTCCCACTTCAGAAGATTTACATTAGCTATTCCCTGTCTGGAATTCTCTTCCTTCAGACATCCGCATGACTCATTCCTGACTTCCTCTACCTCAGTGACATCTTCTAAGAGAGTTTCCCTTAACTGATTCTGTTCAAAGGCTGTGATGCTCCACAGTGCCCACGCACCACAGGCATGCGCTCACCGGTGTTGCTCCCTATTCTCCTTCCCTGCTCTGGTTTTCTACATTGGATTTACTCTTTAGAGAACAGTATTAGTCATACATTCATTTAGGTTACTGGTTGTCCTTCTCTGCTACAATGTAAGTTCCCAAAGGGTAGAATTTTTATCTGTTTTGTTCCTGATAAGCCAAAGACATGGGAGGCTCTCAATTATGATTTGTTGAAAAATAGAAAAATGGATAAACAATTAAATCAGGAACAATTCAGGAGATAGTGGAATACAGCAATCAAAAGAACACGGGTATCTAAGTGACTTCACATAGCAAAGCCATCCATGCAGCCCTCATGACGACCCTGTTTTTTGAGAATGAGAAAAATATCTCCATTTCTCACCCCCCTGTATATTAATTACACCAGAGTATATAGAAACACTATGTATATGCTAGTGGGTATGGAAACAATAGTACTCAATAAATCCTCGTGTCTTTTACTGTCCCTAGCTCTGTCAGAGATGCCAGTTTCCTCATCTATAAAATAAGCTGCTTGAACTAGATGACGAAGGTTCTTTTAAAAATTTCACATTCTTAATGTTAATGTAGATGGCAAAAGAAATAGTACCTATGCAATCGGTAATAAAGAAAAACTGTCTAGATAATCCTGGCAGACATCTGGCATTAAAAACCACACTAAGAATGATTACTTTCTTAAATTAATAAAATCTCACCATATTTAATGGAGTGAATAGAAAGTGAACCAAGTCTGCAGCACTGGGGTTCTGAATGTGAGACTTCAATTTGGCCTGTAACATCAAGAAAACAGAAAAATATTTTACTAAGATGTAACTGAACAAAAGATAGACATCTCAAAAGATGGACTCAGAGTAAGAGTTCTTAACATCTCGTTTCACTTGGTATATTCACCAGCATGGGCAGAGTGAGATCAAGGGAAGTTCATTTTTTAAAAAACTAAGAGGTATTACCTTTCAACCAAGTCTCTTTGATACACACACACATTTTGCATTGTGTGTGCTATTTTCATTAAAAGCAAATCAAAACATAGTTATAAAAAAACTATAATACTTTAATCTTTTTCATTTACATCTTCTAATTCTATATAAATAAATGCCACTCACCAGCAAGTTGAATCCATGTTTAAATTTTTGGAGGCAGTCAATAAATTCATCAGGAGCAGGGGGTTTTGCCCGTAGAGTTAAAACACCCTCTAAGTGAAATAAATGAGAGGAGGGATTGGCAAGATCAAGGTTCCAAGAAAATTGATTAAATGAAAAAACAAAAACCTCATTTATAAGCGTGATGCTTAATAATCTTTTCAGACACACTCCCTAGTTACTCCATCACATCTCATAGTCTGACTGCAACAAACTGAGAAGACTCAAAGTTTGAAAATGAGTGTTATACCCTCAGGAACTACAATGACTCGTTCAGTCCCATAAACATGTATTGTAGCCCTTCTATGAGCCCGTCATTGTGTTTGCCACTGTGAAGACTATAAAAATGAGGGAGCATAAAGCCCTGGTCTGGAGGGCCTTAAAATCTAATGGAAGGCACGAATCAGGTAAGTAATAGAGATGGATCCAGTAGGTGTTCTAAGGAAAAGCCTGCAGCTGGTTGGGAGATAAGGAAATGCATACCTAAAAGATCTTTCACGGAGAAAGTAGCTTTAACGCAGGGTTTTAAAAGTTTATTCAAGAGTAATTCTGTGGGGAAACATCATGGTCGGATAAAACTAACATAAGCGAAACATGGAAAAGGAAACTGCGGGTAGATGAAACAATAAATGTAAAACATGAGAATGGAAGGTTAGATCAAGGTTAGATTGTGGGAATCCTTGATTGCAGGGTGAGGGGCTGGACTTAAATCAGTATGGAATACGGAACTACCATGCTTTATAGCAGAAGGGTGAAGTGCCTGACTCAGAGGTTTAAGAACGTTCTCACAGCAGCAAGAGTAGAGGCTTAGACAGCTGGGTAAAGGAGGAATGACACCTTGAAAGTGGTGGTTTGAAAATGAAAAGGGAACAAAATTGGGTATAGGAGATGTTGAGAGAATAAAACTGTTAGCTATAAGCTAGAGAATAAAATTAAAGAGAATCTGTGACTTTGGAGCTGTGTGACCAAGAAGATAATAGTCCCTTCACAAAGAATACAGAAGAAATAAGATTTCTGAGGCATTAGGAAGCAATAATACTTAATTCCAGATATGTGAGATATTCCCAGCTATACACATCCAGAAGACAAAGCTAAAGGTCATAGGCTTATTACAGAGATCTCTGTAAGAGAAAGATTTGAAGTCATCTGTAGGAAAAGAATGTTTATTTACTAATCTTTCAAATGTTTCAATCTATGCCATTTTGTCAGAGGAAGTAAAACATTACTTTTATAATTTTAATTTTATTTATTTGTGGGCCATTGTCAAGAGCTTCACTATAGCAAACTTCAAATTTGCATGGGACCCAAATAGTCTGTTTGGAATTTTGTGATTAAAAAAAAAAAATTCAAATCCATAGATACTTTTATATATTTTAACACACAAAAGGTCAATATTTATATTTGTCAAAATAATGAGGTCCTACGTTTACAACAAAATAAATCCTAAACTGAGAAGAACAGAGCTATGAGTTTAACAGATACCAGTTTCATAACTTCTGATGAAAACTACAGACAGATGGTCACAACCTGAACCTCGGAGTCGCTGTGATTCAGGTAAAGCATCCTCGGGTCTTTCTTTATCATTGCCAACTCAGAACCAAAAGGGATTCTGCCCGGACTACCCTGACTCTTTGCCTAAGTCTCTATTGCTACTTCCAAACTAAAAAAGGGACTTGGTCCATGGTCAATGGGGTTTTGCAGCACAGTTTGCAGGGACAGAAGTTCTGTTTAGCACGGGAATTCTGAATAGTCTTTAGAAGATTAAGAAAACCCAACCTACCTCCTGGTCCTTTCCTTTTACTTTTCTTAGTTTTCTTCCTTTTAGAAAGCTCCGAAAATGCTTCAGCTGCTTTTTGCAGTTTGGTGATAAAAAATTCAATGTCATCCAAAATATGGTTCAAGATTTGCTGGAATTAGAAATTACGGAACAAAATACAAAACAAAACAAAAATATTTTTGCCTCGGCTATATACACTGTTAGTCAGTAAAGGACAGAGAATTGAAAACAAATGAAAAGAAACAACCCCACATGTAAATTTCGAGTTGATCACTACTTCTAAGAATCAGACCAAATGTATCTGTGCCAAAGAGTCTGACATTTACATTTTTCTTTAGCTTAATTTCACTCTATTTTCGAAGTCATCAAGAAAGCATTCACAATATCTGCCTGGGCTGTTATTTTCAATTACTCTAATTTTCTCATCGTGTTCTCCCACACAAAGTTAGAGGGAAGAAATTCTAAGAAACGCTTTGTTAGAACAGCACTGAGCATTTTTGTTTTACTAACAAATGTCCCAGTGAAGAACTGACAGTGTTATTTCAGGGAATTAAAGGTATAGGGAATGTTGTAATGAACAAACAAATACAGCTAACATACAATAATAGGCATTGATCAGAGTTTTACATGACAAACCAGAATGACGCATTTTGCTTTCAGGGATCACTGAAACAATTTGGACTGTCTCGTGTTCTACAGCCTTAATTCACTCTCTCCACTATGTGTGAAAGCTGACACTCCTCCAGTCAAAAAACAGAAACCAAAACTTCTAAGAGTAACATGTAGTAATACGTAGTAAAAATTAAATGCCAAATTTCAAATTCCTTTAAGTATCTGTTTTTAAATAAGCCTATCATATGTACACAGTGTAAAAAGTAATTATATTAACACCACATTCCATAATTATAACATAGGGCATTGCCATTCTATAAGAAAATTACAATGAGAAATAAAAATACACCTTTATAAAAATTTATCAAGCATTAAAATTTACATATCTAGCCTTAAAAAATGCCACTTAACTTTTACCTTTTAGTTATCCTAAAATACATTCTTGATAAATGCCAAGAAGATATATTATCAGAAGTACTTGAGTTATGAATTAAAAATTATAAGAAAAGAAAAACTGGATCATCCCTCAAATCTGATTAATGCAGCTTAAATTCCTTTGCCAACCAGTTACTATGCTAGTTCTTCTATCACAGCCCAAGTCTACTATCTAAATATTAGCAGAAAGGCAAAAATAGTTAAGAAAAGAAAATAACTCAAAGGGTACCGGGAACAAAGTTTTCACAAAACATCTTTATTAAAGTCAATTCCATTTCCTCGTGAGTACTTTTTTCCTCTGTTAAAAAAGTCAGCATCTAAAGACGACTGCTGTACTTACCACATCCCTGTCAATTCGAGCTGCCATCATCTCGGGAGTTTCTTCCTGCTCATAATACTGCCTTGGCTTCTCATCTAGAGAAAGGAGAATACAAGTCTCTCACCCTTTTGCTTAAACATTACCAATATAGGTAATTAAAATATGAATGTTAGCTAGAAAACAGAGTCATCTGCAAAACAGAACACCTTCCCTGGATACATAAATCAAAATTGTGCCCATCGCCCATGAAATGCATCCTTACCACCACTCACAGAAGCACTTGGGCAGAGTTAAATGGAAGAAAAAGTGTTCAATGTACTTAGCCCTACTATGAAACTAATTTATAGCTTTCATAGGAAAGCTATAACCCAATTTTAGCCCAGGAATATGGGGAGAGGGGAGAGGGAGGGGAGGGGTGGGGGGAGGGTGATCACTGGGATTACGCCTATGGTTCATCCCATAAGGGTACATGTAAATCTCTCTAATTGTAGAATATAAATGTCTTAACACAATAACTAAGAAGAAGACATGAAGGCTGTA
Organism: Otolemur garnettii; assembly: GCF_000181295.1. Lineage (NCBI taxonomy): Eukaryota > Metazoa > Chordata > Mammalia > Primates > Galagidae > Otolemur > Otolemur garnettii. The sequence goes on from NW_003852519.1 coordinate 4,249,103, forward strand.
TTAACTAGTTGGATGAAAGTATTTCAAATTGTATACAGAAACAGTACACAGTACCCCATGATAGTATTAATGTACACTGCTATGATTTAATTAAAAAAAAAAAAGATCTGGGAATTAAGTTCACAAATTTGCTACTACAAATAACTATAGTGGACTCACCTGATCTGACTCCCAGTAACTTTTTTCTTTGCCGGAAGATAAAGGAAATATTGAAAGGAAGACCTTTCTATGACATTAGGACATCAAGGGTAATAAAACAATAGCTTTGGTGGCCATTCCAGAAAAAGAGCTCCAAAATTACTTTGAAGGGTGAATTAGGCACTAGCATCAGTGCACAGCTTCCCAAGGGGAGTACTTCAAAGGTAACCGTCATGATATTCAGCAAGGAGGTATGTAGCACTTTTCTAGGATGAGTGTGCAGACTTAATTGTCAATCCTATAGGCCTTCCCACCTTTATGACATTTATTTATCCTGTAATGTCCCCTGTATTCTCCCTCTTCCTAGTGTCAGCTACCTGTGGAACCACCCTAACTTAACACCCTTTAATTCCTTCACAAGCAAGTAATACAAACCAGCATTTAAGCACCCAATTCTCAGAATTCTAAGGCAACAAAGCTACTGGTTTTACTACATCCCAACACTGTGACTACAATAAAGTTTTGAGAGTTCTGATAGTAAACTGCTTCTTAAAATTCTACTGTAATTAAGCTTAAAACCCACAATTTTGGCTCACTAATATTAAGCCATATGCTTTAAAAGCAGAAATATCTATAGGGATTTACTGATTAAAACTTAAACATCTTAGGCATTCAAGATGTTACAGTTGGCTAGAGCATGAGGTTAATTATGAGGTCATTATCACGAACTCCCTTCTGGCATGAGTCAGTTAACACTCCCACTAAATAGACAGTTGTCACAGATATTTCATAGTAGATTAACTTATAAAATGTCTGAATGGGACAAGAAAAATGTATTACTATGAATGGATATATAACTCATGATGCATCATCATGACTCATGATGTTCAATACAGCAATACAGAGAACTATAAAAATATTTAAAACCCTGACTTCTAGCCTGCTCTGTACTGCCTTTACTCATAACTGGAACATTTGCAAAAAAATAAATAAAAAGAACAAGAAAAAAAAAGAGAGAAGAAATTACTGAGCCTTATAAAATTTAATTAGTGGCTATTAACTACCGTAAGATAATTAGAATTTACACATATGAAGTCTTGCCAGTTAGTTGCTCTCCTGGCTGTAGTGGGCTGCTACAGAAAGCAGTAGGTTGAAGTTGAAATACAGCTGTTTCTAGCACTTTGTAGAGTTTGAGCCACTCCTAGGAACCTGGTGGCACTGCCACAATTCTAGAAAGATCATTTTTGGAAGTCAGGGGTAGACATGTCCCTGGGATTCAAAGAAGGAGCTGCTCAGCTGAGTCAACCAGTGCCTTCAGGGGGACCAGAAAGATGTTTCTTGTGAGTAGGAAGAATTTCCAACCAAAAACTAGCAAGGATTCAACAGAACAACATGTGGGGAAGTGTTGTGTTGTGTTTGGCCTCGTGGTAAATTAGGGGTTCTGAGAACCTTATCGCACTGTAATTTAAACAAATGACATCACAGAGAGTATTTTAAACAAAATCTAATGAGAGCTAAGAAACCCCTGGGGATAAATTCTCTTTTTATTGAAAATTACATTAGGTTTAACGTATGTTTTTAAAAAATTATTCAGAATGTCTGTAAACTTAGATTCAAAGAAGACCATTTTGACTGCTCTCAAAAAAAAAAAAAAAATCTGGAACCACTCCACCAAACAATTAACAACAAAAACCTAAAGTACACAAAAAGCAGCAGCAAACACAATGAACTCCTACTTATTCTTTTTAAATGCAACATTTTAAATACAAAGTAGATGAATAAAAACTTATATAATTCCTGAAAACAGAAAGTGTTATTAAAATAAATAATAATGCCGTTACTTTCTTTTTGGAAATGGACACTTCAAAGATGTCTTTCTTTCTATCACCTCTTTGGTAGCAAGGTTTACAAATGACCCTCTGAAAATACCTTTAAAAATACAAGAAACCTAAATAAAATGAAAAACAATTTAGAAAAAAAATGAACTCACAATGAGGACGGCCACAAATCATGCTCCCTGTTCCGTGCTAGGTGCCCTAACAGGCATCACGCGCTTTCAGGCTCACAGCAACCTGTGTCTGCACCTCCAGTCTAGAGAGACACTGGAGTAGAGAGAGCCCTTTCCAAGACTGTACAGCTGGACAGATCCAGAGCCTCTGACACACCATATCAAAATGGTGTGCAGCATCACTTATTTTGGCAAAGAAGTTATTTTGTTTAACTATACTGCTATATATCCTGTATACATAATACTTTACTAGGTAAAGAATAAGTGATTTAAGAAGTTCCACCAGAGTAGAAGGCAAAAACACTGGAGTTCATCAAATTCAAATTTGCTCATCCTTAAAGAGATAGAGCCAAACATATTTTAAGGCATTTTTTGGGTTATAAAAATTTCACATTCTAAGGGCAGCGCCTAAGGCTCAAAGGTGTAGGGCACCAGCCCCATATGCCGGAGGTAGCAGGTTCAAACCCAGCCCCGGCCAAAAACTGCAAAAAAAAAAAAAAAAAAAAAAAAATTCAGATTCTAGTAAAATACTCTTATATATAAAATACTCTTATATATAAAAAGTTACACTAACTTCTAAGTAATAATTGTTTTTGAAAAGAATGTCAAGGTAGGGCAGTGCCTGTGGCTCAAAGGAGTAGGACACCAGCCCCATATGCCGGAGGTGGTGGATTAAACCCAGGCCAAAAACTGCAAAAAAAAAAAAAAGAATGTTAAGGTACATGATACTAAATACACAGGGCTCATTTGACAATTTCAACCAAATGATGAAAGCCTTTCCCCTCTCCACTGCCGTACCTAACACTGTCCTGAGAGTCTTTCCATCATCACAACAAACCTGTCCAAAAAGGGACGGCAGTCAGGTGCCAATAAATGGAAATGATGTGAAATTCAATCTAAAAACGAGTCCCTTATTTGGTATATATTCTATGACCATCTTTTTCTCAGTCAAATGGAACATCTTCTCTTGACATTAAAGAAAGAAAATAACTCTAATCCTAATACCATATTTACTTATTTGATTGATTACTTATTATTGATTACTTATTATTACTTATTATTGATTGAAATACAGGTACATACGATTAGGCTACATTGTTTGGAAGGTAAAGTCTGAGTTGTAATTGAGTCCTTCACCCAGGAGATGTGCCCAATACACCCTCCCCCCGACCTTGTACCTGACAGGTGGAAGCTAACTGAACCCCTTCCCCAACCCCCTTCTTGAATTCAGTTGTTTTTCCTTACTGTGGGCCTGTAGGTGTTTACCTACTAGTTTCAAATTAGTATTGAGGGCATGGGATATTTGGTTTTCCAATCTTGAGATTCTTTACTAAGGAGAATGTTTTTCAACTCCATCCAGCTAAATACAAAAGACATGTAGTTTCCATCTCTTTTAATGGCTGAATAGGCTCACAAAGTCCTAAAGATGCAGACACTGGCATGGGTGCAGAGAGAAGGGAACACTTATTTACAGTGTTGGTAAGACTGCAAACTAATACAGCCTTTTTGGTAGGAAGTATGGAGAATACTCAAAGAGTTAAAAATAGACCTCCCATTTGATCTCACAATCTCACTACAGGTATCTACCCAGAAGAATAAAAATCATGTTATTACAAGGACATTTACATTTGAATGTAAGCAGCAGCTCAATTCACAATTGCCAGGACGTGGGAACAACCCAAGCGGCCATCCATCCACGAATGAATTGATGCCGTGTTTATGAAATGGCTGGTCTGAACTCTCACAGATAATAGCCTTAACAGCATTCAATACTTTATTTTCCTTTATCTAAGATTTAATTTTTTAAACCTAACCTCAAGCTTCAGCTCAGCAAGCAGCATCAGAACTTGAAAGCAAGAACTATGTGACAACCCAAAGTAAAGTCTTCAGTCAGTGTTAATCCTAGAAATACTCACAGTCCCCTTGGTCAGCTGCCCACGCAGACCAGGCGGCCACTCGGCTTCGAACATCCACCTGGGTAACAGTCCCCGGAGGTGCAGGGGCAGGAGCTCGTGGTGGAGGTGGTATACCAGGGTCCGCCTTGGAGATCATCCTAACAAGTAGGAAAACAAACTGAATTCTTGCCATCTCTATTTTTATAACACATCGATTCTCTAAATTTATGATATTAGTTGTTCAATCTTGAAAAGAACTATGTATAGGAGTAATAAAGAGCTCCTCATCTTTCCATGTAGATACAAATTTATTTATTTATACATGTATATGAAATACAAAACAACTGAAATTCAGCTGACAATGAGGTGACATTTTTTTATGGGTCTCTTGTGATTTAGAGAGGTGTTGGACCAGTGATAGCCCTCATGTCTGGTTTGCAGTCCCCGGGACTACCTTCTGTTAAAACACCACTTACCTGCTGTGACTCTCTGTGACTGCAACAGAGAAGCCAAATCAGAGAAAAGACCAGAAACACAGAGAGAAAAGTAACAAACACGTCAAAGCAAATGTGTCGAGACCACAGGTTATAACTGATAAAATATAATAATGTACTTGCATTGAAAATAATTTTTCTAAACCTTTAGAGTAAAAACATACTTAACAACAAATCGATTCTAGTCCTTAATTTCTTTGAATGTTTTTACCTCAGGGCATCAGGCCGCCTCTTCTGCTTCCCTCCTTTGCTGTCACTGATTGCACTTTCCACATCTTCACTAATTAAGTTTGCCTGCAACGAGACACACGTTACCTGGAAGGTTATGGACTGTCCTGAATCTTGATATGTAGGTTAAAACAGAAAAAGGAAGCATGTTCCTTGTCTGAATCGATAAGCATCTTGATACAAAAAGTCTTTTTTTTAAAGACCGGTTTTAAAACATGACTTTCAAAGTATTTAACTGTCAACTATATGAGAATAGAACGTGAAAACTGAAGAAATTTTGAAAGATTATCTAATCTTGATTCCCTTAGAAAAAAGCCATTCTTGAATAAAGGCAAAGATAAAAAGGAGGTGCCCATGCGGAAAGTGGAAGCGTGTGGTGAACGTGAGACTGGGTGAGCATCCCCACCTGCAAAGAAATGAGGGCGTTAGAAGAAGCTGTGCATGCAGAGTGCAGTCACCGCCCTTTCTCATCCCCAACACCACTGGACACTCACTGATGCCCCGAAACAAATCCCCAAGTCCCAGCAGAGTTGCTGTTAGTTTGAAGCAAATCCACTACACTCAAGCGATGAATCCCAACACTACGTTGTACCATTTTTGATAACAACTTTGTCATTTCTGGTTAAACTTGACTTTCCGCAAATGATTAACTCTTCTAGTACTTTTCCGACAAGAACTTTTGTTTGTTTCCAGGGATTATTGCTCTGTATTACATTGCTGCTAAGATGTATTCACCTTCTACATTCATGCCCGCTTGTTCTCTGTAACTATGTATGTTTTCTCAATCATGTATATTGCACACTCTTAAGAGTAAGCACTGATAATCATAAGATGTTAGAGCTGAAAGAACACTTAAAGGTCATCTAATCTGTTCTCCTTTTATAATTAATGAAACCAAGGAATACTGAATGAAACAGCCTGGCCGAGTTACACAGCTGGTGGAGTGAGAGTGCTGATGCATCCCAGTCCTCTGTGGCTTCCACACGAGCACCCTGGTTTCAATAAGACGTTACAATGATGTCAATGCTCCCTGTTATGTGGAGGTGAAAATAAATAAACAATAAAATAACAAATAAAAAAAAACCCAACCTGAAGTTGCCCAGGAATTTTCAACTTCTCATAGGGAGGCTACTCTTAAGAAAAATTTTACTACAAAGGTGGGCAGAAGCTTTGTGTAAAGTCCCATAATAAAGAAATTTTAAAAATCAAAAGTAACATTGGAAGATGAGACACATAAAAGAAACTGCATGTTTCACCGCATTTCTATTTCTAATCAGTCAAGGGAAAAAAATGTCTTATATGTGCAGTACGGCACCAACGAATATATGGTTGCTTAGTGGTCAGATGAGCCTGTGGTTGACCCACTGAAACAAATCCCTGAATCTTAGCAGAGTCATAGGATTGAGTAAATTCATCTTGCATCCATCATTATTACTATCCCACATCCCTTGTTCTCAAAATTGAAACTCAGAAACTTTACTCTGAATAGTAGCTCTTAGCTCCGAAGGGAACTTTTAGAGAACAGATACAAACATCACATTTGAAATGTTTTTTAACTTAGTCCTCTAAATGTGTTTTTAAAATGTTGGAATTAAATTTTACAATATTTTCCAAGTAAAATATTACCCTTCATATTCATTGATTTAATATATTTAACCTTAGAAAATTCTTAATAAACTTTATGACTTTCAAAAGATTCTAAATAAAAATCTGATGAATATCACATATACAAATTACCTAAATTCCCATTCTTTTAGAATAAGAGTTTTAGAAAGTCATCTATGACATGAATTGAAATCAGAAGAAAATTATAAAATACATGTTTATAGCTGATCTTAATTCATTCTCTCATATTTTAATGTCAAAAACACAGCAAAAATTAAATGACTCTTTATGCTAATCTTCCAGAATTTCTTTATAAAGATAAAAGCTACATGGATATTTCATAATATATAACAACAATGATAAATTATTGCTTTGTCATAGTACCAATTAATAGCAAACAATTTCTCTTTCAGAGAAATCAACTTAGGAAAAAAAGACATTCAAGGCTGGAGATAATTTCTCAGGTCCTATAAAGCATCACAAATTATAATCATTTGAAATTATCCTGTACACTGAATAGAAACTTTCAGGATATAGCCTGTTACTACTGGCTCAATTATTTTCTCCTATCACTTGAGAATTACAAATCTTGAGCATTTATTCAAGTCACATAATTAAATGGTGAACTTTAAATCAATGGTGTGGGAAATGGTTAAGTCCTTTATGGCAATAATCCACACTAAGAGATTAGCGCAGAATAAATTAAGATTGCATGATTACTTGTTAGCCACAAAGCATGATTTCTGAAGAATCAGTTTTTAATTTTAAGTCCAGGCACTTGATGAGAATTTAATATATCATCTATCCTTTAAAACATAATACATCTGATCTTTTAGTGTCATTCTAATTTCTCCTTCATTTACTTGGCATGGAAACCCTATGGAATACACTAAGTTATTTGTTTTTCCTACAAAATGATCAGAAATTAAAAATACAGTACCGAACAGCTAGCCATGTGATTAAAATAGGTAATGCTGTCAGGGCACTGGCTTAAAGGGAGGAAAAAAAAAGTTATCATTCTTTTACCTTAATCTCATCGCACTGGAACAGATGAAGATCTGGCTTGTTCTGGGTTGGCTCTTTGCACACTAGGGCAAGAATTGAATCATAGTTGCATGAATGCATCACAGCTTGGCAGTGCTGGATTGTGTTTAAAGGAAAATTCTCCAGTTCATTCTATAAATAAATATATTATTTTGTCAAACTTTTACTCATTTCCAAACATTCTGACCTAATTTTAAACTTAGTATTTGTGCACATTCTTAAATATATATATATATATATACACACACACACACACGTATAAATTTTACAAACTTGCCTTTGATTCTAAATCAATCAGGCTCACAGCTCTGTCATCCACTTGAAGAATCATATCTTGAGTCCATACTTTGCCCTTGGCATCAAGCAATTTCAGCTTCCGTATTCCATCATCAATAGTTATCATAGCATCTTTCCGATCCAAAATAAAGGTAGTCAAGTGCTTTTGATTGGAAAAAAAGAAAAAAAATTATACACACAACACAGAAAACCTGTTAAGTACACACTTTCTAGAAGGAAGTAGAATTAACCCAATTGAGGACACCTAGCAGAGAAATGAGGGACAAATACAAAATACTCTAAAACTTTGTATCTGATTGAGAGAATAAAATTCAAGCAGGTTTTTCTCAAATAGAGAAAATGGTGTCTTAACTCGTAAGTTATCTAAATCTGTTTCATACAGAGCCACGTTGAACTACATAAACACGGCATAAAAACAAACTCTTCTCAGCTTAAGTAACATGCTCTTAAATTTCCCCCATTTTATTCTATTATGGTTATTTAAATGCTGAACAAGAGCAGGCAATTTATATGGAAGCTTCAAAAGTATGGGCACTGATACTGCAGAGTAGTGATAGCTCAATTACAGGCCGTAACAACTGTCAAACTAGTCAATCCACTGAAATCACTTAATGAAACAAAACTTTAAATTTAATTAAGCATATTTGAGACAGAAGTAGAAAACTGAAAATAAGAAAAATTTAAAACTACTGCTCTGCTTAAATATTTTCTATTATAAGCAGAGGTCACCTAGATAGATTCTAATTAAGAGCAAATATCTTAAAAGATAATAGAGCAAAAACTAAAAAAAGAAACCATTATTTAAGTGAATGCAGTAATGACTTTAGATAAAACTAAAAATAAAACCACTCACTAAAACTTTCAAGGGCTTAATTTCAAGAAGAATCTATAGTTTGTCCTGTTTTAACTGAAGTAAGTCTGGCAATAAAAGTGGTAGTAATTACGATTCTTATTCATTTTTTATGAAAATAAAAAATACAGACTAACAGGATACATTTCATGTAACATCTCAGTTTTATGGAAATCTTTCTTAAAAGTTAGCAAACCTTTACAGGAAATACATTATAGGAATAAAAGAAAACATAATTCTGATTTTACTTCCAATTTTATATCCTACAAGGTTCGATCTAAACATTAAACACCAAAGCATCTTACTTCAACACGGTACTGGGTTATATCTGACACACTACTGACACTGTCCCGGGCATAATTCTTCCTTTGCTCTGAAACAGAAATTTAAAGAGCCATTATTTATCCACTAATAGGCCGAAGTTCATAAATTAGTATCATGTGGCTATTTCTAAAATTAGTCTATCTCACTTACAAATACAGTAGCTAACAAGTCACCATTGTGTGTGTATCTGAAAATACTCATTATTCACAGTAAATCTAATAAACCACCACAGGAAAGCCTAAATGATATGCAAGAACAATCTGACCCACTGTAAATTTTTTAAATTCCAAAGGTTAACAAGATGACAAATGTTCTAAGAGAAAGAGTTACTTCACCTGAAGGTTTTATTAATCAGGAACCTACTACTCGGCAAAAAGATGAAAACTGGCTTGTAAATTTCAGTTGTTAATGCATTGAGATCAAAATATAATTGAACATGTTGTCATAGATGCTATACTATATGAGTTATATTATAGTACTAAAACAATAGTCACTACAAAAAACATCTTTCAAAACATCCAAATTATGGAAAGTGTTAGAGGAGATTCAAGAGATGATCCGATCAGAGCAAAAGCCACCAAACATCACAATTTTCACACGTTTACAGAACACACAAAAGGGCGACTTAGAACTGTAGCTTCCGCAGGGAGAAATGAGAAAGTTAGTTAGAAAGTTCTGCACCAAACTACTTAAAAAGAAAAAAAAAAACTTTTATTTTCTTCTCTGAAATGCTGCAAAACCAAAAAAGTTAATCAAAATATAAAATAAGTGTTGGCAATATTTTGTATTTGTTATTTTCTTTTTTATTTTCAACATGAGAGACTTTCTGAATTTGCATGTTATTCTTGCAAAGGACGGTGCTAATCTTCTCTGTACGGCTCCCATTTTAGTACATGTACTGCTAACGTGAGCTGGCTCTGTTAGCTACTTTGTAATCAAACAACTTCATTATTTGTAAATTTACAGTGGTCTTATTTATTCTAAACAGAACACTATGATGAGGAAGAACTTTGAGGGGGCCCCAGTAGATTTTGGGTTCTAGCTTTGGCTCTGTCAGTACTTAGAAAACTAAATTTGGACTACATACTTAATGCCTTGGGCTACAGCAGCTTTTCTGTAAAATAATAGGGTTAAATCTAAATGTACTAAATTCACTAAAAATCTGGCATACATATACTATATGTAATTTAACTTTCCTAACAACCCATTTTTTTCTTTTTTTCTGAGATACTTACTGTCTGACTCTCTTACCCTGGATAATGTGCCATGGTGTCACAGTTCACAGCAACTTCAAACTCCTGAGTTCAAAAGACCCTCTCACATCAGCCTCCTGAGTAGCTGGGACTATAGATGCCTCCCACCCGGCTAGTTTTTCTTTTCTTTCTTTCTTTTTTTTTTATTTTAGTAGAGTCGGGGGTCTCACTCTTGCTCAGGTTGGTCTTGAACTCCTGAAGTCAAACCACCCACCTGCCTTGGCTTCCCAGTGTGCTAGGATTAGAGGGGGTGAGCTACTGCACCTGGCTACAACCCATTTTTTTCCTAACGATAAACATGTTTCATTCAGTTAATATAGAAACTTTAGATATTTCCACAAAACAGAAGTTGAAAAGTTCTGCTGAACATAAAAGCAAAGCAAGTATGAAAATACAACGTGAATACATGCAGACTCAGAATGTTAATGGAATTTTTTAAAACTTCAATAAATTTTGTTTCAAAACACATGTGAAAGTCAATTTCCATTTATATTTACTTTAAAAATTTAGAGGAAAATCTCCATATTCAATGTCATTCTGATATTCCAATATATTTTATTTTTGCTTTTGCAGCATTAAAAGTTCTTAACAAAAGCAGGCACACTACAAAACGCAGTCTTGGCTACCTTTCTTTTTTTGTTTGGATGATGACCTGAAGAAGTATGATCCATCTGTTCCTATCAAAATAATGTGATCAAAAAGAAAGATCTGGTTTCACCTCAAATTTTCTATTCCAACAGAGAAAAGCATAAATCTTCCTTTGCTTGACTATGTTCTACATATTTCAAAAAGTGAATCACCATGATTTCTCTGATTAGTTGAAGATTAATAAATGTCAGAAATTAAAACATGGAAAATTGTTCTTCAGAGAACCATTATGGGTCTTGCAATGTAGTATGTAATTTAGGGATACATCTGACAAAAGCACTTCTAGAAATAATCACCATTTCAGAATCGCTTGTTCATCGTATTCTAACACAACTGTCCATTGTGGACTTAGGACATGAGGATAGCTCTCCTTCCTTTGATCTGACCTGAGAATAGTAGAAGAAATGGCAATAGTTGCCATGGTATCCAGTTGTAATATGGTACCTCAAGGATGTTCAAATGCTTCACTGAATCTTTCAGCTAAGTGACTGGCAAACACAATTGAAGGTTTAAAATACTGTGTAAACAGAATACTTAGATATTCTCATTACAAAGTAGTAAGAATGTATCCCCCTAGACTTTCCAACCCAGGGCTTCTCAATTCCACAGCAACACAGTTTACAGAAACAGAAAAAAAACTATTCAATAGCATTTTAAAACACTATCATATTAACTGGTCACTTCGATTGCCTAGAAGATACAGTGTTATTGATAACATTCCAAATTCTGAGCCCATTTTAGAAATCCCTACGTAGTTTTCTCACCCATTTTATTTAATAAACAATATGTATGTTATAAGAAATTACCTGTTTAAAATCCTAACGAATATAAATGTCATAAATAGATTTACAAATAAACTAGTATGTGCAGTGATTTGTAAGTCAAAAAAGGTTCACATTAACACTTTAATAGGCAATGTTGAAAGAAATTTCCTAAATTCAATTATAATACATTTCTTTTTTATGAGAATCATAGGTACTCACAAGACCAGATATAAACAGTAATTATGCTCCTAAGCTGAGAATTTCACAAAAGTCTTAAAACGGTGGGAAAAGCATAAGTCTCTCAACCCTACGCAAGGCGAAGCCTCTCACGAAGTTCACCCTTCTCTAACAATGCTTTTCGTCTTTGGCTGCACATTGGAATGATCTTTATAAGACATAGGGCAGCCCCAGTACCCAGGAGACTCTCCTGTTCACTGGGCTAGGGTGCCGCAAGTGCTCCCTGGGCGAGTCCAATGTGCAGCTAAGGTTGAAAAATCACTACTCCAAAATCTGTAAATGTCAGGTCATCGACCGCTGCTATCTCTTAAAACAGAAAAACTTCCTTTCCAAGTCAAGAGTGGTTGGATGATGTGTTAAATAAATAAATAATAAATGAACGAATAAACCTGGACGTAGAGCTTTGGGTTTCTAGTGTTATAAACCGCTCAGTATAAGAGCAAGTCACTGTCTAACCCTCCCCCCTTTCTTTTTCTCAGAATCAATCAAAGCTAGGAAGAAAACTTACTTGCTTAGAGGACCACTGGTTGAATTTCACGACTTTTCCTATTAGCTTTTATCCCATGGTCTGGATTATACAAATCCAAACAGAGAGAATTAGGTAAATTCGGTAACCAATAATGAAAATTCTTTACATATCATTTGAGCACTATTGATATCCTATCACAAAAATCAATATTTGATTTCCAGATCAGAAATAATAAATTTAGTTTTCATTTAACTCTTTAGCTCCAATAGTATAACGATAACAAGTCTGCAGGGCTCAGTATTTATGTATGACTCCCCCCCCACCTGCATTGCATTTACACATAACAACATGTGAGACAGCTAATATTCAGAGATAAAGCTAATACTTAGAAAACTTTTATTTTCTATTTCTCTGAAAACAAAATGTTTTTAGAAAGTAGGGATTTGGCCATTAGAAAGAAAAAAGTAACATAAAAGCAGTTACTGATACTTCTCTAAATAAATCAATGGCTGCAGCTCAGATTACTTTATACTTATAAATAAAACTTCCAACCACAGTAAAGGAGAATTCCTCTCCCACTAGTGTGTAATATGTAATTTCCATAAAAGAAAGGTGCTGCATGGGAATCAGGAAGGGTGCTAAGTGATAATTATAAGCTCTCATCAGGCAACTACTACTGTAACAGGGTTTTTTTAAATGTAATTTATTTAATTATTTATGTATCTATTTAAGACAGAATCTCACTTTGTCACCCTTGGTAGAGTGCTATAGTGTCATAGCTCACAGCAACCTCAAACTCTTGGGCTCAAACGATCCTCTTGTCTCAGCCTCCTACAAAGCTGGACTACAGGCACCCATCACAATGCCTGGCTATATTTTTTTTAGGGGATGACGTCTCACTCTGGCTGAGGCTGGTCTCAAACCTGCAAGCATAGGCAATCCACCCTCCTTGGGCTCCCAGAGTGCTAGGATTACAGGCGTGAGCACTTGGCCTACTATATTAGTTTGACAGATCAGTATCTAAACCAAAATTTTGTTTTAAAAAACAAACTGAATCCCAAAATCACAGATGCTGGCATGGTTGTGGAGAAAAAGGAACACTTCTACATTGCTGGTGGGATTGCAAACTAATATGTTCCTTTTGGAAAGACATCTAGAGAACACTCAGAAAACTAAAAATAGACCTGCCATTTGACCCTATAATTCCTCTATTAGGTATATATCCAGAAGACCAAAAATCACACTACAATAAAGATATTTGTATCAGAATGTTCATTGCAGCCCAATTCATAATTGCTAGGTCATAGAAGAAGCCCAAGAGCCCACTGATCCATGAATGGATCCATAAATTGTGGTATATGTACACTGTGGAATACTATGCAGCCATTAAGAAAGATGGAGACTTTACCTCCTTTATATTTCCATGGATGGAGCTGGAAAATGTTCTTCTTAGCAAAGTATCTCAAGAATGGAAGAAAAAGTATCTAATGTACTCAGGCCTACTATGAAACTAATTTATAGCTTTCATAGGAAAGCTATAACCCAATTTTAGCCTAGGAATATGGGGAGATGGGAGAGAAAGGGGAGGGAAGGGTAGAGAGTGGGTGGAGGGAGGGTGATTGGTGGGATCACGCCTATGGTTCATCCTATAAGGGTACATGTGAATCTCTCTAAATGTAGAATATGAATGTCTTAACTAAGAAAAAGACATGAAGGCTATGTTAACCAGTTGGATGAAAATATTTCAAATTGTAAACAGAAACAGTACACTGTACCCCATGATAGTATTAATGTACACTGCTATGATTTAATAAAAAAATTAAAAAAAAACTTAACCAAGGTATTGTTACTGTTTGTTAAAAAACAAACAAGGTCATTTTTTAAGGGTACATCATTTAAACTAATTTTATTCCTGCTCAACAAATCATTAAAATGGCTTATCCTAGGAAATTAAAAGAAGCTTTAAACTTTTCAGTGAAGTTGGGAAAACTGCCAAAGTGACTTTTGCTGCTTTTGCACATTCTCAAGCCAAATATAGGTTCTTATATTCAATTCTTATCATTATCTCTCAGAGAAGAAAAAGAAAAGCAGAAAAAAACACAAATATATTTTCCTATTTGTCGTTAATATCAGAAAACTTAAGGTTGAAATGAGATTTGAGAGAGTGACTATCGTATTTACTTAATAATGTGAATCTCAACATTACTACAAGTATTGGGAATAACAACAAAGTACCATGAGTCGGTAATTCTGTGAAATGTGAGTCTTTTTGGAGATGAGATGACTCAAAGCAGCTGGTTATTTATGGCAAATAGTCATATTCCAAATTCAGTGATAGCTGATTTAAGGTGACCTTGATCTTTTCTAGGAAGTTCAGCTACTCAGAACATAGCAGAAAACTCATACTTAAGTAAGTCCTCTGAGTGGTGGTAGAGATGTCACCCTGTCTATACATTAAAATTTGCACATTTTAAAGTATAAGCTAATAGAAAGACTGTTAATTCCCCACCTGTAACCTATTACTATTTCTATCCAGTTTTCCAGCCCAAATATATGAAAAGAAATGCTAGACACAGGCATGTTAACGACATGGAGAAGTGACAGGCCTGGGATACAGACACATGGAAAAAGCATCCCCAAATAATCAAAAGGGAAAATATTCTGAATGATACGGTGTAAAGGTAAGGGAGGCAGCTTCCAAGAATATCACAGCACATAAGATAGTGTGCACACACATGACCCTTTGAGTCATCAACAAGAGGTGACAGATGCCACACCCAAGGGAAGGGACTATTTATTTTACAAGTATTGCCCATAAAAATGATTTTAAGATTTCGTGCTAAAAGACTTTGACAAACTAGCTGAAAAAGAAAAAGAGAAAATTTCCAATTCTCTGATAGCAGTCACTGATCACCCTAGTCTCATGAAATAAGTGGAGGAGAAAGAAACTAATATTTGTTTTCCTAGTTAGTGTTACTTGGTCAGGGATGACAGTGATCGCTTGCTGGCTTAGAAAGGTCTTGTATAATGAGGAATGACAAAACAAAGTCCTTAAAACCGTAGCATATTTTAAGTGCTTTCATTGAATGAATTAACATACATCCCCCCCAAAGCAGATTTACTATTGTATAAAAGTATAGTTCACAATAAAATTTACAGGATTTATTAAAATATATTTCTAGAGTACTATAGAGAGTGATGTCTGGAACATAAATTTAAAAATATATGATGAAGGTTACCTCTTGATCATGACAGAGTATCACTTTGTTTAGATGTACCGTATAACATCATTTAGAGGTAATAAAAATTAAATTTGAGGACCTTGATGAATCTGATACCCAGGACAAAAAGCAACTCTTCAGTACCCATTCCTGGTCCCATGACGGGGCCCTTACTTATATTTCCTCATATAAACTTACCATAGAATTATTACCATAATAATATGTTATCTTTAAGTTATATAACTTTTAAAAATCATCTAACCTTAAAAAGGGTCCTTGGCTTGAGTGAAAATTTACTGCTTAAAAAAAGAAAATTTTCAATTTTGGATCTCAAATTTTTTTTGAAGTTGCTCCTAACATAATATAGACATTAAAATATGCAGGCGCATCCTATTTTCTACCCTGATTCCTTTATTAGCTCTCTGAAAGTAGACTTTTTCATCTATGGCTACTTATGAGAAGATTAATACTCTTTCTCCTTAATAAAAGTCTTAGGGCTATTAGTTGATGCCTCATTTACTACATTACTTAAATCTCTGATTCATTCACTGCTATCCACACCCATCAAACACATCAGTATTGCTATTAGAGTGAATCAAGATAGATGTGACCTACTACTACCTTGACTAAAACTCATCACAGGCTGCTCTACCTGTAAACAATGTCTAAATTCCTCATACGATTCTTCCAAATGTGGTCTATGTTCACTTTTCCAATCTCATTTCCCAGTGCCACCTTGCACTTTCCACCAACTGCTTGAAGGTTATTAATTATTATATTCATTCTATAAGTATTTACTAAACATCCACTGCGCTAGTAAGCACAGGGAATCCTGAAGTGATCCAGACAAATACTGGCCACCTTCAGAGTTGACAGCCTAGCTTAAAAGTTTTCATATGGTGACATACAGTGTCCTCCCGCCCCCCAAATGCCTGCAGAACACAGCTGACCTTTCAGAGCCTAAGGCCCAAGTCCTCTGTGATATCCTTTATGACCACACTCCTACTTAGAAGAACTAACCACCCCCACTGCATCTGATCCACACTGCCATCCAAGTACATTTAGCCCTTTATCACTTGTTTACAAGAAAATATTTTATTATTAAAATAAAAACCTTTGCATGACAGCACTTAGATAAAAAGCTGTATTTACACTTGATTCAAGGTCTGATTATGCACCAAACACTGAGCAGGCACCAGCAACGGGGTACACATACAAGTAAAAACTGGACACACAATATTTAGATTATACTTCTGCCAAACACCTTGATTAATGTAAAAGACAAAGGGGAGTAGTGACACAAGAAATCTGCCCAGAAACTAAATTGGCACAGATGTCAAGTTAACAAACTATTGAAAGTTAATCATCTCTAAGAAGTTACATTGTTATAGAGGTGCTTACAACCTGAACATGAACCCTGTGCCTAGCTTATAATTTCTTCAAGAAAGTGCAAAGAACTATATACTAGTTATTGATTTCACGTTTTCATGAAAAATGGTCTCAAAGTTTATTAGAAATACCTTACATATGAACTGAAATAAAGTTGACCAACTACAATTATACTGAAGTTTTAAACCAAGAATTCAAATCAGACTACTTTTCAAGTTTCACTATCCTAATTTCTCTGGAAGTCTTTTCTATAATACTTCTACCTGTAGTAACATTGCCTGCAAACCTTGGATCATGACTGATGCACCCCTTAACTTATGGAGGAAGATCAGCAGCAACTAAGTCTCAACTTGTATTATGAGCACCACAGGTGTAATATTCTCATGAGAGGCATCTAAAGCAATATACTCCACTTTGCGACACTTACCTCATTTTTCCACATGGTTTTAAGACTTTTGTGCTTTGATTCTGTAAAATGTGTCAACTAGTATGATGACTAAATCACATCCATTGTTTTTGTGGAAACAATTTAGAGGACTGTTCTCTGAAATTCAGTAGATCTAGTTAACTACTACTGTGGATCTAAGTGCTTGGGTTTTATGGGTAGATTGCAGAGCTATTTATTATAACAATGTATTTACTAGTCTATCTCACCAAATGGTGCACAGGCAATGACCCTGCATTATTCACCTTTAAAATGAATAAAAGATCAGGAAAATGGAAACTATGAAGATTGGGGCCTTACATACGGATACATTTAATAAATATCTGCCTAGAAATGAAAAGACTGAAGAAATTACCTAATTCTTATCAGAAAAAAAAATCCCTTTTATCTTCAAGTCACCCGCTAGACCATATCCATTAAAGTAAAAGATCATATTATTGGTGCTACACTGAGCATATATTAATCAGTATTTATTGACTACATTCTCTAGCTCTACAATTCACAACCACATGGCCGTATAAGAATGTTTTAATATAGCACTCAAAAAATTGAAACATTGGTCAATACCTTGTCAATACCAATCAGATTGACAAGAACATAAAAAAGGGGGGGCCATGTATGGCATTAAAACCATTTTATGAACATATGATTTGAGTGATACTGCCAATCCATTAAGAACACAGGCAAAAAAAGAATCCCCAAAACTTAAAATTATTCATTCTTACCACAGCCATGAAGTTGTAGATCTAGATAATGTAAAAATAAAAGAATTCTGCAATTTAGAGAATGCTCTTGGTTCCTAGCAATGACAATATCAAAAATAATAATATAAAATACATAGTGTTTTCTGCTTGCCAAGCACTGTTCTAAGTATTTTACGTGTACTAACTCATTGTATTCCATAGCAACCCTAGGAAATATCCTCATTATACAGATAAGCAAAATGAGGCACAGACAGGTAATTTGCTAATTCAACTAATAGATAACAGAAATTTGATGTGAAACTAAAAAGTCTGGTTCTAGAGTCTTGGCTATTAACAGTACTACTGGGATTCTCTATTGTCTGCAATACTAAAGGCTATGTAGACTATGAATAGACAAATGCCTTTCATACCATATGTGGTATATTTCAGGGATTCTCAACAACTTTTTTATAACTTCTATTTTATATTTTAAGTTTAAAAAATATTATGTCTATCTGAGACAATCTAGAGAAGGCATTGGAGAAATATCTGAGAGAAAGCTTATTTTACAGTACAGAAAGAAATTATATAAGAACTACCACCAATCACTATGTAATACTACTCAAAAGGTTGAAGAGCTAGAAAGAAAAATTTTGTCACCTGTCAGCCCACAATTAACTGGATTCGTCATGAAAATCAACAAATGTTATAATAGTAAATGGGAAAACCCGCCTAAGTAAGCACGAGTGCCACACATAGGACTTTCAAAAGCCCTGCAATACATTTCATCTGTAGTTTTAAATTAGATAACAGCAAGCACAGCTTTGGTAGCTTTTATAAAAATCCTTCTTCAAAATAATCCTTATCTAGCAATCACCACTTCATGCCAAAGAATATAAACAGAGTGTGTGTTTCAACTATGACTTTGAAACTATAATTTGTAAAAAGTGGACAGATACAGAATCATACCCTATCCAACAAACAATCATACCATAAAGGGCCTTTGCGCTTGGTTTTGAACTGTGCTCTCTGTCCATCTGAGAAAAGGTGGGTGATGATCCGTAGCCACTGCAATAAAAAGAAGTGGTCATTGTGTTGGGTTAAAGTCCAAAGTAAGTAATAGAAACTCAAACTAGAAAATAAAAATTCCATTGTACCATAATCACCATGTGTTTTTTAAAACTATAATTGAGTTTACATTAACTGAGTTTGTCAAATTAAAATGAGCCACATCCCGCCCTGGGTAAATGGTGAAAAAATAAAATATAAACCATACTACCCTAATGAGGCCCCCAGGTTGCTGCAAATTCTAGCCTCCCCTCAAAAAGCAACTCTTAGTAGCCAAGAGTATTCACCAATGTTCAAACTATCTTAGGAAATTTAAGTTTGCCAGACTGAATTAAGTTCTGAGTGGTTATTCAGTTATAAAAAGTTCCCAAAGACTTATTAAGCTTAAGATATAATGTCATGATGTTGACAAATACTTAATTGTTCATAATTGACCTAAATAACACTTTATCATTACATCTGACCTAGTGTATTATCCAGCCTTTTGTTATTATAAATAACGTGTTGTGCAAAGTAAACACTGATTTATTTGAATTATATTCATTTATCCAGTAAACATTTATTAAGTCCTGAAACCTAGAAGAATAGGGAGGATGGGAGGAGGAGACAGCATACTGTTAATGACAAGTAAGTAAAATGGTAGAATGAATGTGACATCTGGGTAAAACCAATGGACATGACATGTGAAACCACAGAAAGATTAAGTGACCACCAAGTAGACACTTAAGCAGAGTCTAAAAGAATGGAAGAAAGACCAAAACATAGGCCAAGAATTACATGAGAAAAAGGCAAGTGGAACTGACTCGAGATAGCACAGTGTTTAGGGAAAACGCAGTGAATGTGACGTGCTCACAGCAGAGGAGGGGCTGGAGAAGCAAAGGCAGAGTGAGGGCTTTGACGTGATGCTTCAGGCTTAAATTTTACTCTCTAGAATAGATATAGGAAATATTATCTGTTCTGAAAAATGAAGAATGACATGTACACTGCAACAGCCAATATCAAATAACAGCATTTACCACAATATACGGGGTGTCCATAAAGTGCATACAATGTACAAGACAAGGGCCACTTAAATCAGGGTTGTGACTTCAAATTATACCCAGAGACACTGGGATTATTTTGTTTGTTTGCCCGATCTTTGCTTGTTTTACACTACAATAAATATCTTGATTGTCTTAACTAAATGACAACTGTGAATATTTTATGAACAACGATAGAATGTTGGGGAGAAACTCAAAGCTCTGAAATATATTTTTGACTCTAAAAAGCAAATAAACTACCAGAATGAAACATCTTCCAACTATGAGGCCATTATCACCGGGCTGATATTGACTTTACCATCTCATTCTTAACAGATACAGTGAACTTCTAATGATAATGTGTGTTAGAAATACAAAGTTATTATTATTAATGAGGAATGAACTATATAAAGAAATGAAGCTATTTCATTAAAGATATTAAACAATCAAAACAACCAAATCGAAGCCACCTTATCAAAGTCCCCCAAAACAAATTAAATATAAACCTTTTGACTTACTTCATTTGAGATGGGTATACTCCAAAACCACTGGGGTGATTAGAAATATGACCATTCATGGTGGCTTTCACACCTATGTTCTAAAAAAGGAAAGGTACAAAGATTAAAGGCAATAAAAGGACCAATGCAAGCAGTTTCAAAAGTTATTCATTAAACAAATACGTGTTACTGCCAGGAATGATGCTATAAATACGAAGATAAACATCTGTACCCTCAAAGAACTCTGGCTCCAGAGACACACATAGATGAACACATAAAAAAAAAAAAAAGAAATCAAATGCAAATACGTTTAGGTAAATGAAAGAAAAATCTAAAACACAGTTATGAATCCTCCAAGTTTACAGAATAATTCTATATTCTGCCAAAATACAATCAACTGTCAATTTTATGAGATGTTATTTTGTTTATTGTTTCATTATGAAAGTCAAATAGAGTCATTAAATGAAAAAAGTGAGAGATACAGAAAAGTAGGAGGGAGAAAGTATTAGCCAGAGCCGTCTCATGTAAAGAGAACCATTAAAGTCCTCTTTGCCTTCCAGTCTTGTTGCCTATATGTCATTTTCCTTCCCCCCCCCCTTGTATTCCTTCCTTCCTGCAAAGCACATGTGACAATGCTAGATACGTTTTTTTTCCTCAAACTGTGTTCATTTACAGATTCTTTTTACTTCTCACAAGAAAATAACTCTAAAAATAAATACCAGACTTTTAACTTCAGAAATCATTTTAAAATCTATTTCACACATTGAACAAATTTCCTTTAAATAAGATGAGTAAGTAAAACTTCCTTACTGCTAAATGGAATGATCTCTTCTTTCTTCTAAATAAAACTTACATCTATTCACTCTTGAATACTTGGTTCTTCTTGGGTTCTGTGTCACTGAACCATTCTAGATCCTGTTTTATTTTTCTGACCTTTGTCTTTTCATATAAAATTTAACTGAGAATTAGGACATAACCCAGTTTTGTGATAAGGACACAGTTGCTAGTAGAAGCATTAGCTACTACTGAGTGACTATCAAGTGTCAGTACTATGAAAAATACTGGGACTGCCGAAGAGAACCAGACAAGGTACCAGCTATGGAATCAATACTCTAGCTGGCAGAAGGAGACACTTAATGAATAAACGTAAAATTAAATTTTTCCGTTGCTATTACAAAGGGAAAATTCACCATAAGATGGGAACACATGATGAGAGAACTTGATTCAGACTGGGAAAGCATAGAAAGCCCACCTACAGAAATGATATTCAGGACCTGCTAATTTCACATTAATTCTTTCTCACTCTTCAGATCTCCCATTCAACCACAGTATCCTTGGGCAAGTTTCACTAACCTTCCTGAATGGATTAAATCCACCATCAAGACACTCTTCATACTATAAACAACTTGTTGAAGTAAGTACTTAACTGGGTGCATGACTTTTCCTTTACTTAAATTAATTCCTGACTTAACTACACTATTCGCTCCGAAGAGACAGGAATTTTTGTTTGATAACTTCTGCTTCTCAAGTACTAAGAAGAATGCCAGGCACAGAATAGGTGTTCATTAAACACTTATCCAAAAGAAAGAAAGAAGGGAAGTCCATGTCCTGTTCTTCAAAGAGTTTACTGTATTTTTATGAAAACAAAAGTAATCATTATGAAACAAACAGTAAGTAGCTAAATCCAATGTATGTGGCTCTACTTTCAATCCACTACAGGTTCAGAGAAGAAAATAAACATGAAGGCTGCCAGAACTTTTCTGAAGGGCTGGGACTTGACCTAGTTCTTAAAGAATAGTTAAGAATGGTCTTCAAAACCCTCAAGTTTAACTCAAGTTTTCCTGCTTGTGTTGTCTATATTTACCTACTTCTTAAAAGTTTTTAATTTAAGAAGCAAAGAACTACATATCTGTGCTACCCTAGATAAATACTGCACTTTAAAAATTACACTTATTACACTGTATTGTTTTTATTGTTGTGTGTTTTCCTTCTTAATTTTATATTTAGACACCATTAGTAATGTGCTGGTAAATCAAGTCTCAGGATAGAGCAAGGGGGAGGAGCTCATTCGTACTGCTTATTTCCATAGTATAAGTCCTCCCATCATGGCTGATTTCAAGTCAATGAATTAACAGTAGCCTACAAAACTTTTCAATATTTCACAGTTAGTTCTCATGAGCTTATAGGCTCTCACTAGAGCACATCATTGCTACATTAGAGAATTGGGGCCAGGACAGAAGCCTGGAATAATATTACGGATCTAGAGCTAATGGGGTTAAAATGCAGGCATTAATAGAAGCCTGGAATTCTAACACTATCCTTGGCACTAATTGGCTTGGGCAGGACAAGCCTCTGTCTCAATAGGCTCATCAGTAAAATAGAGATAATTTTTGATCTTGGTCTTCCTAGCTCACAGTGCCAATATAAATAAAGATCAAATAATGAGAGAGACTTACAAGTTTCTTTGAGAGTTAAAGAAAAAAAAAAAAAAAGGACGGAGAAGTGGTCTTTCAAAAACAAGCTGGTTCCTTCAGTATATAAATTAAACCCCCAGGGTTTGTGCTGATTTTGATCTGGTTTGCATTTTAAAACCACAGCAGCTGGTTTTAATGAAAAGTGATAGCCACAGCATCTCATCTTTTCATGTTTAATTCTCCCTGACAGTCAAATAAATTCATGGTCTGTGTTTTGTTTTAAAAGAATGATCTGTTAGGACAAGAGAACATTAGGAAAGGGAATAGAAAATGTCAATTTGTTACACTGAATTTTAAATATAGAAACTTTTCTCATTTGGCAATAATAGTTTCACTTGTCACAGTTGCTCATGCGGCAGTGTGGAGGTTTGCAAATATTTAAATATAGCAATTACAGTGCATACCTTGCAAAGAAAACAATTACAAACGTTTGTCTTTTCTCCTTTAGGCTTTTAAAAGACATATACAATTTACACTTATATAGACCAGATACATTTCAAAGAATAATCAATTGTTACTGAAAAATTAGGTGTTTTCGCTAGAGCAAATCGAAAACTAAGGAGACAAAGCCCTCATCACTTTTGATGAAAAATGCAGTTAATGATACCAAAGTAAGTACTTAGTTATACTAAAGGTATATACACTAGGGCCGGTGCGGTGGCTCATGCCTGTAATCCTAGCACTCAGGGAGGCTGAGGCAGGTAGATTGCTTGAGCTCACAGGTTTGAGATCAGCCTGAGCCAGAAGGAGACCCCATCTCTAAAAAAAAATAGCTGGACGTTGTGGTGGGCACCTGTAATCCCAGCTACTCAAGAGGCTCAGGCAAGAGAACTGCTTGAGCCCAAGAGTTTGAGGTTGCTGTGAACTCGAACACCCTGGCACTCTACCAAGGGCAACAAAGTGAGACTCTGACTCAAAAATAAATTAATTAATTAAATAAAATTATACACTAAAATTATCATAACAACTTCCAACGACATTTGACCATTGAACAACGCAGATCTGAACTGTGTGGGTCACTTACACTCCGGTTTTCTTCTGCCTCTGACACCCAAGACAGTAAGACCAATTCCCCTTCCTCCTCTGCTTACTCACTGCGAGAAAACAAGGACGAAGACCTTAATGATGATCCACTTTCACTTAATGAACGCTGAATACGTTTTCCCTTCCTTATGATTTGTGATTTTCTTAACAGCATTTTTTTCTCCAGCTTACTTGATACTAAGAGTGTGGTATATGATGTATACAGCACACAAAATATGTGTCAATTGGTTGATTATGTTATCAGTTGGGTTTCTGGGCAACAGTAAGCTATTAGTTAAATTTTGGTAGAGTCAAAAGTTATATGTGGATTTTCAGGGGGAGGGTTCAGCCCCCTAAACCCACCTTGTTCAAAGATCATTTGTATTTGGTTTTAAGAGCATCAATTTACTTATGAAAATACTTTCAATAAGTCATAGACACCACAATTTTCTTCTCTTTTCTACAGAAAATAACATTCTTTGGCAATTATAAGGATAAGAATGATAAATTTAAGATCTAAGCTAAGCATACCAAAAATGTTAAACACTATACTTAAGTAAATAGAACGTATGAAAATCAATGTAAGAAACAAATGAGGCTAAACTAAGGCTGTGTCAGGAAATTAAATTTATATTCGAAAGCTTGACGATCCCAAAATATAAAAAGAAATCAAATTCTAGATTCCCTTTTCTTTGTTCTTGCTTGCATCTGATATCAATTTTCAAACTGACAAATGAGTCATGACTCCGTGTTATAAAACCACCAACTCAATCCTGCTACCTTACAACCAGTAGCTCTCTGCATACTGAGCTGCCCTTCAAAGGATTTGTTGTCAGAAAATTTCACGAAGTTTTTGGTTCATTAAACTATTTATTTATTTGGGTATGACAAAGTATCTTGATGTAAATTTCAATTTAACTTGATGTATATCTCCCCATATAAGTTACAACCAAGAGGAAAGGGGTATTATCATTATTTAAGGTTTTAACTGAAAGGCCACTGAGATTTAATTTCTATCAATCCTCTGTGACACTGTCTCCCAATGATTTTACTTAAAATATAAATAAAATCAAATTATCTGTTTTAAGTCTCCTAAATCATCACACATGCTGTCTCCTGCAGTGTCTCCTAGACAACTCCTTTTTAATACCTCTTGTAAATACCACCAGTAAAGATGTTAACGTGTATATTTCCATGTGATTTGGTCTCATGTTAAGTAAATAAATAGTTTTTAATATGTGACTAAACTTAGAAAATTATTAAGAACTGTAGTTATAAAGGTAATATTAAGAGTGATTAAGATTATGAAGGTACCACACAATAATTTCTAGGCCATATTAAAAAAACAATATTTTTTCAAGGCCAGTATCAATGTTGACAAAGTATTACAATTTTATTTATTTAAAAAAAAAAAATTTAAGACAGAATCTTGTTATGTTGCCCAGGCTGGTCTCAAACTCCTGGCCTCAAGTAATCTTCCTGCACACCCAAAGTGTTGGGTGAACCACTGTGCCTGGTGGGAAAATATGCTAATTTCTTTTAAAAATTGCTCTTTACTGAGCTTTTACCAGGTGCCAGCTTTTATCAGGTACCATGCTACATCTCTTCTATTCATTATCACATTAATTTTTAAAGAAAGTACTATTTTTTATTTTCACTTTATAGATGAAGGAATTGAGACTAAGTGCCATTTCTGTGGTATTTCAACTCTATAAAATCATATAGTGCAATGAATGACTGAACAGTAGTAGTCTTATCTGTTATATCACAGGTCGAGAACAAAAAGGGGAGAGAAAAATAAGAGAAAATTCAAGGCTTCCCCACTTCACATGGCATTTTAAAACCTCATTTTATCCTTAGAATAACCTTAGAGATTATTGGCTCCATTTTGAAGTAAAATAACAGCCTCAAGGCAGTTAAATCATTTGCCTACGTGATTACACAGGACCTAGTATTAGAAGTAGGATTCGAATTCTGATCTCTTACATTCCATTTTCTTCCAGTAAGTTACACTGCTTGTTTTCCCAAGGAAAATTTCCAAAATTTTCCTTCCTTTTCACTCCAAGTGGCTCAATGATATCCTTTATTTTAGTCAACAATGTTTATTAAAGTATTAAAAAATGCCAGTATTTGAAAGAGAATTTGCTTTATGAAAAGAAATATTATACCAGTAATAGTTTTGCTTTTTTGTGGAGCTTTATTGCTATGTAAATATGCTGTTCTCTGAAGAGTATGGAAAAAAATACCATCCGGTCTAGAAACTCCACATATTAAAAACTACTTTAACTATAATAGCAAATATGCATTAGTGAACTTGAATGCTTTGAGTAATTTTTCCCTGGTTAAAAATCTAAATATGTATTTGCATTACTTGTGGGGATTAATTTATCATAGCTGAAACATTTTCTAAAAATAAAAGAGTATTCTTTTAAATGCTTCATCTCTATTTAAATAGTATGGAATACTCACACATTTGCCCCCCACTGCATTTTTTCCATTATAATTAATTCTATATTGAAGGGGAAAAAAGGGAAAACTGGAGTTTTCCAACAAAATAAAAATACATTCCGAAAGGGAATAAAATTTAGAGACAAAAGAAATTTTCTCAATCTCTATTACTGGCTTCCCCCAATTCCAATTTTGGTTAGTTGGGTGTGGGAGAAGTGGTGGTTAGACTAGATCTTGAAGTAAGGTTTTCAGTAAGTTTCACAAATGACATGAGGAATTTTCACGGAAGTCTCCACATATATGTTTTCTGTATGAGTTTTCCTTTTCACATATGTCTTGCTCATAGAGGCTCAAACCTGTTACCAGGAAGCGTATCTCCCTGATCGGACTGGTCCCATAATTAACAGTGGACTGACATATAGCCATACAGAATGACTGCTACAACAAGCTGACTTTCAAAAGAGCATGTAGCTCATCACTGATAGCTTTTGACTGTGATGATACCGGTCAGGAAAAGCAGGTCAGGGCCTTCTCATCACCACTGGCCTGCCCTATAAGAGACTGTCACTTACTTCAGAACATGCATGGGGTCCAATTAAAACAGCAGCTGAATTCTGGAGGTTTTCTGAAATACAATTTGAATCATTGTACATTTACAGAAAAGTTGAAAGACAATAAAGTTCCCATTTCTTTAACATCTTACATTAGTATGGTGTTTCAAAACAGTTAATGAACCAATAATATTTTGTTATTAACAGAAGTCAATACTTTATTCCAAGTTCCTTGGTTTTTACCTACTGTCTTTTTCTGTCCCAGGATCCTACCCACAGTAACACATTACCCTTAGTCCTCATGTCTCACTAGGCTCCTTCACGCTGTGACCACTCCTCTGATTCTCCAGGCTTTTGATGATGGTATGTATTAGCTCCCTAGACTTGCCTTAACAAATTATCACAAACTGTGCTGCTTAAAGAACAGAAGTTTATTCTCTCACAGTTCTAGAAGTTAGAAGTCTGAAATCCAAGTATCCAAAGAGCTAGGCTCTCTCTGCAGGCTGTGGGGAGAAGTCCTTCCTCACCTCCTCTGGCAATCCTTGGCATTCCTTGGTGGAGAGAAACGGCCCTTCATCTCTGCCTTGCCTTCTGTGCCTGTGTATCTGCCCCCAAACTTCCTCCTTTTTTTAAGGATGTCAGTCACTGGATTGGGGTTTTTTGCAATGCCGTATGACCTCATCTCAGTCATACCTGCAAAGTCCCTATTCGAATGAGGTCACACACATAGGAACTGGGGATGTGAGCATATCTTTTAAGGGATCACAATTCAACCCAGGACAGTTAATGCTGACATTTTCTAAGGAGTATAATATTCTGATATTCTGTAGCAGTCCCTCAAGTGGGGTTTAGCTGATATTTTTCTCATGACTAGACTAGAGTTACAGATTTGGGGAAGGAAGATCAGAGAGGGAGCATATCCAGAGCACCCACTATTGGAATGATTTATCCGTGTTTATGCTAATCTCAATCCCTGACTGGGGCAGTATCTGTGAGGCTTCCCCATTATAAAGTGACTTCCCCCACTTCCACCACACAGTACTCTTTGGAAGGAAGTCGCTATGTTCAGCCTACGACACAAAGGATAGAGTGTTATACCCGACCTCCTCGAGGAAAAAGTACCTGCATGAATTATTTGGAATTCTTCTGTATGACATGTTTGTCTATTCTCACCTATCTATTTACCTATTGTGCTTTTTTTATTAAACCAAACAATAGCAATAGAAGAGCAAAACAGTAGGGCCCAGATTCATAGAATAGAAACTCGTGGTTAATTTTTCCCTATAAACTCCTTTCTCAGGAGATTCAGATAAGAACTGAGCTATGCTTCATTTATGTGCTAGGAATAGAATACAGCTAATAAAAAAAAAAAAAAAAGAGGCAAGAGAAAGGGCATGAAAGAGACCCTGGGCTAACATGAACACAATATAATCAGAATGTTAAAAAATAAACATCATCTAGGAAGTTCAAGTTTTCCCAGAAGCAAAAAGTTGTTGGATGTTGCATATAAAATTCCCAGAAGAGGAAGAATATTCACTGTGGATGTTTTCTCCCAGGATAAGAATAAACCTGGACTTTTTCTGTGAATTCAGTTCTCAATTGAACACATTTCAGGAAACATTTTAGAATGAGAAGAAATCCACCCCACCCCACTAACTTTTTTTTTTTTTTCCAAACCTCTACTTTTTGTAAATCAGCCTTAAGGGTTAGTATTCACTGATGGGCTATGAACCCTAGAGGAAAGGTTCCTAAATTAAATTTCATGTCATTGAGTGACATGACAGGCAACAAAAAGGCCACTGAGAAAATTAGGACCAACTAGGATGCATTTTCAAAGCTTAATATCTTTTATCTGTGATAATACCATCTGCTAAATAAGTATAATTCAACATATTTTACAAGGGCAAATGAAAAGCTACCAGGGCCTGACATAATCTAGGAAGACAGAAAAACATGCTCTAAAACCATCAACCATCTCTCTCTCCTCTTTTTTTTTTTTTTTTCTTTTTTGCAGTTTTTGGCCAGGGCCGGGTTTGAACCCACCACCTCCAGTATATGGGGCCAGCGCCCTACTCCTTTGAGCCACAGGTGCTGCCCTCAACCATCTCTTATTTTAAGGTTTTTATTTTTAGTTGACAAATACTAATTGTACATATTTATGGGGTACAATGTGATGTTTTGATAAATGTGTACACTGTGGAATGATCAAATCAGGCTCATTAGCATATCACCTCAAATATTTAGCTTTTCTTTGTGGTGGAAACATTTAAAATTCTATCTTTTAGCTATCTTAAATATGGAATGTATTATAAACTATAGTCACCATGATGTCCAATAGATGACCAGAACTTTTCCTCCTGCCTGATGGAATCTTTATGCCCAATGTTAAGAGAAATAAGCCAGGCCCAGGAAAACAACTACCACATGATCTCACTTACACTGTGAAACCTAAAAAAAAAAAAAAAATTGAACTCCTGGAAATAGAGAGTTGAATGGTGATTAGAAAAGGCCAGGTGTGGGGTTATGGGAGGACTGAGGAAAGGAGAAACATTGGTTAAACTATTTTTAATGAGATTGAAACACCTGAATTCAAACTTCATTCTGATGTATTAAATGGACTCTAAAAATAGTAAATCATAAAACATCACGGGTACAGTTAGAAGAGCTCTAACCCACAGATGAGACATAACGTTTTAATATTTAACCACCCTGTCACCACATGATTACCTTCCTCTGTGTTACCCAGAGCAAAGGACGTCAGTGGTAAACAAAACACTGCCGGCGATTCGCTCTGCATTTTCAGCACAGCTCCTTAAGAGGATCAGTGTTCTATAAAACGTATTACCTTTTTTAAATAAATGCTTGCAATCTATAAGGTAGGAAGTGCTGCCTTTAGGCAGCTGCCACACTGAACTCATCCTGTTTCTGAATCATAAATTTATCTTCCCTAAGGTTACTGAAAGTAAAAACTCAATTGTTAAACCACACAGGGCTTTCTAGAAAGCAATGCAATTCTATTTTTAAAAAGGTTAAATAAAGCTTTCTAGTGTATTAAATGCACATGCTTACACTCCCCCAAAGTACTTACAGATTTTATAAGAAGATGCTTATCTCAACTTGATCTCTCCTGCCTGCCAGACTACTCAAACGTTATTTTGATAACACAGAGGTATCACATCTTATCAAGGATTACTATTTCAATTTGTCTATTCCATTTAGCAATCCATGGTTTTATAGTTTCAATTGCCAGCATTAATGATCGTATGAGAGCAGGCACTTGCTCTAAGAAAACATTTAATGTGTTTCTTTAGGTATCAGAGTACATCAAGTTCAACATGTACAAGTTTGTAAGTCTCTAGAAAGTTCCTGACTAGGCTGATACTGTAAAACTCTCAAATCCTTCTCAACTGCTCCTTATCCCTGTTATTCTATGCGTCTTAACATTTTGTTTGCAAAGATAAAAAATGCACTCCTTTCAAACTGTTTCTCATTTATCTTCAAGAATGGAGACAGCAATCCTAATGCATCGTAGGAAGTGGCACAACAAAGAGTCATCAAAATCAAACAACAGAATGAAGTCCAGTAACTGTCTACACGTGACTGAACACAAAAACATCCCAGATTGTCAGTAGATGTTCCTATGAAGAATACGAATCTCCAGCATCTCATCCACTCGCAGAAAACCTAGGACTAACAAACCTCCCTTGAAAACTTTCCTATCTTATGAAAAATTTTTAGAGGAAAAAAAACAAAGCATCTTTGAGAAAAGAGCACATTATAGGCAAGGCAAGAACAGCAAAGTATCAAGTCCCAGGGGAACTAGATTAGGGATTATCTAGAGAGCAAAATCACTCTCCAAGAGGGACTGAACTAAAGAACGCAAGATGAAGACTTTTAGAAATGTACCATATAGTCAGGGAGAGACAGGGAAGGGATCATTTATAGCACAGCCTGGCAAGTAGAGAGAGGCCCGTATGCAAGGTGAGCCCCTGGGGCCGGAAGGGGAGGGCATTCCATCAGGAAGGCCTAACTTCACAGGCTGTGGGGCAGGAGCTGAGAAAGCCAGAAGAGAAAAGGGAAGAGTAAACTCAAGATAAGGCTTTGTACACATAGGAAAGCATGGGGGGTTGGAATAATTGAAGAGTGACG
Organism: Otolemur garnettii; assembly: GCF_000181295.1. NCBI lineage: Eukaryota > Metazoa > Chordata > Mammalia > Primates > Galagidae > Otolemur > Otolemur garnettii. Next base: position 4,280,324 of record NW_003852519.1, read on the forward strand.
TACAGGGTAGGAAGTAATGAGGGACGAAGCTGGACATGAAGTAGAATCCATTCACAGAGGGGTAATAACTCTATCATTATTCTATCACTTTTCTCTCTGGGGGGCTCCCTTCTAGATCCCCCAAGGTCCTGCTCTGCCCTGAAACAATTACTCTCTCCTGCAGGCTGTGCACAGCTTTCATCACGGGATCCAAATTCACCATCAGCCTGTGCACTCCCCTCGTCTTTCTCCTCTCTGGGACCCTTGCTTCCTGGATCCTGTGTCCCTCCTTCATGATTTTAGTTTTTTAATATTTTGGAAGGATACATATTTCGGGAACTTTCTAAGAAAGATTACAAGAAAGGCAAATTTTGAAAGTCATACATAACTAAAATGTATCTACTCTACCTTTGCACACGATGAAAAGCTTGTCTGGTTTTCAACTTGTAAATCAGAAGGTGTTTTTGCTGCAGAATTCTAGGGCCATTGCCCGCTGTGTGTTCAGTGGCACTGCTGCATGTCAGAAACCATTCTGACTCTACACATTATGGTATAGGTGTTTTTTTTTTTTAATTCAATATACTGAAAACTCAATAGGCCTTTCAAACTTGAAAATCATTATTCTTAAGGGTCAAAAATTTTTCTTTTATTATTCCCTTGATAGCTTCCTCATTACATTTTTTTTCTTTGAAATTCAATTGCTCAGAGCAGGACCTCTTGGACTAAGTTACTACTTTTCTTGGGTTTTCTCTTGTATTTTTCACTCGTGTCCTACTTTCTGGGTGGCCTCCTCCACTTTATCTTCAAAAACCATTTCGAGTTTATTTCTCCTATCAACTTGCATTTCTGTGCCCTAAATGTTCCTTTGTTTTTAATACCTGGTCTTATTTTCTGATTGCAGTATATTCTCTGATCTTTCTGAGAATATTGATGAAACGATTTCAAACTTTTCTTCTTCCTTGATTGCCTCTTATTTCTGCCAGTTTCCTTGTTTTCACCAGGCTTGTTTTGGTTTCTGAATTCTTCAGATGTCTGGTGATCAGTAGTCACTACTCATATTGAAAATGAAGCACCGTAAGGCTGATAAGAAAGTCTGTGGAAGCTGGGTGAGGCCTGTGACCATGCCCCGCTGCAGAGCAGTCCTGCTGGGAGAATCCTACCTTAAGCACACATAGCTCTGACTAACCAGCTTTTCCAAAGAGGGATCCTCCCATCTCACGCAGTAAAGCCGAAGGCCAACATTTTGTCAATAGGTGAAGAAGTGGGCTGGAGGTGTCTCATTGTTTAGTAAGCATTTCTCCTAATCCTCCACAGTGCCTTGGCACCCTAAGTGAAAGAGCTCTCTTGTTCACATCCTCACAGAATAAACTACCAGTCCTACTGGAGGATGAGGAAGCACCGGGGATCTAAGTTCACTTTAAACACCCCCATCCAATGCTCCTCCTGTTTTCAGCCTCACTCTCCTTGTTACTATAGTTTTATTCAGAGAAAGTGAATCTAGGGAATCTAAGGGGATGAGGAGGCATCAGGGATCTAAGTTTACTTTAAACACCCCATCCAATGCTCCTCCTGTTTTCAGCCTCACCCTCTTTACTATAGTTTTAGTTAGAGAAAGTGAAATGTGATGTATGTGTTTTCCTCTGCCATTTTTCTGTAGTATATTTTGATTATCTAAACATTAACAAGTATCTGTTAATGAAAAACTCAAGTCACTTCTAATATGAACTCGAGATGTTCAGGCGGACTATGAAATAGGAGTACAAGTTTGTACTAAAAACAAAGCTACCAAAACAACTAGAGTGAAAGTTACACAAGAAAAACGGGAAGGAAATTTACATTAGAGAAAGTCAGCTGATATTTTGGTAGTATATGTTTAACTACATGTTGTTATTATAACAACAAATGCTGTTTTCAAATCCCAGAAAAGAAACCACCCTATGGTACATGAAAGGGGGGCGATATTCCCAGCTACATCGGGTATGCTGTTCACGAAAAAAACTCAGGCTTTAATTGCTTTTCTAGAAATTAAATCATAGCTTTAAATGCAGAACAGAATTAGGTTCGTAAATAAATCCTGGAATTCATCCCGAGGCAAATAATCTCTAATTTACTCATTTTGATGATTCAGATTTTTAATTTTTTTTCCCAAAGAGAAGTTCATTTAAATGAATACAGCTGAACAAATTCTTTGTGAGCTACTCTAAAAAGAAAATAATAAAAAAAACCTGACATATCTGCACATTAATTTCAAAATTCAAGTTGCCTACAAAATACTGTGAAACTTTCTTTCCTTAAGCATTTACATATTTTACACAGTAATACACAGTAAAGAAAGGAAAAAGTTAAATCCAATGTGAAAAAAATAACAGCCATTAATTTTCATATTTAAAAGGCATTAAAAATAAGCTTTGATTATGACTATATCTTTGAAATATCTGCAAAATCATAGCAATGGAAGTTCTCAAAAACATCAGTAAAGTTCCTCATAGCCATGAAATCACGCGTGAACTGGTACAAATTCAGATATTACTATTTTACTAATTTTTTTTTTTTTTTTTGAGACAGAGTCTCACTTTGTCACCCTGGATAGAGTGCCATGGCCTGATAACTCACAACAACTTCAAACTCCTGGGTTCAAGAGATCCTCTTGCCTCACCCTTCCAAGTAGCTGGGACTACAAGAGCTATTTTTTAGAGACAGGGTCTTGCTCTTATTCAGGCTGCTCTTGAACTCATGAGCTCAAGCCTCAACCTTCTAGAGTGCTAGGATTATAGCCGTGAGCCGCCACCTCACTATTTTACTATTGCAAAAACAACAATGCTTATTTATTAGGTATTTTAGCACCCTCGCCACTAAGCCAAGCACTTTACATGCATCACCTTAATTCTTATAACCTTAAGAAGTAATAAGAACTTATTTCCATTTTAATGAGAATATGGGAGTTATTAAAGTTATAGGTAAAGGTAACTTGGCCATGACAATGACAAGAAGTTGTTCTTTTAACCACCGTTACATACTTTTTTTTTTAAACTAGTAATTAATCCAGTATTTTTTTTTTATTAATCCAGTATTTTGAAGGTGGCTGGGGAATGTCAACTCTGATTAATTAAGAAGTCAGGGTGGTGCCTGTGGCTCAGAGGGTAGGGTACTGGCCCCATATACCAAGGGCGGTAGATTCAAACCTGGCCCCGGCCAAACTGCAACAAAAACATAGCCGGGTGTTGTGGTGGGTGCCTGTAGTCCCAGCTATCAGGAGGCTGAGGCAAAGAATCACCTAAGCCCAGGAGTTGGAGGTTGCTGTGAACTGTGTGATGCCACGGCACTCCACTGAGGGCGATAAAGACACTCTGTTTCTAAAATAAAAAAAAGAATTCAAATGACCTTCATAAATGATTATTCAAATAAGAATCATTCAACATTAATTGGTACCAGCCAATCTGAGTAATTCATTCATTCATTTAACAAATATTTACTATATAACTAGTATGTACCCTTCAGTGCTCTAGATAAGCACCATCCAATAGAACTTTCTAGAACAAGAGAATTGTACTATGTCAGCACTGCTCAATACAGTAGCTAAGCAAAAGTTTTGAGTACTTGCCATATGGCTAGTGCCACTGAGAAACTTAATTTTAGATTCTGTTAAATTTAGTTTAAATTTAATAACCACATGTGGCTAATGGCTACTATAGCTCTAGATACTGAGAGCACAGTTAACAAGACAGAAATGATTCCTACCTTCATAGAGCTTTTACAAACTAGTGGGAGAGTGAGACAAAATAAGAAAACTCAAAAATAGCATAAGTTCTGCTAATTCAGTAAAAGAAAAAATAGGTAGCTTTTTTTTTTTTTATTAAATCATAGCTGTGTACATTAATGCAGTCATGGGGTACAGTGTGCTGATTCTATATACAATCTGAAATATTTTCATCAAACTGGTTGCATTTATAAAGATATAACCTCAGAATAAGTCAAACCTAGCCATTAACTTCAAAAAAAATATGGTACAGAGAGATTCATTCTGAAAATGCTATCTCAGAAATTCCCATTTAAAATCCAGGATAACTAGTGAACCACTGAAACAAAGAATGTACATTTGTTCAAAGCGTTTTCAATGTTTCAAGACTGGCGCACATTACCTCTCCCCCACTTCTTAAATTAAAAATAAACTTTTACTTTTACATCCTAAAGTAAAAAGAAAAAACTGGTACATAGAAATAGTACTCTCTTGACAAAGAAATGTACACAAAAATAATTCAGAACAAGAATGCTATTATTGACACTATTTCAGCTAACATTCTGAATATAAGCAAAGGACAATAGCTATGAAACAGCACAAAAATGAAAAAATCCTGTAGTAAAATCTATGAAACACTAACTTTAGGACTTTAAGAACCTGGACTTGATGAATTGGGAAGTTAGAGGAAAAGTAATTGAACTTCTATTCCATTTGGGCAGAAATTGACCTTTTTTTTTTTTTTTTACAATAGTATGTCTACTATGGGGCCCAAAAACTATTTGCCAGGAATCATGTTTCTGAACTTGAGCACCTGGAATTGAAACAGACAAGAAATGCAACCCCCAACAGTAAATTAATAAGTTTTAAAATGGTGTTTGGATCAGCAGAGGAATGAATAAATCACCAGAAAACCTTCACACTCCCTGGATCACACTGGGTGGATTCTTGGGAATTTAAGATGAATTTGTTTGGGTAAGTTGACTATTTGAGGTCAGAAGGAAGAAGCTATTTGAAGAGGGAATTATCACAAGGCCTAAAAATGCCACATTTGCGTTTCTTTTTTTCCATTCCCATAGTTCCTCTCTCTAAGCAACTGGGAAAATGCCGGCCTGTAGACTGAAGAAGGTCAATCTTGGGGGAGAAGCATGATCTGATCTAATTAAAATGTGTTGTTAATAAAAACAAGTTTATTTTAGCTTTTCTAAATCAATTCCAGCTCTTGATTAAATAAACCAGGTATCATTTAGCTAGCATAAATGTCACCCCTCGTTGTAAGCCAAATGATTTTATAAAATCAGTGCACTAAAGAAAAGTGAACTATTACTAACTGCCGATAGCAGTGACAGTGGAAGAACACAGAGGCAGAACAGCGGCAGCGTCACTGGAAGGTCACACTCAGTGTCATGTGGCAGGCACAGTTCTAAGCACTTGCCATGCAATATTTTCTTCTAGTTGTCACAACAACCCCATGAGGCAGGAACCATTATCATTCCTGCTTTACAGATGACTTAAAAGAGGTATAAACTTTAATGACATGCTCAGTGCCCAAGAGCTAGTAAGTGGACCACATGGAATAAAATTCAACCACTTTGCCACAGAGAAGATAACAAGGGTTCTAGAGTTACTTTTTCACTTAACATCATACCGCAGGTAACATCTAAAAAGAACTGACAAGGATTTTTTTTTTCTTTTGCTACAAATGTACTACAAATGGTAGTCCATATATTATACAGAAAAGAACCGATAATTTAGTTTTACTGATAAACAATAAAGAAAAGGAACTGGATTCGGGAAGTCTATAAAGTAAAAGCTTTTAGATGATCAGGACTGTTAGAAATATTAACAGTATCAAGAAAAAAACAAAAGTATTGGAAGAAAGACCCTAGAGCAGTGGTTCTCAACCTTCCAAATGCTGTGATGTATTTTCAATGTTATGAATGGGTTGCGACACACAGGACCCACTCTGCTGCCCTAGAGTATCAAAACGATTATAAAATTCTAAAGGGCGTGGCATTATTTTGACTTTTGCTCTGCAAAGTTCACATCTATTACAACTGTTCACCAATATGCTTCTGTGGGAACATATTTCCAGTTGTATAATAGTAATCAATAAAACCAAAATTCACTTTTATATCCAACATATAGTTTACAAAGAATGGGAGCATAGGAATGATTATGAAGGAAGTATGTATTAAAAGGCTTTATGAAACTGTTTCACAGAGGTTAAATGGACTATCTTTATAGTTTCATATAGCCTTTTAAAAAATTATACCTATGAATATTTTATTATTTGGCAAATGAAGATGTTTATTTCAAATCTTCCTATAAAATAGAACAAAATGCTATAAAAAAACTTAGAAAATATTTTAACTCATTGAAACTAGAAAATATTTAGCATCTCTAGCTTCTAACAAGAACTACTTACTCAAGGAAAAGAGCAAGCAACGTCAACTACACTCCCTAAATCCCCCCCCCCCACTGCCAAGTCCTGACTGTAAACAGACACCCAGAGACAGTGCCTCCTCCTACCTTTCCCTCTTCATCTCTCTTATTGACAGCCAACTTCCTTGTCTCCCCAAATGGAGTGGGAAAATAAGTAAATCTTTGGCAACTCTTTAAAAGAACAATTTCGTGGCTACAAAGCCCTGGGAAGAGAATATAAAAGCATATAGCAGCATGACTTTTACAGTTAGCTGGGAGGCTATTATAGTTAGCTGGGAAAACAAGACCAATCTCCTTGCTTTCCTAAGGACTGACCTATTCCTTTCCAGTAGATATTAACTCGTTTCTGGGAAACAAGTGTTTGAATTTAGTGAGATACGTCAAGATTTAGTGTTTACACGAATGGTGTTTAATCACAATTGGCACTATTGAAACCTCAGGGAAGGCCAGTTTTGCCAAGAGCCACATGGCTGCTTCCCCACCATAAAGGAAATAGGATGAAACAAAGTATCATAGTCTTGTAATAACTGTACATATGCCAAGACAGAAAATCAAACACTCCAACTAATCCAGGCCTAAATGCTTAAGATAAAATGAAAAACAAACCTCAATCTACTAATATAAATGGGCAAAGGATGGGTGATCTGCAACAACCCATATGTGTTCCCTAAACTTGTTCAGTTGCCCTTGCAAATTTTATAGAGGCTCAAATAACAATAATGCACTCTCAGAAAACAAAAATGGTCCTACTATGGTCCCTGAGAGCAGAAGAAAGGGAGAAAACATCCCCGCAAGGTAATTTCCTAGCAGCCAAAATCCACTTTCCTATTCCTAAAAGACAATAATACTTCTGCTGAGAAGGAACATGCCTCTGAGTTCTTTGTACAGAGCTACTGGAAACAATAAAAGCTTACTGAGTATATTCCAATACTTTTATTTTGGTATGGTGGCCCAGTGAAAAAGAACACAGTGGGCTCCGCGCCT
>NW_003852519.1:4287718-4310861 GCF_000181295.1 Otolemur garnettii
AAAAAAAAAAAAAAAAGAACACAGTGGGAAAATGGGCACTCCTGAATGTAAATCCTGCCTCCACAATCTCTCTGTGACCTTGGACAAGTCATTATCCTCTCTAAGCTTTAGTTTACTCAACTGTAAAATGAGACTCAGATTATTTTAAGGATTATATACAAAAGCACACATAGATTATTTGAGATCTGTTTGTTAATCTTCCTGAAGAACGATGTATTACAGAGAAACAGAAACAGAGAAGTTTTCTTTAAATACTAGTACCAGTAGTACTAGTGAATCTCATTAAAGTAAATTCACGAAAGTAAAAATCAGTTTCAGTCAACCAAATACAGCTCAGGAGAAACATATGACAATTAGAGTAAATAATGTTACCAACTACATATCCACACAAAACTTTTCTTTGCTTACCATTCAAGTTCCATCATAATCTTGCCTTAACTAATGTCCCCCGTTGTCCATATCCTCTCCAGGACTACATAAAAACCCTCGCTACCACCACACTCTCTTCTGAGTATATCTTGCACAGATACATTCAGGCATCTCTCCCTACCCTAAATGCTCTTTACCCTACTTTATACTTGCTATCTAGCAATTTCTAAATTCTTTAATTCCTCCCTCTTTTAAAATTCTTCCCTGACCAACTAAACATTAACAACATCTAGTCTTGGAGCAATTATTAACAGTTCTTATGTTTAACATTTTTTAACGTAGTTATCAAGAACCACTTTAATTATTCTTTTGCAACTCCTTACATAATAAGACAAACTCCTGCAGTCTTTTATAAAATAATCCTTGTACTCCAATTGTGCTGTAGAGAGTTATTACACACATGTGCTAAAAGAAAAGTCATAGAATTTTAGTGACCAAAGTGGATATTATTACCAACATAAATTCCTCTATAACTTACCAAAATGACCACCTGACCCCACTCTTATCTGATGCAAAAATTGGTGTGAATCAGAAACTAATTTAGAAGTACAGAGCAGAATTGAAACTTTTAAAAAGTATTTATCAAAATTTCTAAAGTCCTAATGAGGTAAGACTTTCCATGTCAACAAAGCAGAAACACCAATGAAGGAGGCACTGTTGCTGGTGTGGTCACATATCAATGATGATTTTCACATCTGATCTGGAAAGCAGAACTTTTGGTAAAAGCACGCCTATTTCTATGAAGGAGGCTCAAAACTGACTCAGAGGAAAAAGTATTATCCTCTGACTCACTAAGACCACTTCCTGAAACACCCAGTGTTTTTCTTGGAAGGAAGGCCATCCAAGCGCCCTTTCTTTCAAACACTGATTAGACAAAATTGAGGTCTATCATGAAATGAACAAAAAGACATATATTTTCCAAGCCATCCTTGTTTCAAAGTAGAGAATGTTCCACAAACATATGGTCATGAGAGAGAAGACTTTACAAATAGTCAAAATTTGTTAATGCAAGGTATATTATAAAGAATAAACTACAGACTGCCTACATATCTCCTCCTTTATACCATAATCTCTTAATGACAAAGAAACAATTTTATTATTTTAACCCACAAAATTAATGAATGCCTTGGCTTCAAAATAGTTGGGGGTAGGGGAGTTGACAATAATTATTTTCCCTCTCCGAATTGCCTGTATCACCAATGATAACTTACATAAATAGTAAATAACATTAAGACCGTTTATGTGTCAAACATTATAAGTTCTTTGCATACATTAATTTAAAACATAACTTCTGTAAGAGTCAGGTATCATTATAACCTCTGTTTTACAGATGAGGAAACTGAGGCACAGAATAAGGAAGTATTTCACCTAATATCACCCAGATAGTACATGGTAAAGCCTCAAACACAGGCAGACCAATACAAGAGCCCAAACTCTCAGTTTCTACCTGCATCTGTGTGTGTGACCCCACCTCTTGGAGTGCTTATTAATATTTAAACACACTGAAGCACACACACACAATTACACATATATAGGTATCTATCAACATTCCATATATATATATAACCCATACCTAGATTCAAATGTGTTTTCTTATACGTTAGCTTACAAATTCTAATAAAACTATTATATCAATAGGACTTGAGTACAAATAAAGCCAAGTCTTCAACCTAAAAGGAGAACAACTACCTGGGTAAGCCTTGAAACTACACTTATAATCCCACTACAACTACTGTCCAACTACACTTATAATCTCCAGTTGTTTTTAAGTTCTAGAATATTGGAAATATCTTACAGACCTACAAAAACGCCAAAATAATCCTGCCCTGGACACAGCCTGTGGGGGAGAAAAATACACATTAACATTTCCTTCTTCAAAATAACAAGCAATTAAACTGAATCTTGGTGTTTGTTTCCTCTTGAGTAATCTTAGGCTGTAAAGAGTTCAAACATCTGACTCCTGCAGTATTTTGCTTTCAGTAGAAAGACCACCCTTTTATATGTCAAGTCAGCTAAAAAGCATTACTCTCATCTACAACTGGCTTGTGGAAACTAGTTTAAATGTTTAAATAATTGCAGTTTCTAGGTCTAAACATTTGAAAAAGAAATTCCTAGGTGGCTAGTGAGGCAGACTAAGCACTCTGAAATAAGCCACATCTCTCGGACCTGCAGATTATTAGGAAGTAAAAGGACATATTTATCCCAGGAGGGTGAATCTCTTACAGGAATAGCCTAAGAAACAGAATGTATTCCTGTTTTAACACACCCTAAAGATGCTTAGGAGTCAGAGGTGTTTGGGGAAGCCTGCCTGCCTGCTTCTCCAGTGTGACTTTAGGGCTGAGAGAGTCATTCTTAAAGCATATTGTTTATCCAAGTGACATGATGAATAAAATTCTACTACTGAAAGTTAATTCATTCTTTTGAGTTAAGTACTTTCATCCCAGAAGGCACTTTTAAACAAACACTTCTGGGAGTAACAATACATTACGTCATTAACATTTAAGTGTGACTTAGGATAGGAGGACTCCAGAGAATGTCTGTGAAGCCAGTGTACTCAGAAATGTAAGATCAAACTTGATACTTTTTACTATATCCAATAAATATATCCTGTATATTAATAATGATTAAAATTATGAAAGGAGACTGGGCAGTGGCTCACAACTGTAATCCTAGCACTCTGGAAGGCTGACATGGGTGGACTGCTTGAGATCAGGAGTTAGAGATCAGCCTGAGCAAGAGTGAGACCAATCTCTAAAAAAAATAAAGAATGAAAGATAGAAAGAAAGAAAGAAAATAGAAAAACTAGCCAGCTGTTGTGGCAGGAACCTGTAATCCCGACTATATGAGGAGGCTGAGCCAAGAGGACTGCGTGAGCCCAGGAGTTTGAGGTTGCCCTGCGCTATGGTGATGCCATGGCATTTAACCCCAGGGCAACAGAGTGAGTCTCTGTCTCAAAAAGAAGAAAGAAAAAAAGAAAGAAAGAAACTGTGAGAGTAATTTCAGCCTATGCATTCAGTGATTATTTACTATAGGCAAACATCCTATATGGTGAGCAAAACACCTACGAAATTTATTCATTATTTTTGACATTTATCCCCTACAAGGCATGCTTTGCACAAGGGCATAAAATAAACATAGTTTCTCTCCTCCAAGAGCACTCAGCTAAGCAAGATAGATTGATACACAAACAGCAAATTACATTGCATTTTAGTAAATGCTATAATCATGGTATGAACAATATACTATGAAAGTGTCTCCCTGGGGCAGCTGTTTCATATAGGAGGACACAGCAGAATCAGGTCTTAGAAGACACAGAGGACTGTGCCAGCTGATATATGCCTGGGCAGTTAGAGGGCATTCCAGACATACACAAAGCATATGAAAGGACATGAATTTTGGGGAACAGTGAGATGTTCAATGTGGCTACAACATGAAGTACGTATACAAAAAGATGTGGTAGAGAAAAGCTCAATGTCAGACTGTGAGGGGCCTTGCAGAGCACATCCAGGAATTTGAACTTAACTGTATTGGACATGGTAAGTGAAAACAGGAGTAGCATTCATATTACTAATGCTTAAGTAATGTGAATGAGACGACTAGGGTGGCATTTTGCAGTGTTTTTGAACCCACTACCTCCAGCATATGGGGCCGGCGTCCTACTCCTTTGAGCCACAGGCACTGCCCAGGGTGGCATTCTGGAAGGCAAACTAGATCAAGGAGGAAAGTTAACAAATTCTGAGCTAATTTTATCTGTTTCTTTCGTTCATTTGGAAATCTTCCCAACTGTATATTCTGCCCTATATATTTTTTGAAAAAACTAAGACTTACCCATACCATTTCCATAATTTCTTCAAACTCCATTGTGACTAATTTTAAATGTGCATATCAATAACATATGAGGACACAGCTCATGCATCATAGAGTTGCTGGTTATACAAGAAATCCAATGACGCTATTGCAAACACACATACACAAATAATAACAGTTCTTATAAAACCCTGTAAGAGTATGTGTAAGTGTACACACATACCTCTATATATATATGCACATAGTTTTAAAATTTGAATTCAATTAGATTATCATTATACTTTTAAAATGAAGAAACACAACATACAAAAGCAATCAATTGTACTATATTTTGAAAAAGAAAAAAAAATAACCCTCATCCAGTTCTTACTAACTCTTAATTTCTGGTCCAGCTTTAACATTATTTGCCTGTGACTTCTGCAAATCAGTTAACTGGAGTAGTGTTCTTTGCTCCACCCTTAACACATCAATCTCACAGGATATAGTACTGAGAGGTAAAAGAAAGGCCATATATGTAAAATTACTTTTAAAATACACAATGATTTGGAATATGCTATTTTATAAATGGTTCTTTCTATTTATGAAATAACTCCAAATGTTTTTTAAATGTTTCTATTTTTTACTTTTTAATTGAGCTTTTAAACAACCTAATATGCAAACAAACTTTGTGTAAACATGAACTAAGGGTGGGCGTGGTGGTCCTGCCTGTAATCCCAGTACTGTAGGGGGTCTAAGGGAAAGGATCACTTGAGGCCAAGAATTTGAGACTGGCCTGAGCAACATGCCTAGACCCTATCTCTACAAAAAGTAGAAAAATTAGCTGGGTATGGTGGCACACACCTGTAGTCCCAACTACTCAGGAGGCTAAGGCAAGAGGATCACTTGAGTCCAGGAATTTGAGGTTGAGGTGAGCTATGATAATGCCACTGAACTCTAGCTTGGGCAACAGAGCGAGACCCTATCTCAAAAAAAAAAAAAAAATCCACTAAACAAAGTAAAAATCCATTAGTACTACAAAGTGAATTTAAAAAGAAAACCTGTTCAATAAAGTGTTTTGAGAGATCAAATTTTTAAAGTGATATGGGAAGAAAATATTTAGATTTTGCCTTTTTAATTAGAGCATTATTAAATTCCATGCTAAATATCAATAAAAATTACCAAATGATGTTAATCAAAGTAATTAAAACCCATTTAAAAGGGTATGTATGTAACTTCCTTTTAAAAAAGTGATTAACTTGAATTTTTATGGCAAATCAATTGACTGCAGTAGCGAAAATTCCCTATGTTCCTGGAAAGAAGCCAAGTGATGCTGATGCTGCCCAAGGTAGTAATTTTAATACTCAGAAACATCCCATTTTAAAGGGACAAGAGTAATTACCCTACTAGGACCACTAACACCTCCCAACACATCTTTGAAGGCTTCTGTTTGGGAGGTAAGTGTATTTTTTTTTTAAATCACTGATCAAAACAACTTCAAACTTTCAGCAAGTACTCCCCTCAATTCCACTGTTTACCCTTCTTATGAGGAAACAGACTTACGATATCCAGGAATTAATTTCTCATTAATTCACATTAAACCCCCAGCAGCATGGTATCATTAGAGTTCACTAAAGTTTTAGCTTAAGTAACACAGACATACACAAACACATCATTATTAAATCATCGTATGATGATGTACATGTGTTATTGCTACCACTTATCCGCTATTATAGGTAAAAAAAGACCAGCGTTCAGCTTGGCGCCTGTAGGTCAAGCGGCTAAGGCACCAGCCACACACACCAGAACTGGCCGTGATTCAAAGAATGAATCCACCAAACAGGATCAGTGCTAAGACAGGATTTATTTACAGAAACAAAGAATACAAAAAATGCCAACGCTCCTGGCAGAGAGGACCCAGGTGTAGAGGAATAGGCTCTCCTGCTCCCTCTCTTTGTCTGTCTCCCGGCTCTCCACTCTCTGCTCAGGAGTATATATAGTCGCAAGGGGTTACTTTGCCGGAACTCAATGGTTACATTTAGGCCTGGGTCCTCTAAGTTACAGCCAGCCTTCCATTTAGCAGCAGAAGGCTGGAACTCAATTGTTACATTTAAGGCGGGTCCTCAAAAGTGATATTCAGCCTTCCATTTAGCAGCAGGGGCCAGAACTCTCAGGCCTAGAAAACTTATATGAAATTGACCAGCCCTAGAAAATGTGGGGTTTCCCCTTCAGCCAGATGTGCACCGGGAAAGAGACGCCAAGTAGCCAGTGTCTTCCCCCCAGTTGTCTGGCCCCTCCAGCTACTGGAGCCTTCTAGGGCCCCCCTGCATACCCTCCAGCCTGCTGGTTCCTCTGCTGGCTGCCACCGCACCACCACTGCCAGGGCTAAGGCGGCAGGTTCTGGCGCCACCTGTCCTGTATCAACGGATTCCAATCCAGCCCAGGCCTGCCAAACGACCATCACAACTACAACCAAAAAATAGCCGGGCGTTGTGGCGGGCCCCTGTAGTCCCAGCTACGCTGGAGGCTGAGGCAAGAGGATCACTTAAGCTCAAGAGCTGGAGGTTGCTGTGAGCTGTGACGCCACAGCACTCTACCCAGGGCGATAGCTTGAGGCTCTGTCTCAGAAAAAAAAAAAAAGAAAGAAAGAAAAAGAAAAGAAAAAAGACCAGCATTCAAGAATAACCCTGAAAATATTTTCTGTCCTTCTGTTTCCTATACCCATTCACCTTGTCACCTAAAGTTAGTCTTCCTTTTTTTTTAACGCAAGACAATATTTCATCTCTGTTTTATGGTAAACATCTTATAAAATAGTCCCTCCCATGGCTACTACAATTCTATTTCACAGACTTGGAAAACAGCCCTCTTCCTCATCTCTTTCTACTTCATAAATTCCTCCATGCATCCAAACACATAAAAGAGATTATGTCAATTTAGAAATTCAGATTTGATTTTGAAGAGAGAGGCTCCACTAACAGGAAACATTTGAGTATTTCTTTTCTTTATTAAATGTGTAAGTCTGATTATCATTTGGTATTTGGTCACCAGTGATCCCCCAAAGAAGCCAGTATATGTTTTAGCACAGAACACTCTCCCCTGGCTATTATTTGTCACAAAGTGGCTCTATGCATTCTACCTCAGCTGTACTCCTGACATCTGAGAATACACATTCACTTTTCCTTCTCAGAAACAGATCCAGGTGAAGCACTTGACATTCATCTTTTCTTTCCTGCCTTTTTTGTGCAGACTGTCTCTAGGTTAAGCTCCATTCAGATACTTAGTAGTTAAGAGGGGAAAGCTAGACTGCAAGTGGCCTCGGGTAACCTGAGGTTACCAACTATCTAAGGAGCTTAATGTCCTTATGTTGACTTTACAGGATAGCAGCCTTCACCCAGGCAATCCCTGTACTTACAATTATACCATGAATTTCTCAGCAAAACATCTACTCATTCTTGATCCATTCAATAAATCTTGCCCAGGGCTTATTATGTGCCAGCAGGAACTGTATTTTAAAAGCTAGATATACAGTATGAGCAAAACAGAGATAGTTCCTCTCTTCAAATGCATTGAGAGATATAATGATCTTTCCTTGACGGTATCAAGCTCTTCCTTCTTCAAGGCCTATCACACTTGTCTAGAATAATCATCTTTTATGTCTCTGCCTATCTAACTCCTGTATCTCAGCCCAAATTGTCCCTCCGTGGGAGTCATCCCTGACTCACTGATCTATCACCGTCTATCCACATCACACTTTGATTGGACTCTGAAATTTCCTTCATAAAATTTAAGTTAGACATTTAGCCCAGTATTTAACATCTGCTTTTTCAAAAATATACTTTTGAAGTTTACACCTTCTTTTGAAGCAGAACATGCTTTTTTATTTTGTACTTTATATGAAAATATAAATAGTTTGAACTTCACCTTTCATTGGTTGACTATGATTTTAAATTTTTAATGCGAGACTTGAATTTTCTGTTCTTTATTTGTTTCCAACTTGTTAT
This sequence comes from Otolemur garnettii, assembly GCF_000181295.1. NCBI lineage: Eukaryota > Metazoa > Chordata > Mammalia > Primates > Galagidae > Otolemur > Otolemur garnettii. The sequence continues at coordinate 4,295,932 of NW_003852519.1, forward strand.
ATAATTTATCCAGAGATATTCCTTCATGTGCAAATTTTGTAGTAAAATTACACAATTCTCCAATTTACCCTATTTTCTGTGTGTACTTTTATATGTTACATGTGAACTAAAGTTTCTAGACATGTCCACATTTGGTATCTACTTAGATACTTTCCAGTGAGAATTTGAATACTCTTATATTCATTTTTATGAACAAATTTTCATCTAGAGTGAGCCAGACAAACTTACCCTTGAATCCCACCACTTATTAAGTGTGAAACTTTAGGCTTCCTTAGCCTCCCGGAGCCTAGTTTACTCCTTTGGAAAGTGGTTATAATCTCTCTCCAGGGCATGAGGAACAAAAGCATACAAAGCCCCTAGCAACACATCATGCTAAATAAATAACAGTTCCCTTCCTCCATGGGGGAAAAAGGTCCATGTTTGAAATGTAACTCTAAGAAATATTATACCCCTTTACATTACCTAATCTGATTTCCTAAACAGGCACAAGTCTAACTTTTTTAGCTTTATAGAATATATTTCACGTCAAGATTTGACAAACTTTCTGCAAAAGGGGCCAGGTTATAAATATTTTAAGACTTTGTGGGCCACATATGGTCTCTTTGTTTCTGTTTTTAATAACCAGCTAAAGATGTAAAAACCACTCTTGGCTTGTAGAAAGAAAATAGTCCACCAGGTACAGTTTTCTGACCCTGAGCTTCAAGTTCATAACTACTCATGGGTTCCACGCCGACTTACCCTATGACCTCACTTAATTGATACCCAACTGAAGAACGACCATCTTCACTATTTATTAAACTTCCAGTGTAGCATACACTAATTAAATACTTGCTCACATGTAAGGCCCTGTGGGGCAACTCAGAATTTAAAAAAACAAAGATACATCACAAGTTACCAAAGAAGTAAAAGCCTTTCTGAGGCTTCCTCCAGGGTCACTTGGCTCTGCCCTCTGATTTTTCTGAGTCTATTACTGATCGGGATTTACAGAATAACCAGTTTCTGCTCATGACCTCAGATTTTTCTTACCACCATCTGGTATTAAGATCGCTGGTTTTATTCTTTCATGAGAATTGGAGGAGAATGAGAGGCCCCCCTGCCATTCTCCAGTGGATTCTCTGCTTTCAGTGCTGAAGTACTATTAAAATTCTGTTTTGTGCCCCATCTTCCAACACGATTGTTTCTTTCCCTTTTATAGTTCAGCTCACCTCCTTATCCCTAATTCTCTCATTTTTCTCCTCTTTTCATGTATAAGCTCCAGGAAAAGATTCTGAGTTCGGCATCAGAATTAGTTTCTGACATTGTTCAGCCTCTGATAATCTGTTCACGCTCAGCGTGAGCACCTCGGTTTGTCTGTCACAGGGATCACGACAATTTGTGATGCTGGTCAGAGATGGTAATTAAGTGCAGAGGAAAAAACACATGTACAAATCATTTATTTATAATCTACAAAGTACTCCAAGAGACAGCTACGATCTAAGTCAGACTTGATTCAAGCATTGGCTCTGCCATTTACATTTATGAGTCATTGACCTTAGGCAAGTTAATTAACCCATCTGTAAAATAAAGACAGTAATAATACCTACTTTATAGGGTTTTCTGAGGATTACATGACATAATCCGCATCAAGCACTTATCATAGTGCCTAGCATGGTAAAGGCTTAAAAAATGTTAAATGTAATTATTATTTGAAGATAAGATGTATCTTTATTCCAGAGGGGTAAAGGCTACATATGTTTACTTCTCGGTCTCTACTTGTTTTTGAGTTTATCTGTATTTTAACCAGTAAATGTAAGCCCCCTTTTCTCTGACAACTCTGGATAAAGGTCTTTAGTATTTTGCTGTGCCCTGCTGTGCTTTTCCTTGCAAAGACTATCATTAATGTCTTTCACCAGTAAGAGGTATATAGGGAGGGGAATGAGAGGAGAGAAGAATCAGTTCATTCTGTATGTTATCAATTAGTGCAGTCAGGTCTGTTATAAGGAGACATGTGCATTCCTAAAGATCACAATGCTAAGCAAAGTCACTTCATTAAAACCACAGAATTTACGGGAAAAATAAGATTGGAGTCTCAAGAATCAAAAACTCTGTCAGTGACACATTAAAAAAAAGAAAGCTAAGAGCCTGATAAAGACCATAGCAGTTTTAAATAGGTTGAATGGTTAAAAAGTAAATAAAAACTACAATACTATGGCACCCTACCTTGGAAAAGACCTGAAGTTCACTTAAGGAATTGTGTGGCAAAAGGTTGTGGCTTGTGAATTACGGGGAAGATGGGTTATGTGAAATCAGAAAAAGTTGTAATGCCAAATGTGAATGGGTGGGGTTTATAACGTGGTGACGTGAGGTAGCTGGAAGATGTCTGAGGTGTGCGCATGTGTTTTTCTTTTTTTTTGAAACAAGTCTTACTCTGTCACCCTGGTCACCATCACAGGCTTTATCCACTGCGCCTGCCACAGGCACATTTTGATATTCCTATGCAGCTCACTTCAGAGTAGCATGCTGTCATAGCTCACAGCAACCTCAGACTCCTGGGCTCAAGCAATCCTCCTGCCCCGGCCTCCCAAGTAGCTGGGACTATAGGCTCCTGCCATGACCCCCAGCTAGTTATTTTCAGTTTTCTATTTCAGCCAGGCTGGTCTCGAACTCCTGAGCTCAAGCAATCTGACCTACTTAGGCTTCCCAGAGTGCTAGGATTACAAGTGTGAGTCAGTTCTGTCACCATGAGACGTGTACATTTCTAACAATCACAATGCTTTATCCACTGCCCCCGCCACAGGCGCATTTTGATATTCCTATGCAGCTCACTTCGGCTGTATGAAATATTCTGTGCTCGCCTACTACTTCTCAGATGAAATCAAGCAGAAGCAATAAAACGTGCATTATGCTGAAAACTGTTCCCTGATATCAATCATGTAGGAACAAATGCTCATTTTCAAAATAAGCATTATAGCAGAACTGATCCTATTTATTCTCAAAGTATGAATACATAAAAAATATTCTGGAGTCAGAACTATGGACTTTGGACTAGTCACTACATCCAGAGCCTGTGTTACTCAATTTCCTATTGTCCCAAAGTCTTTACCTAGAAAGAGGTGTTCTTTGCCTGTCAGTACTCAGCCATGCTACAACATAATTTAAAACATTTGTTGACTGAGGCTTTGATTGTTTCTTCAGGTTTTCCTACTGGGGACAGCGCTGATTCAGACAGCCATGTCACATTTGTTTAGATCTCTAGTTGATCCTTGTCCTCAAATGTCCATTCCAACAAAGAAGTAAAGTTGGTAGTTCATAACACCATTGTATCATTCGTTTTTCACCTACGTATATTTACAATAAGCACCCACATGGCAACGTAAGTTAAAACAAGACAAAACTACCTCCAATTCAACATTCGAGGAGAAGTAAAATATTATAATGCATGGATTAATAAGCTGTGGTCTATGTATACCATGGAATACTATTCTTGCATTAAAAAAGATGGATACTTTATATCTTTTGTATTAACCTGGTGGAGTTTGAACACATTCTTCTTAGTAAAGTATCACAAGAATGGAATGTACTCAAGAATCCAATGTACTCAATTCTAATGTGAAGCCAGTAAAAGATCTAATACACACCTACACAAGAGAAAAACTCAAATCAAGGTGGGGGGTGGGGGAGAGGTGTGCTCCCAGTTAATTGGCACAAAATTACAGTGTATGGTATACCTTTGGGGGGGATGGGACACAATTATAAGAGGGACTTCACCTAACAAATACAGTGTAACCTAATTCTTTGTACCCTCACAAGACAGAACACAAAGCAACCAAAGAAAATGCATAAAGTAGAAAGCAGCGTACTTTCAACATTGGGAGAGGAGACCAGGAGAAATCTAAAGTTGGTGATCAGTAGACCTCAGGGAAGGGCTACATTTTGAATGAGAGAGACTTTCTAATTACAGCATGAGTAAAGAAAAAGAGGCAGGAAATGGGAGGTATAGAGCATAAAGAACAAGAGACTGAGGCCGTAAATTAAGATATATGACTCAAATGATAAGCTACATACCGGACGCTGAATAGTGTATGATGGGAAACGGGGAACATACTGACAATTTTTAACCAGAAGAAAAGGGCATGAGTTATGAACAGGCCAAGGGAAGCCAAGAGGCTTTTTCACAAATTCACACTTTGAATAAGTTAAGAGAATTCATTCAGAGTCTTCAGAATGCCAGGCCAGGGCAGCAGGAGGGCTTTCCCCAATCACAATCCCAGGCTTTGTGCACAAGATTGATATTCATGGCTCTACTTAGTGGATACCAGCTATGTCGTTTAGTCTGATAAATTATATGAAATAGTGAAGTAAAGAAAAATTACCCGCATCATGAGGGAAAGCATTTTTTGAAATAATGAAGGAAGGTGAGAATATAATGGAGCCTGACAGTACAATAATAATGCAGGGCCCCCATAAAGTTCGTGTGAAATTTACTATGTTCAGCTATTTAAAATTACACACTTTATGCCCACCTTGTATATCAGAAAGTTGTCACTGGAGCTTTAAATCTGGTGATCAGGATAGCATAATTAGCCAAGTTAAATAATGTCATTCTGAGTTGTATCTAGATGTCAGACACACTGTATTTTTAGTAATCAAGAAAATGTATACCAATGTTCCTAAAACAAAAATCTTCATGAAGAAATGTTGCTACTCCATCTAAGGGTAAGTGTTAAGAAATTCACATCCCATTCGGCTCAGATCTTACATTTACCTTAGCAAGTACAGACACATAATATTTTACAAATTGCTTTAACATTTTAAAAAATATGTTAGGATTAAAACTACCATAAGTTTCTTTTAATCAAATTCCCAAATCTAGTTAATAAATTCTGTATGCAAGATTCTGTATACAAATGCCACAAATTTTAACCAAAATAATTTCTTCATATAGCTGAAAAGTCAATTCTTGAGTGCTTACATGTCAAACAAGTGAAGACACACACACGAACCCTAAAAGAAGAAATTTTTAAATACTGAACTGTTTAATTAGATTAGGAATATTTTATAAGGTAAAATGATCAAAAGACTATACGAGAGTGGTTCTCAACCTTCCTAATGCTGTGGCCCTTTAATACAGTTCCTGTGGGTCATGACCCACTGGCTGAGAACCACGGCTATAGGATAATCTACTTCATTCTATCTTCTGTACAAGGTTTTTATACAATTCAACTAAGTTATTATTCAAAAGTCTAAAGTATAATGAGTTGGTTTTTGTCACCTTAGAAAACTCCTAGTCAGTTCCTTTAACTAAACTTCGCTCCTACCTTGAATTCATGACACATAAAGTCACTGGAAAATTAAAAAGGAGACTTCTCTATACAATTTCCTTCAGAACTACAGTGTTTACAAGGAAATGAGACTAAACGGCTTTTCCTCTCCATAGTCATTTCCTCTTATATACAACTTACTTAAGTTAAACTGAAGAAACTGTTTCCTAGTTTAGTTACTGAGAAACAGAAACCTTTTTAATCCCTCTCCAGGATGGCAGATGCAAGGATATCTTCCTAAAACTGAGGGTAGGTGATCAAACAACAAAATAGTTTCCATACCATTCCCAGAACACATAGGAGATTTACAGTCCACATGATACTAACATCCACTGTAGAATCTGGCCAGTAAAGCTGACCAAACTTTAGAGCAAGGGTAAGAATACATCTGCCCATAAACATCTCAAGGATCTTCATCTATTTATGCTACTGAAAAGCTGCACGTGATGTCTGCATAGGGTGGTTAAAATTTGTGTAAAGTGATAATGTTCCTTATGGTACAGAAGAAGCTTAAGAAACAATAGACATATTACAGGAAAAGCAACACATCCAAGAATGTATTTCAAAAAACAATCAAAACAACCATAACTATGGCACCTAAACTTAAGAACTCACCACATTTCCCAGCACCCAAACAGTAATTTTACCATTTGGTTACTTTTGGTCTCTCTATAATATATTATGGTGCGTTATTAGCCCTTGTTTTTAAATAGTATAAATGTTAGTCTTGCACTTAACTAGTAGTAACTGAACAATGACAAAAAGGTTCCTTCTGAATAAGATCAAATATAACATATAAATCAATGACAACTACAAAAATAAAAGACATACGTAGACCTCTCTACATTAAGAATTACATGTTTGTCAGTAAATTCAACTTTGAGACTTAAAACATTGTAATTATAAAACTGAATTTCTTAAAAGAGTTTTGCTTTTAAAGCTTCCATTAATTGACTGCTTAAACATTTACAAGTTCTATTAATATACATGGACTTAAAAAATAGTTTAAATACACATATTCAACTACATGTACGGTCCCAAGCAAAATGTTTACACAGAAATTTGGCAGTGGTTTGCCTGTGGACTCAAAGCCAATAACAACCTAAGAAGGCTAAACATGGTTAAGAAGCAAGTTTTCACAGTATAACTAACATTGCATAAACAGTGCAAAGCAGTTAATATGCATGGGATAATCACAGTATTTGCATATAGATTAAGTTCAAAATAATGTTTTGGGAAAATTAATATATTGTGTCTGTGCCTTCCCACATTCCCAATTGTTAATAATCAATAGTTGACAATAATTATTCTCTTAAACACTATGACCTAAAGCAGTGGTTCTCAACCTTCCCAATGCTGTGGCCCTTTAATACAGTACCTGTGGGTCACAACCCACAGGTTGAGAACCCCTGCCCTAAAGGAAGGAAATCCTTTAAATCCCCATCTCTGTAAGCTAGAAGACAGGAGGCTAGAGCCTGTGGAGACCAGGCCACCAGCAATTTCACCAAGGTCAGAATTCATTTAGAATACCAAATCAGAATGCTAAAAATTATCAAAGGGCTTACTCAGATGAAAAAGTATTAGTACATGTTGAAAGGTCTACAAATACCCTTTACTATAATTACGCCTTTGAGAGCCCTCCTTAGCAAAGAAAATACTGAACTCAAACTTACCTACCCACACAATCCAGGCAAAACTCCTCTAAGCAATCATCCAGGCACTACTGGGAGGACATTCCTCTAAGTTCACTTTTGTGCCAAGTGACCTTTGGTATATTAAAAAGGGAAAAAAAAAAAGGGTGGGACTCTAAGCTTCAGTTGGCATTGTACTATGTATAATGGACAAAGTTTCTCCTTTGGTTTCTCTGGGGCGTTAACTAAGACTTCCTCTTCTTGTTAAGTAAGTAAACATAGCTACTACTACACTTCCAACTCTTGCCTAAGGTGGTTTTATTTAAAAAAAAGAAAAAGTTTCAAATGGGGCAAATAATAAGGGCTAGAACTCACCAGGAACTTACTGTGTGCTCTGAATAAAGCCTACACAGATGTGCACCAGGATTACTTCCGTCTTACAGAGGTCCGAGCTGACAAACGGTGGTTAATAAGTAACTTATGGGAATTCCAAGTGCAGCAATACCGTCAACTGAGCTAAGGAAGACAGCTTTCCACCACAAACACTTAGAAAAGAAGTATAACAAAATTAAACACACAGTTTTACCTGCAATAAAGAGAATTCCCTAGTGCCAAACCAAAGCTGGAACTGATGAACAAAGGGGTAAGCATGGAAGCAAATACAGCTAGCAACGGCCACCAGGAATAATCACTGGAGTCTCTTCAGTACTTAAGTCTTGACCAAAACTGGTAACAGGAGGCCCCTCAAGGAGAAAAGATCAGAAGAAAATGCTCCCTCAAAAGAGCAGAGCTGTGCAAGATTACTGGCCCCACATTTCCTCAACACAGGATACAACCTGCACGTGTGTCCACAACAGTCTTGATGCTCATGGTGGGACAGAAGCGGCCTTGGCTCACATATGGTATAAAGTTGGTACCATAACACCAGGACTATCTTCAAAGGGCTGCAGTAACAGTTAGAAACTGGGAGTGGGAGCCAGAGAAATTTACTCCCTGTTTAGAAAGACTTGATGGCAGCATATATCTGAGAATCTGGGTGAGAGGGGAGGGAAAATGCTATAACCAGAAATTAAAATCCTAAACCTATGACATAAGTTTTAAAGCTTGAATCTTACTTGTATGAGAATCTCCAAGAAAAAAAATGAAGAATCCTCAAGCTAAGAAATTGGATCCTAGGTCAATAAAATCCCAGGAGTATCTGGAAAGAACAAACATCAACCATTTTAAAAAAACATTCCATAAACAAAGCTACATGAGATTCTTCAAGTAGAAAAAAACAAAACAAAACAAAAAGCAATCTCCATTAAGATGAGCTTATAAATTTAGAAATTTTCAAGTCTGTGAGAAAATGATCGCCTATAAGGAAACATGAACAGATACACTGAACATAAAATTTACCACTCAACTCATTTTTGAATATGAAGACCAGAAAAGGCATAATTAAATTACAAAGAACAGAAACTGAAAAATCATCAGTAGGTTTTACAAAAACCAATGTTATTTACATAAAGTTATGCTTATTTTCTGCATAGAGCATCCAGAGTTTTCATTAGGTTTCTGTAAGTTAAAAAAGGAATAGCATCAGTATAAACAGAATTTTAAAAATGTATTTAGAAGGCCAGAAGCCAGTTGTCTGGCAAAACCTCTCCCACACCAACTTCTAAACTCCCCCATCCCTCAAGCACCTGACAACTCTGTCCTGCAACTCCTCATTTCTGGAAATTCTGGCCATTCCCCAAGCATTCTTTACTGTCTCCAGCATCTTTGTGAAAGATGGAATGGAAACTGTGGGGCGCCATCCACATCCCTTTCAGGTCTGATTGCCCAGCTGCTGTGCGATAGCCATCCAACAACCCTCAGCTGTCAGATCTTTTCAGAAAGGCCTCGGTTGAAGAATCTCCTCACAAAATGTCACACTCCCTTCTCAGGGCAGCCCACATCCAAAGACTGGTTGGCATGCAGAATATAAAGACTGGTCCTCTTTTCCCAACCAGGGACACTTAAAGCTCCCCACATGGTCAGATCTTATTTGAGCCTGCACAGCAGAGCAACTTTCCCCCTGCCCAGTACTGGTTCCGTCCTTCTGTCTGCAAGGGTTGATCCCAAGACCACTTTCTAATAAACTTCCTGCACACTAATTTCCATCTCCAGTCTGTTTTATAAGGAAGCTAAACTGCAACAGAAGGGCATCAGCAAAATAAATAAATAAGATAAAATAAAATAAAAAATAGAAAGTAAAATATATATATGGAGAAAGAGAGAGAGTCGGATACTGAAGGGTGCAAAAAGAGAATAGCAAAGTCTTGAAACCAGCAGAGAGAACAGCAGAAAGTACTAACATAATCCCTTTGGTGAGGAGATCAGTATTAAAAGTACAGAAGGGAAATCCTTCAACATGAACAATATAAGATTCCAACCTAACATTTCAAGATATCACTGAACTTGAAAGCTGACAGAGATTTGAGAAGGTATCCCAATTACAACCTCTGTCATTTTTGAGATAATGCCTCTTATAAGGGTCTATGGGTCTGCCAAATGCCAAAAAATGCTGGTGCTCAGAAATAAATGCCTAATAATGTGTTAACAGGTACAATTATTATCCTATTAAAGTAATAGACTTCTGATATAACTTTCGCTTCTACATTATCAGTAAAGATGTTAATAGGCTAATCTACTACAGGCTAGTATATGACTAATCTTTGTCCAGAATACTAATAACAAAAAAAACTTTAGAGACTGAAGCCTTCCATAATCATTCCTACGCACACTCTTGCTTAGAAAAATCTAAGCAAGGCTCATGGGTATTTGTTGATCTCTCAGGTTTCTATGTTAGGGCCATTTAGCAAAAGTAGTTACACGAACTATCACATATTTGGAATGTGACAGATTTGATTACTGCATATTTTTCCAAAGCTTATGAAGGAAGGCAGAAATTGCTTGCGTGCACACACACACACACCCTCACACACATCTCTACTGGTAACCTTGCCCTACATTCCCACACTTTGTGATCAGAGGCAGACAAGATAGGCAGCAATGTACCCTGTCAACCAAGATCATCAGATCCGAAAGGACATGAGGCCATTTACATAAATTGTTAGGACAACCAAACAGAATCAATCAACAGTGTCACAATTCATTCATCTTAGAAATATAAGCAGGATTTCACTCTCAGTTCCTGTATCATCCCACTCCAGTTCCTCATCTGTCTTACATTCCTTCCTCTCATGAGATAATTATCTGCTTTGTGTTCTCTAAACCAACGCTTCCTCTTCTTCTAACTTTAACACCTTTTTTTTATGGGAGTAAGAAAGGTACTACTGTGACATAATTCAAAAGAAGTTTCTAGAAACTTCTAGAAACAATAAAAAATTCCACATTTTCAAATTTCAATTACCAATGAACTAAGCTAAATTCATATGGACAGAATGACCAATAAAATGCTTTAACAACTTATCTGGCAACAAGAGATATAAAATAATGCATACTGGGGGAAAGTCATACCTACTACTACGATATTACAGTCATACAAAAGGACAAATATATGGCATGAAGAAGAACCATTTTGTTAATATAAAAAAAGATTAAATGAGTTGGTCTAGGTTTAGAGCCATTATTTGTTCGTAGAACCTAATTTATTTATTTATTTAGTTAGTTATTTTATTAAACCATTGCTGTGTACATTAATGCACATGGGGTACAGTGTACTGGTTTTATATACAATTTGAAATATTTTCGTCAAAGTGGTTAACATAGCCTTCATGGCATTTTCTTAGTTATTGTGATAAGACATTTATATTCTACATTTAGTAAGTTTCACATGTACCCTTGTAAGATGCGCCATAGGTGTGGTCCCACCAATTACCCTCCCTCCACCCATCCTCCTCCCTCCCCTCCCCGGAGAACCTAATTTAAAGGCAGAAAACAAAAAATATTTAAATGGGCAACTTTTTTGAGTGAAGAAATATTAACCAAAATTATACATTCTTCACAAAGAGTGAGATGGTAATTAAATTAAGTCTACAGATGGCAATAGTGTCTTGTAAGTTAGGGAAATACTGATTGAAGGAAGATGAACAACAAAATTATATAAAAGTGTATGTAAATGAACAAAATGGTAGCTTTGCCTTAAACTGGCAAAGGTCAGGAATCCATTAAAGGAAATACTATACAAACTTACTTGATTATGGCTTTTAAATGTTATTTTCAACCTAGAAATCATTGTACAATTCCAGTAAGACGTGAGCTTATTTGGCATCTTCAGTAAAAAAGCAAACAAGTTCTGGTGGTGCCTGTGGCTCAAAGGAGTAGGGCACTGGCCCCTTAGGCCACAGGTGGTGGGTTCAAACCCAGCCCCGGCCAAAAACTGCAAAAAAAAAAAAAAAAGCAAACAAGTTCTTGAAAAAAATAGTGAAAATAAAAGAAAACAGCGATTTCTCATTTCCCTCTTGTACTATAACCAAAGACAACTTGTAAAGTATACACACCTCAGCACAAGGAAACCAAAAGCCACATCTGCCACTTAATAGCTCTGCAACCTTGTTGAAGTAATTTAACCTCTCGCAGCCTCCATTTCCTCACCTATAAAATGAGACCGGTGTGTCAGATCTCATTCAATGGAACACTCTACGTTTCCCTAATTCAAATTTAAAAGGAGAAAATCTACTTCAATTTTTGCTAAAACATAGTAATTAGTAGTTTTACCCTGTTCAACATAAAATGGCCAATTTTTATAAAAATTAAATAACCAAATAGAAAACTTCATGATAAATAGGGGGAAATGATCAGTCTCTATGAGGACATCTGTCAATTCACCTCACAAATTGGCAAAAAACAATTTTTACAGACTTCCCATTTTTACTGAAAATTTCCCATTTAAATGCAGACTCTTCTGGAACACAAGAGGTACCAAGAATTTCTGAGCGGCAGGGGAAAAGAACGCTTCTGGCAGGTAGAACCCTGATTTCCCATCATTAAGATTGCACTTAGCCCTCCTTCATCTCACTGACTCACATGTTGTGGCACTCCATGTAACTGGCTTGGCAACCGCACACCAGGAGTCTCACTGGCTACCAAATGAGCTAGCCAGGAGGCTTGATAAACGTTTTATCAACAGAACTGACAGGACAGTCCTTGTAAAACAGCATTTTTAAACTTCAAATGTCCTCCCCCAAAACCCGTCCTTTCCACAAAATGTTAAACGCCAAAAAATAAAAAAGACATAGGACCACTTTGGCTTATTAAAACCATGAGTGTTTCTAGGATGTTACATGCCATTTAGAAACAAAAGGCATCTCATATAGAAGTATCAATCCTTCCTCAATTATTTTTACCTTAACTCTGTAACATAGTCAGGAAATTATCACATCAGCTAGATAATGTGAGACTTAACTTCCTCTACTTCTACTCAGGAGGAAGGAAGAAGGAAAGCACAAAAAAGAAATTGTGAGTGCTGACAGAGTGTGATCTAAGCAAAAAATCAGGAGAACGCTCAGTTTCATTCCAAAGCATGCACCTCCCAAAACACAGCAAGGAATCGTCATATATATGGACACTTTAACAAGCTAATACTGAGCAGGCAGCTTTGAAAAATTAAATCAGGAAGCACTGCAATAAAGAGAATGAAATGCCTGTTTTCAGAGTAGCAGTTTAGAAAAAGCCATGTAAATAGTTGTTAAAATGATATAGCTCATGTCATCCTTTGAAATAAAACCTGCAATTTAATTTGCACATCAAATGATCCTTGCAGCTTGTATGTTACCCATAAATAGGGGAGACAGAGGCAGCTTAAATCAAACAAGCTGTGTCAGTGGCACATGGAAGGGCTGCAGTCACATAAAGAGAAGACGGGCAAAACTTCACATGATCTGAAATAGAGTGTCGCAGTGACGCACTGATATTAAACTGCCAGAGGACAGACCCGCCTTAAAAGTGCTTTAACCTCTGAATATCACTGAAGGAGAGTTAGCCGAAACAGTAGAATTTAGTTATGGCCTCTGGCTGAAAATTATTGGTATAATAAAGGTTTATCCTCGTTGGGCAAAATATTAAGGATATCTTTCAAGTTTATTTTCAGTTGATAAAAATGTTGATTCTCCGAACCGATTCCCACTCTTCGCTTGGTGTGCAGTTCCAAGACCTCCTCATGATCATTCTACCCCAGCAACTAACTTCCTTGTATTCTTGATGTGGGGCTATGGGACACAGATTCAACAAACTCTGTCAAGAGGTAGCACATTATGGCTAATGGAGCCATGAATCAGAAATTTAAGCCTTATTTTTTCCCCCGGTACTACTAATATAATTTAATGTTCCCTTAAGCCAGTCATTAACATAGGAAATAGAGCATAGTTGTAAAGAACTAGGGATCAGGGACAACCAGCTTCAAATCCCAGCTCCGCTGTTTTCAGCTCTGTGACTCTGGCCACTTTACTTCACTGAGTCTATTTGTTTATCTTACCTATGAAACAAAAATAATAGTATTCTTCGCACAGACTGAATGAAATAATGCATGTAAAGAGCATAGCGTCGTATCTGATTAACTATAAGTAATAAATGGTAGATTTTAAAAAAACACAGTTTTTCTGAATAAATATTTGAGTTATTTCAATAATTGGTTCTGGTGCTTAGGACTCAGTGAGGTCCCATACACTGTAGCTCTTCTTTATTCCACTGCTGATGCAATTAAAGCCTATTGCAAAAGGGATTTACTGGTAGCACACCCTGCAAATTGTTACAAATAATCACATCTTAGTGCTCATAAAATTGGGTGTTCCTTGAAACCCTAGCTGGGACACGACAGTGCTGCCTAATGCAGTTACAGTAAAATCAAGACCTCTCACTGCCACCTAGAAGGCCTTTCAGGATCTGACAGCTGCCTCCCTTTCCAACTCTGTCTCTTTCTACTTCCTCCTGCTGCACCCCAACGTTGTATTCTCTTTGCTGGGAACTCAATTTCTCCATCTCTTAGCAATTCTTAGCCTAATAGCCTCAGCTTATCTACTTATTGCTCAGAGAATCCCATCCGGATATTTAAAGTACCCGCCCTACATTATTCACGATATGAGGACACTTCTAATGTTCTTCTTACCACCTACTACAATTGTACAATTGGTGATTTTGTGTTACTTATTTTTGGCCTGTCTTTCTCATTAAAATACATGCTTTTGGAGGGTAAGGGCTAGACTTTGCTGTTTACTATAATATCCCTAGCATTTGGCACATAACAGGTAAAGAATCAAAAATATGTCTATTATAGTCAGAGTAAAAGGAATGTAAAAAGAAAAAAATGCTATCACACAAACACTACAACAGAGGAACTCAAACTTCTCCCATCCGACTATGAGCCTGAGACAGACTGCCACCTGCCATTCCTCATTCGCAAAATTAAATCCAACATACACTAAGTAGATTTTTTAATTCTAGTAGTGTATCTCCAAACTGTTTTCCTAGATGTACTGAGGTAAAGAAAGCAATATTGGAAAAACTATATAACACTCAGTCTAAAAGAAGGAGGTTTGTGGAATTCAACAAAAAATGAATCACTTTGAAGCAGACCATGGTGTTAACCAACAGAAGTCCATCTCCAAACCCTGGAGTAGCACTCCCATCGGAAGGCGCACCCCTCCACATCTCAGCGCCAGTTTTTCTATTTCAGAATAGTAAATTTCATTTTTCCTTTCTTATGCATAACAATAATCTTTTTTGCCTTTGTCTTTGCATCAAGTCAAAAGAAGTTTACTGAAAACTTAGTCATAAAAGCACATCCTACTTCAACAAGTTTAAGGGAATGAGAAGCACTGGCTTGATTTCTATGCTTCATTCAGCACCAAACATCAGACATTTGTCTTTTTTTTTTTTTTATTGAATGGTAACTATGTACATTAATGCACTTCTGGGGTACAGTGTGGGGTTTTCACACACAATCTGAAACACTTCCATCAAACTGGTTAACATAGCCTTCGTGTCATTTTCTTAGTTATTATTTTAAAACGTTCAC
>NW_003852519.1:4310945-4315883 GCF_000181295.1 Otolemur garnettii
TTTTTTTTTTTAGACAGTCTCAATATGTCGCCCTCGGTAGAGTGCTATGGCATCACGGCTCACAACCACCTCAAACTCTTGGGCTTAAGCCATTCTCTTGCCTCGTGATTCTCTTAAGCTATTAAGTAGCTGGGACTATAGGCACCTGCCACAACTCCCAGCTATTTTTTTGGTTGTAGTTGTCATTGTTTGGCAGGCCCAAGCTGGGTTCAAACCCGACAGCTCTGGTGTATGTGGCTGGCACCCTAGCCACTGAGCTATAGGCTCTGAGTAGAGTTTTTTTTTTTTTTTTTTAATATTTCTAGCTTAAAAGTAAATCCATGGCAGGAAGTTAGACGATACAAAAATTTTCAGTAATCCCACTGGCCAGGGATACCTGCTCTCGTGTTTTATATATTTTATTCTTCTAGTGTTCTTTGTATGCACATATGCTTTTTTTAATTGAAGAGGGGTATAAATTATACTGTCTTTATAATTTTTTACCTTTTTAAACTGAAGTATCCTGGTAAGTCCCAATAAAAAGAATACCATACTATGAATGGTTTCTTATTAAAGTTTTCTATAGCCTCATTTTAAAATATTATCCAAAATATTTATGTTAACTAATCTTTCAGCAGTTACATTGTTTCTAATATTTCTTTATCTGATTACTTGCCACTATGACCCTTGAACCAAAATCTTTATACACCTTCCTGAATATTTTTAGAGTAAAATTCTAAAGAAGGAAATGCTATGTGAAAGAGTACACCCGCCTCTAATGTTAGTGATTCAGTGTCAGAATTAACCCCCAGAGATGTTATACTGATTTGTAAACTGTCTTAGTACATATGCATTGCTATGACAAAAATGCCTTACGCTGGGTAATTTATAAAAAACAGACATGTATTTCTCATAGTGAAAGCTGACACATCTAAGATCAAAGCACCAGCAGATGCTCTCTCAGCGGTGGTGAGAGCCTGCTTTCTGCTTCCCCGGAGGCACCGTCTAGCTGTGTCCTCACAGGGAGGAAGGGTCCAACAGCTCCCTTGCACCTCTTTTGTAAAGCCACCAATCCCATTCATGAGGGCACCATGACTCCAGCACCACCAGCAGACCCCATCTGTCAGTACCATCACGTTGGAGAGTAGGTTCTAACATGGGAGGAGGGCAGGTAAAGTCACAGCACGCTCTCACCAGTAGTTTGTAAGATTTTTTTTGTTCCTGTCATTTAACATTCTCAATAAAACTACTGGATAACACTTGTTCGAAAAAGTCTTTTCCAATCCGAAGAAAATTACATATTTATTAGTTTAGGAGTGATGCTCTCTCTTTAAAACTATTCCCCCTTTTCAATATCTTCTTACTCATTTTTTTTTGCCTTTTTTTCCCTTTTAGACAAATAGGAATCATTTGTTAGTTGCCCGCAATTGTGTGTATATATAAAAGATAACAAATATGCACAAAATTTTCCCTCAAAACCAAAAGAGACATACAGTGTCGGTATAATGTAAACCTACATCCATACTATTTTTTTTTAAGTAGTATATTAGGTCTTTCTGTATCTTTAATAACGTGACTAAGTTAAAAATCATATCAAGTAATGTTTTCATAAATTTAATGCAAATGATAATCCTTTGTATAGATCTCTTTGAATTATTCTAATTATATTTAATCCAAAATTCAAAGTGCCTTTTCCACTAACTCCCAAGTAAGTTCATTTTACATTTAAGAAAATGAAGTTTGTGGCTCGGCACCCATAGCACAGTGGTTACAGTGGCAGCCACATACACCAAGGCTGGCGGGTTGGAACCTGACCCAGTCCAGCTAAACAACAATGACAACTGCAACAAAAAAATAGCCAGGTGTTGTGGCAGGCACCTATAGTCCCAGCTACTTGATAGGCTGAGGCAAAAGAATTGCTTAAGCCCAAGAGTCTGAGATTGCTGTGAACTGTGATGCCATGGCACTCTACCAAGGGCAACAGAGTTGAGACTCTGTCTCCAAAAAAAAAAAAAAAAGAAAGAAAACAAAAGTAAAGAAAAGAAAATGAAATTTGCACATTAACCTAATGCTACTTTCTGATCCCAAAGAGGGGACACCTTAATTTTCACCTCAAATGCAGAATTCACCCATAGCACAGTGGTTATGGCACCAGCTACATAATACCAAGGCTGGTGGGTTTAAAAGCAGAATTCAGTTTTAAGATAATCCACAGGCTGACTATTTTAGTATAAAACTATCATCACTTCATTTATATACAGACATCGGTTGTTACTCTTTATTATTGACTTAACAAAAAAATTCTATGGTTTCTTAATATGAAATCAAAATATCAAGTATATGGAGGCTGGACACAGTGCCTCATGCCTGTAATCCTAGCACTCTGAAAGGCTGAGGCGGGTGGATTACTTGAGCTCACAAGTTGGAGACCAGCCTGAGCAAAAGCAAAACCCCATCTTTAAAAAACAGCCAGGAATTGTGATGAGTACTTTGGGAGGCTGAGCAAGACGATCACTTGAGCCCAAGAGTATGAGGTTGTTGGGAGCTATGATGCTGCAACACTCTACCCCGGATGACAAAATGAGACTCTATCTCAAAACAAAAAAATTAATTAATTAATTTAATTAAGTTAAATTAAAATAGCTGGGCATTCTGGTAGGCACCCATAGTCCCAGCTACTATGGAGGCTGAGCCAAAAGGCCTGAGCCTAAGAGTATGAGGTTGCTATGAGCTATGACACCAGGGCACTCTACCAAGGGCGACAAGGCGAAACTTTGTCTCAAAAAAAAAAAAAAAAATTAAGTGTATGAATTTTCAGAATTTGATGTCATTATTTGATCCTCATCTCAGACTCCCGCAATGAATTGTGCAATAAGGCATATTTCAAATACCACGAAAAAGTCTCCTTTAACTAACTTCAGTATTAGGTAAATGTAAAACTTAGGTCCAGAAAAAACAAGGTAGCTCTTCTGAACATGAATGAATTTTTATCAAAGTTTTCCGTGTATTTAAACAATATAGAAATTAAATCTGCTATAATTCTATTTTAAAATTTGGCTACTATGGTATAATAACTACACATTAAACAGCCACTTTGCATGGATGCTAGTAGATTTCTACATGAATCTGTTAGAAAACATACAGTATACACACACGTAACTCCCACGCCAGTCCTGCTGGCATTATTTTCCATTGTGTAAGGCAGTCTGTTTATAGACATCTTCGTATCTGCAACTTTAGATGTTGCTTTTTTAAAAAAAACTATCAGTCTTCAAACTTTTCTCCAAAAAATTAAAATAGCACATAATGCATGAAAATAATGAGCCTTCAGTTCACTTCCTGTCATTTTGATTCATTTGACAATGAAACATAATTCAACATCCACAGATCACCCATTCTTAGATATTCTGTTAAGGAACATTTTTAAAAATCTACTTTCTTTACTTCAAGGCAAATACTATTTTGCATTCCATTAGGAGTCCATGGATCCATGTCAAAAGCCAGCCGATCTAATACTCATCTGCTAGAAATCTAAACTGATTTCTACTCATTCATGGAGCCTGTCAGGAATTTCAGCAGCAACAAGATTTCATACCACTAACTTTGTATCATCCGACCTCACTCTCAGAGATCTCAAGAAAAACTGTGTATGTGTTTGTGCACATTTTATAGTTTGCACGGCATTTTGCTTAAATTATTCTTCTGAATTCTTGTACTTTTGTTACCTTATTGGAAATTACATAACAGGGTAACACAGTGGCTCTTACTCATATGGTGATTCACTCATCACGCACTCACCTGGGACATCAGACCTGTAACCATCTCATTACAACAGCCCTGATTCATTACCATCAAAGAGCAGAAAAATGAAAATATATTGAGCAAAAGGAATGAATTTTAAAAATTCACAGGCTCTGGTAGCCTGTGAATACTAGTAAGCAAGTATTTCTATGTATTTATTAGAAGTGTGTCTCTTAAGCATTTGTTGAAATTTGTCTCTCATTAACAGGCTGACTGGTTCACAAATAAGATATAGAATTTAGCCTTTATGGTAATTGTATTACAAATACAGATCTATGGACACATAATAAAAGCATGTAAAGTAGCACACGTATATGCTGAATGACATAAATCTAATAAAATCATACTTAAATGTAAATAAAACATCGGAAAATTTTAACTCAGCTTGTGAGGAACCAGTCATAAAAACTGAATAAACCACAAGATTTTAGGAGGCAAATTCCCACTTCTCTTCCAGTAAGGATAAAAAAAAAAACTTTGTGGGGAGCTGACATCTGAGGATTATTTCACAACAGAAATTCAAAAGCTGATAAAGCAAGGATCGGGTCCCTTTTCTAACAAAGAACTTGTAGTCATTGAGGAACAAACAATATAAGCAGGAAATAGCAACAAACAAGAGGAACAATTACAACGGAAAGAATGACAGAGTGACAGAATTTGGGGAGGGGGCTCGGAATTTCATACTCATCTGTAGGATATAAAATTTAGACCTTGTGGTTATCAGGAAAATAAATCTTAAAAACAAATTCCTGGAGAAGGTAGCACTGGCTCAGTAGAGTTCAGGGATCTGCTGAAGTCCAAGTAAAAGAAGTAGAAAAAAAAAATTCTAGGTGCGGCGGTGCCTGTGGCTCAAGGAGTAGGGCACTGGCCCCATATACTGGAGGTAGCAGGTTCAAACCCAGCCCCAGCCAAAAACTGCAAAAAACAAATTCCTGGAGAAGGTAGCACTGGCTCAGTAGAGTTCAGGGATCTGCTGAAGTCCAAGTAAAAGAAGTAGAAAAAAAAAATTCAAAAATTCATGTGGATTCAGAAAAGAATCCAAAATAGACAAAGCAATTTTGAGCAAAAAGGACAAAACCAGAGGAATGATACTGCCTGATTTCAAAATCTACAAAGCTACAATAATAAAAACAGCATGATTCCATCACAAAAATAGAC
>NW_003852519.1:4315903-4326099 GCF_000181295.1 Otolemur garnettii
AAAAAAAAAAAAAAAAAAAAAAAAAATTCTAGGCAGATTATGAAATGACAATTTATAGCATTATCTTTTTTTTTTAATTTAGTGTGAACTGGAAATTAGTTATCTTGACCCTGCTTTGCCTCCTAAAAGACTAAATAAATACTTACTATACATGCAATCATATAGTCATCCTAAAAGAAAAAAAAAACTCTTATTCCAGTTTCATTAACAATATAAAATGAAAGAAAAGACATGAAAATCTAATTCAGGCTAATAAAACAGAAAGCCATTTTGATTACTGAGAGTTATGAGTTAGAAGAAACATATAACAAGAACTGGACTCATTTGAACTTTGTTGCATATGATTACTTAGGTTTAATTTTTTTAATTGTTTTTAATTATCTCAAATCTATTGGCATCTACAAACCAATGGTAAAGATGAGAATGACTATAATTTAGAACATGGTATTTTTTAAGGGTTGGAAATTCACTCTCTTAAATCATCTTTCCACTCAGGAAATCTTATTAATCGTTTTGTTAAATCTAAGTTATGTACAACTGACTGTGGTTTCATTGTTTACGTTTTTGACAGAGTTTGGGCACCTGGGATTCTAACTATTTCCCTGGCAGGTTTAACGTCCACTTTACGTTTAAGACTTTACACAGCTGGATTTGCTTTAGGAAAAGGACTCTAAGTAGATTAACTCCCATTATATCCCCCAGTAGGTCTGGCCATTCAGCATACAGTATTTATCTGCAAATCAACAAGTTATTTTATTACCCTAAATTCAATGTTTTACTTGTGTTCATTTGTCCTCATACTTAATGTTAAACCTACCTGAAACAACTTGCCATACTTTCAATGTTTTTTGTTTTTGAGACAGAGTCTTACTGTCACCCTGCCATCATAGCTCACAGCAACCTCAAATTCCTAGGTTCAAGTGATCCTCTTGCTTCAGCCTTCCAAGTAGCTGGGACTACCGACACCCACAATGCCCAGCTAGTTTTTTCTGTTTTTAGTTTTAGATGGGGTCTCACTCTTACTCAGATTCAGGCCAGTCTCCAACTCCTGAGCTCAAGCAATCCACCCACCTCAGCCTCCCAGAGTGTAGGATTACAGGCATGAGTCACTACGCCCAGCCTTTTAATATTTGTTGATAACAATAGATTTAATTTAGGACAACTGAGACAGCTTATGTCAATATAGTAGAGCAAAGTATTTGAAATGTAGACTCACTAAAATAAAGTATAATTAAGTCTAGTTTCCTTTATCAAGATGCTTTTATCAAGAGGCCTACCCCATAATGCTTCAACAAATGATGAAAAATTATAACTGCAGCATAGGATATAATTCCCTACCAGTTCTGATTCCAAAGGAGATGTTTAACTTTGTGAAATGCGTAAACTCCTGCTAGTTAGCACTAAAAGGAAATAATCAACAGATTAAAAGCATACTGATGTTTCTAATTCTACTAAATCACTAGTTCTGCATTCTTCCTACTAGCTTTTTAGTGATGGAATTTTAACTGTTGCCCAAAATGTGTTCAACTGGTAGCAAAAAAATACAGGTGATCTAAACCAGAAGAATCATACCAACTATAAAACTAAGCACACTATTCATCTCCATGGTAATAACTCTTTAAAAGACACAGAATCCAATTCATAGATCCCATTTTCAAACCAGGAGGTTTGCATGTCCATACTTTATAATACAGTGTCCTCTGCCAGACTAATACTACATAACAATCCAAGAGAGGTAACTTAAAGAAAATGCAGCAGTGGCCCTTTTAGTAATACTAAGTCCTGATGAATGGAAAGGTTCCTTATTACAAAGAACCTCAGAGGAGGTTTCACAAACACAGCGACAGTAATCAGGAACACCCTCCTAGGTGCTGTGTCATTAATTGAATTTGAAGGGTCAAACATTACTCCCAACACCACCATATCTACTTGAGGAAAGCATGTACCTTTTGCATGAAAATCCAGGAACTAATAACAGATTTTGCTATTTATATTTCAGTGCAATTATTTGTGCTTGGTAATTTACTTTGAATATAAAATAATGTTACATTTCTGAGATTTTTTAATAAGGTAAACAGCTAGGTGCGGTGGCTCATGCCTGTAATTCTAGCACACTAGGAGGCCAAGGCAGGTGGATTGCCTGAACTCTGGATTTCAAAACCATCCTGAGCAAGAGTGAGACCCAGTGTCGATAAATAGAAAAACTAGCCAGGTATTGTAGCCCAAGCTACTTGAGAGGCTGAAACAAGAGGATCACTTGAGCCCAGGAGTTTGAGGTTGCTGTGAGCCCATCTTGCCAAGCCATTCAGCCCTAGGGCAACAACAACAAAAAAGGGTTAAATTGAAATGTTCATTGCAGAGATGCTATTTCTAGAAATATATGAAGCATAATACATTTTGATATCAAGCTTTGGTAATAATATGTTCAAGCCAATAAAAATGTGTTAAAAGACACAATTAAGAAAATAAAAAGATAAGTCACAGACTGAAAGAATATATTTCTTTTAATATTTCTTGCAAACCAGTATGCTGGCAGTAATTCCCAGTTGTTTGGCTGTTAGTATTTTGTCTAAGAATTCTCCTTTCTAC
The DNA here is from genome assembly GCF_000181295.1 of Otolemur garnettii. Lineage (NCBI taxonomy): Eukaryota > Metazoa > Chordata > Mammalia > Primates > Galagidae > Otolemur > Otolemur garnettii. Next base: position 4,318,493 of record NW_003852519.1, read on the forward strand.
TTCACTTTTTTTTTTTCTCCTTTGCTTTTGAAGAATAATTTTACTGGATACAGAATTCTACATTAGTGATTTTTGGTCTTCTGCACTTCTGTGCTTTAAATATTTTATTCCACTCTCTTCTTGGTTTCTGAAGAGATGTACAATGTACATCTAAAGGGAGGTGAAGCCATCATCCTCCTGTTTCAAACTATTCTCTGTCTTTGGATTTTTGCAGTTTGAATACGATATGCCTATTTGCACATTTTTTGGTATTTATCCTGATCTTGTTGTGTGTCAATAATTGTGAGATTCCTAGATTTGTGGTTGGATGTCTGTCATTAGTTTTGAAAAATTCTGAGCCATTATTACTTCAAATATTTCTTTTGATCCCTTCCTTCAGAGCCTCATGGATTCCATTATGCATTTATTACATCTTTTCTAATTGTCTCAGTTGTTAGATATTCTGTTCCATTTTTTCATTCTTCCCTTTGCCTTTCAGTTTGGAAAGTTTCTACCGACCTATCTCCAAACTCACTGATTCTTCCCTTAGCCTCATCCAGTCTACCAATGGCATCAAAGGAATCAAAGACATTCTGCATTTCTATTACAAATTTTTTTATCTCTTTAGTTGTCTCACAAATCTTGATATATTCTGTTCGCATTTTTACACAATGTACATTTTACACAATGTACATTTTATCTCTTGAAACATCTTTTTTTCTTTTTTTTACAGTTTATTTTTCAGGGCTGGGTTTGAACCTGCCACCCCCGGTATATAGGGCCAGCGCCCTACTCTTTGAGCTACAGGTGCCGCCCTGAAACATCTTCTTTATCCTAAGGATTATTTAGAAGTGTGTTGCTTAGTTTCTAAATTTTGGAGACTTATTCATCTTTCTGTTAATGATTTCTAGTTTGCCTCCATCATGTTCACAGAACAAACTCTATGATTTCAATCCTTTTAAATTTGTTCAGGCAATTTTTGAAACCAAAACTATGGTTCATCTTGAGATGTACACTGCCTTCATTTAATGCTTTACTCAGGTATGAATAACTCTCCACGTCTTCTCCCTCCACCCACAGCTCCTGTATGCTGCCAGATTAGCGCTTTTAAGAAGGACATCTCAATTTAAGTCTTCACAATACATTCCTAGGGATCAAGAACCTAAAATGCTCCCTACTGGCTATGACAACATCCAGTGTGAGTTTACCTGCCTCACTGCCAAAGTGCATCACCAGCGGAACCCTCTTCATGACATCAAACCTTCTCTGTCTCTATGGTTTAACATATAATGTTCCCTATACCTGAAAAGAACTCTTCTCTCTCTACCAAAATCGTTTCTTTTCTTCTTCCCTTCCTCCTTCCAGGCCTGGCTCAAGTTTCATTTCTTCCATCAAAACCTCAATGGCTCTTCTGATGCCCAGAGATTTCTCCCTACTCTGAAATCTGAACCACACCATTCACACGTATACATATTCATTCTTTCAACATACATTGCATATCTGTATTACATAGTTATTTATCCCCACCCTATTCAGAAAGCATTTAAAGCAACAACTTAATATAATTTATTATTTAATATTGAATATTAAATATTTATCAGGATTACTAGGATGTCTCATAAGGTTGTTGATAAATGACAATATATGTGTGTGTTACAAAGCTGTTCATTAAATGATATATATAATAATCAATATGAATATTAAAAACAACTGAATATTAAATTCAATTATCATATGAAGGTAATGCACTATAACAAATTTCCACTGTAAAAATCTAACATATATGGATGCTATATTTTATGTTGGAAATGTAGTTCTAAAAGCAGAGAATGAAAAGTTAAGTAACTAAAAAATGAAGATAAACTGCATAACTCCCTTATCTACATATATGGGTCATTATGAAAGTTTTTGAAATACACAAAAATCAAGAAATGTAAAATCCATGTTGAAAAACAAAGGAAACTCTCCCAGCAACACTGATAAGCTCAGCAAGTTGGAACTTGCACAGGACAGTCAGAAAGGTCACTGTCAACTGGTTCTTGGAAGTGAAATAATGGACCAGTCTGTCCACACAGTTTGCCTGAAAACAAAAAAAAAAATCTTCAACAAGATTAAAGATTTACTGGATGTTAAATACTATTCTAAAGTAGATTTACAAATGACACTCCCATCCATACGACTTTTAAAATACTCCATTTACTCATTTCTGAAATACATTTCAGACGAAACGTTTATTCAACAACATGTATCATAGCGTCTTAAAGGCATGTATTCATATGACAAATTAATTCTTTCCGGATAGAATAATTAAAACTTTCTGGGCAACTGCTGAGTTTTTAGTTGGTTTAATCAAACACCGTAAACAAAATTCTCGTAATCTTTAAAATATCTATTCTCTTTTCAAAGTATTTTGAAGAGTCAAATTCAGAATATAAAACTTTATATAGTAAGTTTTCCATTAAAAATGTTTCACTGACTCAAGTTTTTTGCACCTCACATGACTTCATGTTAAAGATTCCAGGAGTTAAAATATTTTCTGAATGGTACTCATTTTTTCTACTATTCTTGGATTAAAATATTTCGTTTATTTTTCATGTAAAAGGCAGTAATTTCAGTCACAATAATTCTGCAAACTGGCAACACGAAGCCATTTGATGTGCTGTTATCTAACCCTACAGCTTGTACACTCGTACTCTGAATGAAGAAAAGAAGATGGTGAAGGAGTGTGTGAGTGTGCGTGGCTGCAGGTGAAGGGAGCAGTATGATTAATCACTATATGCTCTTTCCTTAAAATCTGATTTCATGGTGGAATTTTTTTCATCTTATCCACAAAAAAAAAAAAAAAGAAAGAAAAGAACACAAACTAAAAAAGTAGATTTTTTTCTTTTTAAAATTTTCTTTCTAAAATATTAAAGAGGTACAAATACCTTGGGTTACATGGATCAATTGTTTCTTCTAAATTGATTACTGCTTAAATAACTGCCTACTCCTAAAAGCAGTTAAGTCTAAAGTGAAACCATGCATTTCATAAAACTCTAACACTAGGGCCCCGTAACACAGCTCACTCATGACCAATAACCCATTTCCGTAAGTCTGTGTAACCATAGTCAGAAATGCTGACATATCTCTAGGCCTGGGCTTTCTCTTCCTAACAGATGAAGGGTCTATCAAAGAACCAGTTGCCGCACACAATTTCTGAAGGTGATCTACTGTAACAAGAAACTCTTATCAACACTGCATTCCATTTTGAGTCCACCAGTGCAAAACGCCCCGCAGGCTTTCCCACACAATCATGGTGGTGATGATAACAACTAGGAGGAGGAGAAATCACCCATGACAGTACTTTGATTATTTGTGCCTCATGCTGCATTAGGCACTTTCTGTACATTATCTCATTTAATCCTTACCATTCTATGATCTAGGTAATGCTACACCCATCATACAACTATGAATTTTGAGGATCAAGGAGAGTAATTCCCCAAATTAGAAGGTGCAGATTATGAATCCAGGCCTTTCTGTTACATCCTACGCTCATTATCTTAATAAAAACGCAATTGGTGAATGTTCCCCACAACTGTTTCCTCAGACTGGTCAATTACTTTTTCCGGAAGCCACTTATTTACTAAGTAAGAAACACCATTTCTTAGAGGGAAATGAAGAATATGATTTTCAATATAAGAGAACACAAAACAAAAGACTAATTACCAGGATCTACAAAGAACTCAAATTGGCTAAGAAAAATCAAACCACCCCATCAAAAGTAGTTACCAGATGACTCAGCTGAGCAATAATTTAGAGGTTAAAGCGGCTACAGGTAAATTAAAACCGTAGAGCTAACTCTGAACATTAAAGAACATGGTGCTGTCTTTGTTAAAGGTCCTGAACACAACCCCCTCAAATCGCTAACGAAGGAACTTGGTAAGTACATTGTGTGAGGAATATATAACATTTTCCTCCAGACTAAGACAGAGATAGTCAGAAGTTGCAACATTAGACATAAGAGGACCTGAACAAATAGCTACAAAGTAATAACTACTATCCTAGAATGGGATAATATCTCTATAATGGAGAACAGGGAGGTAATTTCACCACGATCTGACCAGTATTTCTCTCCTAGAGCAGATTCCACTAAACAGTAGCCTGACACCTTTAAAAAGTCTAGGTAGAAGAATGAAACAGGACTGCTAGCTCTCACCATATGTAAGAATTAATTCAAAGTGGATAAAAGATTCAAATGTAACATATAAAACCATAAAAATTCTAGGAGAGAACATAGGAAAACTTCTTTTAGCTATTGGCCTAGGCAAAGAATTTATGACCAAGACCCAAAGGCACATATAGCAATAACCCAACTAAATAAATGGAACTCAATTAAAAAGCTCCTGCACGGCAAGAGAAATAACAGACTGAACAGACAATGTATAGAAAGGGAGAGAATACTCTCCACTACATGTCCAACAAAGGACTAATTACCAGGATCTACAAAGAACTCAGATTGGCTAAGAAAAATCAAACTACCCCATCAAAAATTAGGCAGAAGATACGAACAGAAGTTTTTCAAAAGCTCGAGAAGTGGTCTACAAACATGAAAAACACTCACTGTTATGAGTCATCCAGGAAATACAAATGTAAACTACCGTGCAATACTACCTTACCCCATCAGAGCAACCACGAGAAAGTAAAAAAAACTATTATAGACGCTAGTGTGGAGGCAGAGAGAAAGGAGGCTTATACACTGTTGGTGGTACTGCAAATTAGTTCATCCTCTATGGAATGCAGCATGGAGATTCTCAAAGAAAGAAATGTAGGCCTATCCTTCGATCCAGCAATCCCACCACTGGGTATCTACCTAAAGGAAGAGCAGTCATTTTAGTAAAAAAAGACACCAGCATTCTAATGTTTCTTATAGCACAATTCACAATTGCAAAGATGTAGACCCAACCTTAGTGCCTATTAATTCATGAATAGATTAAGAAAACATACACACCCCGTATGGCAGATACATATATACACATACCATACATACCATATATTATATACACACAATATATATACCATATATATCATGGAATACTATTCAAACACAAAAAGGAATGAAATAATATGTGCAACATGCTGAATAGAGCTGGAGACAATTATCCTAAGCAAAACATCTCAGGAGTGGAAAACCAAACACCGTATGTTCTCGCCTACAAGCGGGACTAAGTGGTGGGCACACAAATGCACAAAGAGATATAAAGGACACTGGAAACCAAGAAGAGGGGAGAGAAGGAGGAGACATGTGGGATAAAAACTTACCCATAGGTAGGTGAACACTATTCTGGGACAGATGTGCCAAAAGCCCTGCCTCCTATGCAACAAAAACATTCATACCACATTGATATTTTGAAATTAAAAAAAAAAAGAATATGGAAAAAAATCTTTACATAAACCTTTAAAAAAAAAAAAGAGGCTAAAAGAAAAAAAACCTCAGCCTAAATGGAGATAAGGGGACCACATGTGTTTAGTGGATGACAGAGGAAGAATATTATAAAGGAGGTTGAAAGAAAACAAACAAAAAAGAACAGAAAAAACTAACTGAAGTAAAAGAAACAATCATTCAGTTTTACTAAGCATCTTAACACATACAACCAGATGAATGGTTGAAACACTAAAGAGAAAAACCAAAAACGAGGTTTTTCTCCACAGCAAAAAATGCAAAAACACTGAAAATAATGGAGGCATGTTTTTATTGGAAAATTCTTCTTTAATAAGCTATAAATTAGTAATCCCAGTAAGTATAGTTCCAAAATGCCAATATTTCCAAAACTATAAAGTTCTGGGTCTTTTTTTCCCTCTTGTGTATTGTTTGTATATTTATTTGGAAACAATATACAAGGGTCACTACAAAAGTTTTGAGACAGACTGTGTTACTGTCGGTCCATCACTTCACTTCCAAGAAACACAGTGGACAGTGTCCTTTCTGCTTTATCCAGGCAAGTTTCAGCTTGTTTGGCTCCTCAGTGTTGCAGGAAAGGTTTCATCTGTTTCCATCTGCATGGACTGTATATGTCTGGAATTATGTGTATCTCAAAACTTTTGTAATGATCCACATATAATATTGATACAGGACAGGTGGCGCCCCAGCCAGCTCAGCTGAGCTGGCTGGAGGACTCACCGCCTCCGCCTTGGCGGTGTTGCTGCGGTGGCAGCCGGCAGAGGAACCAGCGGGCTGGAGCGTTCGCAAGGTGCTGGGAGCCTCCCTGCCCCACAGGAGGCTCCAGCAGCCAAAGGGACCGGACAACTGCTGGGGAGACACAGCACCTTGGTGTCTCCTTCCCTTTACACTTATGACTATATATGGAACCCCCATTTCCTATGCCCAGGTCAATTTCATGTAAGTTTCCTAGGCCTCAGTTTCTTGAATGGACTATGTCCATTCATTCACCTTGCCCCAGAGAAAGAGACTGTGCCCGTTCATTTCCTGGCCTCATATAGAAGGAACCCATGCACCTATATATACCGCTAAACGGAGAGAGACGAAGAGAGAAAACAGAGAGAGCTTTTCTCTCCCAACTTGAGTTTTCTCTCCCTACCGGGAACTTTAGTGTTTTTGATTCTTTTCTGTAAATAAATTCTGTCTTCCCACTGATCTGTGGTCCGCAGTTTGATTTATTCTTCAAATCACAGAGATCAAGAACCTAAAAGTCTGGTATCAGATTTGGCGAGCCAACCAGGAGACAAGACAAAATTCCGATATCAGTATGACCCTGTCTTACTATTGTTCTCCTGGCATGAGGATACAATAACATTTAAAAAATTCATGCTTAAAAGATACTCTGCATGTAACCATTAATTCCCATGTATTTCACTGTGACAGTTCACAATATTAATTCCTCTACCTTATATTCTTATTAATAAAATACAATGATCTCAAGTTATTCTCCTACCATGTAACCTGGAAGGTAAGCAGGACCAATAGCCAAATCATTCCCGTTTTAAAAATTAGCAAACTAACATAAAGATATCCAAAACCCAGGGTCACAACACTGAGGGCATCTGCAGGAGAGCCCAGGTGTTGACAGGGAGCTCCAACCAGACTCGGCCCGGCTCTCTCGTCTCCACGCCACACTAGCAGCATTTCATGGAGAATCCTAATATTGCCTTGATTACATACAAATACCAAAGTTTCCTAAAAGAAAGCGCAGACTGCTTTAAATATATTAATTTTTCTACAAATGGACTTACTTAGAAAATAAGTTCCAATTCTTACGTTTCCACTTCAGTCCAATGGGAGCGATATTAAAGATACCCCCCATATAAAAATAAATAATAAAAAGGAAATATTCATTTTGAAGTACAATATGCAAGCAACTGTTGGTTTTGCTTAATAAATATATTTCCTTCTCTTTTATACATTTTTGTCTTTTTATCTAGATTCAAAACTACATGGATGGAAAAGATAAAGAAAAAAGATCATAAGGGATCAAATATTGTGACAGGGACATCACATGTTAATGTTATCTGATTTAATCTTTACAGCAACTCTGGGAAGATTTAAACTAGGATTCCAATCCACAAGTAACCCTAAATGCCTCAAAACTATTTTGCATCTTCTTAATATTTGCTAGCATTTTAAAAACTGTAAA
>NW_003852519.1:4326190-4343615 GCF_000181295.1 Otolemur garnettii
TACAACCTATATCAATGTATTTTATAACATGTACCTATCCATTACATATCTAAAGAATCCATAAGCAGGGAAAAATTTTAAAAGCTAGGATAGAGAAAAATGCCAATAAGAGAAAAAATACAGAGAGTTTATGCTTTAACTGAAAAACTACTAATAATACCCTATCATTTTAAAGAACTCCAATAATTAACAGTATTAACTTTTGTGTCACCTGAGTCTAGCAGCAATAAAAATGGACTTTGAAGTATGGAAGCTCTGGGTTTGAATCCCAACTGTAAGTTAACAGCATGAATTATACTAAAAATGAGCATTTCATTCTTGTGTACAGATCCTAACATAAAATCTAATTTGCCTGGGGACCTCACACATAAGACAACCTCAGCAATGCTGCAAATTTAAAAGTTATACGGTTTGCTAAACAGGTATCACATGTCCATGTGCTGAACTTCTGCATTTTGCTCATGGAAGATAGTTTCAAGCTTATTTTAGGTCTTCTTTAATCTTATTTTTTAAAAAGCTTTAATGGGGGGAGGGGGGAGGCGGCACCTATGGCTCAAAGGAGTAGGGCACTGGCCCTGTAAACTGGAGGTGGTGGGCTCAAATCAGGCCCTGGTCAAAAACTGCAAAAAAAAAAAAAAAAAAAAGCTTTAATGAAGCCGGTAAGCAAATCAATCCACAACAGAAGTATTAAATTTGAATTTAGGAAGCTAGAGTTGCTAGATGTGGCAGAAAGCAACAATAGCAGAAGGAAATTGATAAGTTCTAACAGTAAGAGAAAAATAAGACAGAAGATGCAAAGAGAAAATTTGTAAGGTGTCCTGAGAACGTGTGACGTGGACCATCCACCAAAGCACCTATCAATACACTTCACGGGTAATATTATAACCCAAATAAACACTGTGGGTAGTGATGAACGTATATTCTGTTTGAGAAGGCTGGATATGCTCAGTGCTTATAAGAGAAATTACCATCTTAAATAGTTAAAAATAAATAAAATATATGTAAAGGAATATACTTTTAACTCATGTACATGGATATCTAGAAAGTACACTTGTTTATAAATTCAAAAAGCATATAAGTAGGGAAACCTGATAAATGAGCTGTTAGTATAGTTAATGAACAAATAATAGCAGTTTAAGGCCTCAGAGCTGGTACCAGGCAGTATACTAAACACAAGAGTATTAAATCTCTTTTCTCAAAAAGCTATAGCTCAAGAGAAAATACCAACATAGGCAAGGCACGGTAGCTCACACCTGTACTCCTAGTACTCTGACAGGCCAAGGTTCAGGAGTTCCAGACCAGCCTGAGCAAGAGTGACATCCCATTTCTACTTAAAAAAAAAAAAAAAAGAAAGAAAAAATTAGCTGGGTATTGTGACAGGTGTGTCCATCCTCCCAGCCACTCAGGAAGCTGAGGCAGGAGGATCGCTTAAACCTAGGAGTTTGAGGTTGCTGTGAGGTAAGCTGACGCCACTGCACTGTAGCCTGGGTAAAAGAGGGAGACTGTTTCAAAAAGAAAATAAAGGAAAAGAAAATCCACCATAAATATACATAAATTGTAATACTTTGGGGTACTGCAATAGAAGTATAAACAAGGAACACATAATGTTTGGTTCTCTCATTTTATGACATTATCAGCTACTGATGTTCAATGCCTAGAGAGTAGAGATTTCACAATGTGACTTTGAAAGAAGACTGAAACACACAAAATAAGTAAAAAATAAAAAAGCTTTGATATGCATAAAAATAAGCATCACAAGTCCTCTTCCTCCTACTTGCTATTAAAAAAATAATAATAATGACATGAGCAACAACTAACATCTACTGGGAACTTGCCACGTGCCAGGTACTACTCTAAGTGCCCAATGTATATTAACTCATTCAATCCTGGCAACAACTCTAGGAGGGAGGTTCTATTATTATCCTAACTTAACAGATGAGAAAAATGAAATATGGTACATCAAAAATATGGTACCTTGAGTATTACAATATCTTTAAGAACAATTTAAAAATTAGCTGCATGTTCTTATAAGAAAAAAAGAAATGTTTTAACTAAATAATAATAACCATGGCCAAGCGCAGTGGCTCACATCTGTAATCCAAGCACTCTGAGAGGCTGAGGCGGGTGGACTGCCTGATCTCACAAGGATGAGACCAGCCTGAGCAAGAGCAAGACCCCATCTCTAAAAACAGCCAGGCTTTGTGGAAGGCACCTATGGTCCCAGCTACTCAGGAGGCTGAGTTAAGAAAATCACTTGAGCCCAAGAGTTTGGGGTTGCTGTGAGCTAGATGCCACACCACTATACCAAGGGTGACAAAGTGAGCAAAAAATAAATAAACAATGTCTCAACTAGTAGATATTTTTCTCAATTTCTTACCTAAAATGTTGTTTTATTTGCAAGTAATGGCAGATCTCTTTATTAAGTACTGCTAATATGATGAAAATATCAATTTCATTGAAAAGAAATGATTGTTTAAAACTAGTAACAAATTTCCAGATTTTAACTTTTGCTTCCAAAATTCACTTCTACTGGCATTAGAAAGACACATGAATGAAAATGGTAGACTATGGTTCATATTCTTCAAGTTTGCATAAAGCAATTGTAGTTTAAATTATATTATGAATTTTCTTACATGAGCAACAGTAGTATACAGCATTAAAACGTGAAAAGAACAAAGATTTTGAAATTCAATTTTGGTTCTATCACTGTCTATGGCCATACCACCCTGGACGCACCACCCTGGATGAGCCCGATCTTGTCTGGTTCTACCAATTAGTAGCATTTTATGAGCTCAAAGAAGTTCTAGTTTCTTCATTTGTAAAATAAGAAAGATAATTTCTTCCATACAATATCGTGATACTTATATTTGGATTATTACACACATATTTAATACATTTAAATCTTTTGGATAACTGATAGGATTATATACACTGCCCAGCATTATTCCTGGTAGACAATGTTTAATACATATAGCTAATATTCTAACTGTAAACATCCAATCATTATTCTGCTAGTTAATATTATATTTATGATAACTTGTATTAGACTCAGTTCTTCTCAAATGCCAACAGTATTTCTCATGGGTTAAATGACCACTTGGAACTATACCCACTTTGATGGACTAAGAATCCCTTTCGTGTATTACAGCTATGAGAAATATTTAATGTAATCAATAAGATTTTACCTATAACTTCTATTCACCTAAATTGTGAAGATAGCAGATAAATGTTGTTAGAAATATGTATAGATACTCTTTAGTCAGTTAACTACCCAAAGTTAAACTATAATTTCAATATGTTTGGTGTTTGAAGGATTGAGCTACACACAAAAATATCAAAAAAATTCATCAGGCTTTCGATAATAACAAAATTCTTGCCCTTGAAGATAAAGTATCAACAAAAACCAACTTTCTTCTAACTCACGTGATGCTCTAGGCTGGGTATTGGGCACATTCCTTAAAGCATTTATCATGTTGCATGTCATTTGCATATCTGTCTCATAGTTGGAATGCAGGCTCCAAAAGGACAGGGCAGTCTTTTTGCAATACTAGCACCTGCAAAATGCCTGGAAGTAGCAGAGGCTTAACAGATGTTTGCTGAATCTACATGTGAACAAAGACACACCTTCATTCCAAGACTTTTAGATCAAATCATTACATATTCCATAGTTAAACACTCCCTGATGGAGATGAGTCCACCAATCCCAGGACTAAAATCTCAAGAGACCTGCACTTGGTTTTACCCTTAATGCCTTAGTCCACAGAGCACACATCTACCCCAGAGCACTCTAATTCAGTACAAACTGTATCTCTAAGTTACTCTTCTAAGCCTTGAGTAGTCAAATCTACAATAATATTAATAGCTCACATTTACTGATAACTCTGTATGTGCCAGGTACAACAACAAAACATCATATACCTTACGTCACATGATCTTTATAACCTGGGAGTGAGAATCAGCATTACTCACATTTTACTCACACTGAGGTGAAGGTGACCCTCAAAGAGGTTATGAAATATCGAAGTCCCACGGTCAAAAAGTAGAGACAGGTTTTGAGTCAGGTCTGACAGTAGAGTCCACATTCTTCACCACTGAGTTTACTTAGCAGGTGTGATCGTTAATTTTAGGTGTCAACTTCATTGGATTAAGGGATATCTAGATAGCTGGCAAAGCACCATTTCTGAATGGGTCTGTGAGAGTGGTGCTGGAGGAAATTGGTATGTGAGTTGATGAAGTGAGTGGGGAAGATCTGCCCACAATGTGGGCAGGCACCATCCAACTGGATGGGGACCCACATGGATCAAAAAGATGGAAGAAAGATGAAGTCTTGCTCTGTCTTCCAGAGCTAAGATGCCCTTCTTCTCTTGCCTTTGGACTTCAGAATTCTGAAGTTGAGTTCTCTTAAGTTCTCCAGCTTTTTGTCTATGGGACTCATACCATAAATCCCATGGGAAATTTAGCATTTGGCCTCAGACTGAGAGTTCACCATTGGCTTCCCTTGCTCTGAGGTTCCAGACTTGCGCACTACCAGTTTCCTGGACTCTCCAGCTGGCAGACAGACTATTGTGGAACTTCTCAGCCTCCGTAACTGCATGAGCCAATTCCCCTAATTCCTTTCTTACCTACCTATCTACATATATATCTCCATCTCCATGTTATTGGTTGTGTCTCTCTGAAGAACCTAATTCAGAAGTCTACTAATAAACAAAGCTTTTCAGAGAAGCCTCTAAAGGTCCCTTGAGGTCACTTTAGATGTTTTTTAATGAGCGTTTAAAAAACAATGTTAGTTTCCTAGTGGGAGTCCATCATTTTTTTCCTCTTACGTTCTCTGACACACAAGAACCCATCAATACAGAAAATACTAACCAACAGAAGTTACTATGGGATGAAAGCTAATGGGAGGATGACTCGGGAGGTCCTCTTGCCCAACCCCCATCTAGGTGCAAAGTGAATCCTGGCACAGTCAGATCATTCATAGGTTGACCATCTGAAGTTTGGGAACAGTCAGATCCTTCATAGGTTGACCATCTGAAGTTTGGGGTGGAAAGGGAAATTGACTTTCTTACCCTAGCTGGAACCCCCCACATTTTCAATTTGCTGTTTGACCTACAATTTATGTAGACTGCCCTGTCCTTCACTTTGTGATAAGAAGGAAAATACTACCAAAAGGAGTGAGGTGTTTGGTTATTATACATAATCATAAAGGCCACTGGAAAACTATTAGCTACTCCCAACCTAGACTCATCAAATTGTTTCCTTTACAGCATCACATTGAGATCAGTAACATTAAGTCTTAGTGACTGAAAAAGTTTTCATCCAGTGTGGCACTGAGAAAGGATGGAAGTAGCACTTGTAAAAGGAGCTGTCATCTTCTTTCACCCAAAGATACCCTGTGATACCTTCTTCCTCTGCTCTGCTACTTATGTAATTAGTCCTTAGAGAAATATATTGAATACAGATACCCTTCTAGTTTCAAGTGCACAAATATGAACCATAAACAGGTGAGTGAAACTGAGACTAACCATAACTAATATTTCAACTCTTACTAACATTTGCTGCTTAGAATACCATTGAGAAGGATTCTCATGCCTTTTGCAAAAAAGTATCAGGCTCTTTAAGTGCTTTATACATGTATTTAATAATGTAATTCTTATAAAAAGCCCATGAAGGTTAAGTAGCAGTACTGTCCTATTTTAGTGATGAGAAAATTGAAACAAAATGGAAACACAAGACTTTTTGAATAACTTGCAAATTCATACAATTACTAAATGGTGAAGGCAGATAATTACAATATAGCATGAAAACTGCCAAAACAAAGGTTATGGGAAGATCTGTAACCAAAACTTTAAGTAAACCGGGTAGTAATGGATAATGTTAACAAATACAGTATTTTTTAAAGTCTTTGTAAGAGAGACTGAAAACTTAACTATCCACCATTTTAAACATTATTTGTAGAGGAAAACTCTACCTGTTTCAAAGAACTGATTTGAAATGAACACTTTACCATCTAATGGCTCATTACAGGCTAAATTCAGCAGATATCAGTTTCCTGCCTGAGAAACAAAAGAAGTAAATCATGATAGCAGAATCACAGCATTTGTGTGGGTGCTCATCATCCCACAGCCATAAGAGACATCAATGATTGATCATTACACTCCTTAATGATGAACCTAGAGGTGTGAGCATGCTTCTCAACAGTGCTCCAATTGATAAAGTCAGCCCGGAAATAGTAACCATATACTATCCTCGAATTAGGCAATCTCTATATTCGCACGTGTTTCAAGGACTATATGACTACTTACATTTTTAAAACAATCCCTTAATTCACAGAAAAAGAAATCACTTTCATCAGGTAAGTTTCACGATCATGTCCAGAAAAATACAAAGCTTTCATTACCTGTTTTCAAATCCTTAGAAATACACAGAGACAGGGTTAACAAAGACACTGGCCCATCTCTAAAATTTTCATGGACCATACAGAAAACAGCTCAGGTTCTCTGCCCATTTAGTAGACACATTAACAGCTGTTATAATACTTGGTTTCATTGTAGAATGAAGTCATAACCTTCAAATGTAAGGTTAAAATAAATGATGAATGACTTGGGTCACTGGCGCTGCCCAATGAAACTAGTTAACATTATTAAACTGCATTACTATCATGACAATAAATGTGATCATGTCATAAAATCTCCCATAGCCACTCTGCCAATGGCCGAAGGGTAACACCATTTGCTGCAACACACAGGTTTTACATGGGGTTACACATTCAACTAATACTTCTATTGAAGACACAGAAGCATCATACAATTATATAGTAAGGCCGGAAGGTCTTTTTGAGGTGAGCTTGTCCACACCAGTTTCTCAACCAAATGTGCGATTCAGTGACACATCTAACAGATAACTAATTTTTTCTTGAAGCAGCAGTCATGGGGAGATTTTTTAGAATTAAATTGCCCCCAGTAGCATTGTGTAAGAGATTATTCTTATTTCACACTATCCAACAGTCAATCCTCATTATCAGCAAAATATAATTTGGCACCTAGAAATATTGTTGTGTGTCTAATGAGCCCTTTCTTCCTTTTTATTTTTTTATTTTTCTTTTAGAGACAGAGTCTCACTTTATCATCCTCGGTAGAGTGTTGTGGCGTCACACAGCTCACAGCAACCTCCAACTCCTGGGCTTAGGTGATCCTCTTGCCTCAGCCTCCCGAGTAGCTGGGACTACAGGCACCCACCATATTGCCCAGCTATTTTTTGTTGCAGTTTGGCCGGGCCAGGTTTGAACCTACCACCCGGCACCCTACCCACTGAGCCACAAGCGCCACCCCTCTCTTTTTATTTTTTTCCCTTTTTTGAGACAGGGTCTCACTCTGTTGCCCAGGATTAAATGCAATGGCATCACCATAGCTTACTGTAACCTCAAACTACCGGGCTCAAGCAATCCTTCCACCTCAGCCTCCCAAGTAGCTGGGGCTAGAGGCACATGACACCATGCCTGGCTAGTTTTTCTATTTTTTTGCAGAGGCTGGGCCTGACTCTTGCTCAGGCTGGTCAAGTTAGTCTCAAACTTCTGACCTCAAGTAATCCTCTTGCCCGAGGTTCCCAAAGTGCTGGGTTATAGGCATGAGCCACTGCACCCAGCCAAGCTATTTCTCCTTGATGTTCTAATTTATTCAAAATTGAATCTGATCTTCCCTACAAATTTATTCTTCAAATTTTCACTTATTTTAATGGTAGTTCCTTCCTCCTTGACACTCTAGACATTATGGACTCCTCCATTTCTTCTCTCTATCACCTCATTCTTGGATTATCAAATAAACTCAATCAGTCTCCTGTCCTATGTCAAATAATTTCCTCTTTTAATCTATCCTCTTACTCTGAGACTGTGAGGTTAATCAAAGAACAGCACTTTTACTCTGCTGTCCCCTCTCAGAACTAACAATGGCAACACATGGGATCATATAATTAAGCACCATTCAATTATTAATCAAGGAACCTCAACTCCTCCACTAAATAATTTGAGCAACTGAGTTTGGTTTCCTTACCTGGAAAAGGGCTCTGGATTTGCAGAGCCCTTACTTTGAAGAACAACATATCTCTTATCATGGAATTCACGGAATTCTGCCATCATTTAGCTAACCAGACGCATACACAGCCATCTCCCCAGGCATGTCCTTATGGTTGTTCTCATGCTTCTGAATTATGTCAGGCACTCCAGTGTTGTTCTCACTAATTTCCTTCTTCCAAAATGACTTCGCCCTTCCCCTCTTACCTAAAATGCTCTCAAACAGAAAGGTTAACAAGGGATTATTCTCTTCTTCACCCTTTTCTGGCATTTTCACATTCTCTACAGGCTCTATATACTTTGTATGCAGTAAGGATTCAGGAAAAATAAATCTTCCTAACCATAGCTACAAAGTAAAATTATCTGAACACATGACGCTTAACCAAGTAACTCTCGATAACATAGTCTCTTCTTCTGGGGATTTTATTTGCTGCATACATTTGACCCTTTTAACTTTAAAACAATCTATGTAACCTGTGGTTTCAACGCAAAAGCTTAATAGTTAATAAACTGATTTATTTCGGTTCTCTTGAGTGCATGGTCCAACTTATTAACGCTCAACTGAAGTGGATATTATATAATATGCAGTTAATGTGGTTATTCAAAAGAACTTAACCTTAGTATGTTAACATACTAATTCTCTGTTCCCTAGAATCCCAACCTATTTTTAAAAGTCAGAATGGACTATTTTATGAACAACAGGTTAGTTCCAGTAGTACCAATTCTGTAATTTTATATTATTTTTTTAACTGATCTGAGAACCCCAATCACCACCTACAACACTGCATTAGTAAAAATGTGGCAAATGATAAAAAATAACTGGGGGGTGGAGGCAAACCTATTTTCCTTTCTCCCAGCTGTCATTCGGCTGACAGGAAGAAGAAATCCGTGGTCTAGAGGTATCATCCCATTCTCCAGAATCTGCATTGACCTGATTTTGACCTAAGCAGGACAAATAAGCCTTAAAAGACAAAGTAATGCCTCATACATACTGAAAAGGGCACGGAATTTACTACCGAAAGGCCTGTGCCAAGTTCTGCCACTTAGAAACTCACAAACAGGTGTCACAGCCTCTCATCCTCAGATTCCTTATCAGTGAAATGTTCCAGATCTGTATAATACCAGTCCTGTCTGTTACATAAGACCACCAAGGTACAAATGATAATGTAAAAGTGTTTGGGAAACTTCAAAATGCTTCACAAACGTAAATTATTATGTATGTAGTATTTATGAGTCAAATACTTAACCAATTTTAAGTATTTGTCTATGATTAAATAAATTTACCTAGTAGGAAAAGTAAAGTGACTGGTACTAGAAAGGGGAAAAATTATCCTCAATGATATCCATTTTCCATGTCTGGGTTTTTACATATATTCTTTTTCTAAAGTGAGACACACATACACCAAAAACTCTACACGAACAATTTCAGGCAGTTAAGTGTCTGAACACCTTTTCTGGAAGCTCTCCAGGGAGAGAAGTTCCACAGCTCCCTGGGTATTTTTCACTCTGGCACTGAACAACTCAAATAAGACATAAACAAGTATGTTCTCATTGCTTTTATCTGATATAAAGAAAAGAAAATGTACCCAGCTGCTTTAAAATGGAATAACTCTAGATAGAAAATTTTATTCTGCAGCAAATTTTATGCCAGGTAAAGACAAAATATCCAAAGTATAACGGGCCTTCGCTTTTTCTCTTTTGTTCAAATGTCCTACTTGCAGAGGTAGAAACATCCATTGCCAAGACCAAAAAAAATAAAAATAAAAATAAAGTATATCTCGCTTCCCCATTTCCAAAATGAAACGCTAACTTTTGACACCTGCTAATCCAAAATATAAAACATGGTTTTTTCCTCTTTCCACACCACAAAACTTCAGAACTTCATGCACTTGTCAATGTTACGTTAAACTCCTGACAAAGGAAATGCTAAGACAACTGATGCCAGAAAGAAAAAACTTAATGCCCCCTGAATCCAGTTTCTCAAGATCCATCTTAGTGTTCTGTTGGAAAAGCTACACGTAAAGTAGAAGTAATGTGCTGATTACCTGCCGGTTTAGATTATATACTCGGCTTAGGCTCTCCTTAAGGGCCAACGTAAGAAATTAATACTGGTGGTTTCCAACACTGTCCAATATAACTTTTCTTTCTTTTTTTTTTGAGACAGAGTCTTCCTCTGTTGCTCTGGGTAGAGTGCAATGGCATCATAGCTCACAGCAACCTCAAACTCCTGGGCTCAAGTGACCCTCTTACCTCAGCCTCCCCAGTAGCTGGGACTGCGGGCGCCAGCCACATCTGGCTCCTTTCTTTTCTTTTCTTTTTTGTTTTTTTAGTAGAGATGGGGTCTCATTCTTACTCAGGCTGGTCTCAAACTCCTGAGCTCAAGCAGTTCACCCACCTTAGCTTCCCAAAGTGCTGGGATTACAGGCGTGAGCCACGGTGCCCGGCCACCAATATATTTTCAACATATTTTTTAACAAAATATCCTCCTATTGTATTTGCTGTCTGTGGTTTTTCATCGACAATTCACATATTATATATTCAGTGAAATTCTTATTTGCTTGTCTCTCACCTACCCCAGACAGTAAGCTCAAACACAGAAACTGCATCTTACTCATCACTATTTCTCCAATTCTGAGCACAGTGCCTGGCACATGATAGAACTCAAGAATGATGTGCTGAATCAATAAATCATTTACTATAATTTTTTCCAGGGTATACGTTCAGTTCTAAATCAGAAAAAACAATCTCCTTATAAGAAGGAAGCACATGTTCTATTTATTTTTCCTCTTCATTCTTCCTGAATTGTGCCTTGCATAGCAAGGACTCAGTAAATATTTGATAATAACAATAATGATTATGATAGTGATAGCGGTAGGAAGAAAAATTAACCTTATCAAAAATCAACATGTATTGTTCATCATTAAAATTAAATACAAAATTGATTATATGTTGAGATCATGGATAGTTTCTTCTTAATTTCTATGTGTTCTAACATTGGTTAGGGTATATTGGAATGGGAGAGCACAACTAGTAAGCCTAAAAGAATTAGTTCCTATGTAAACAAAATCTAGCATAATATACTCATTCCTCTAAGAAAAATGAATCTCCTTCTGCAGGATATTTACATTTCAGAACCCCCAAGCCTATGATTGCTTTTTGCCCCCTACATCCAAGATTTCAGATATCTTTCCTATTTCTTCCTGCCAAGGACAACTGCCTTGAGAATTGGACCCTGTCTTTCTAAAACTGCTGGGGGCTTGGATGACAATAAGAAGAAAGCAGGAAGCCAAGAGTGACAATGATCTCCCACCCTGTAGAGGACACACCTGCCACTGCAGTGCTCACTGTGGACTCGCCCAGACCCTGCCCTAAATCCAAGTCCAGTTTTAGTTTATAGCCAGCAAAAGCAATTGTCCCTGATTAGGAAGGTTTGTTTTATGCTCCATCCTATATGGCAGATATACATGCACATGTATGTGCACATGCGTGCACACACAGACACACATACATTCTCCTATTTATATGTGAAATAATGTTTATGGCAATATGGGAGCTTTGATCCCCAAAACAGTCCAAGCATTCAATGAAGACAAAACCTAACAAAGAAATTCCTTTACATGTACCTATCAAGATAAAATCTCTTCCTCAATTTGGGCATTTAGGGGGTACTCAAAAAATATACATCCTTATGGCCTAAATGGACAATGCTGCAGTCCAGAGATGAACAGGTGAATCTGATGCCTGAAAGCAGACACCTAGAAACACTCACTCTGGGGCCTCCAGCAGCAGTCAGTAACTGCCTCACACCACAGAATGCCGAAGCAGGACAGCAAGAATGAAAACAGGGAATGCTTTCATGTGACTACAAGTACACTTTCAGTATAGCTGTGTGTAAATATGTTGACTATCCACATAAGCAATTTTTTTAAATTATGCCTTAGAAATACATCCACCAATATAGACACTGGACTTAAAGTAACTAACAAAGAAGCATCTTACGTAAAAATAGCCTTTCTTTTTTTAGTATTAAAAGGATTTTCTTCCTGAACCCTCAGCTCAAATAAGAGTACACTACAAGAACAAAACTCTTACTATATTAGACAGAAGTAAACGCGAAGATACAGAAGAATCTTTGTCACAGTAAGACTAAGTTCCTAGCTCAGCATTTAAGATTCCACATCATCAATTTCAGCATTCTAGCTTCTACTCCACTAATACCAATATTTATTCATTCATGTGACAAAAATATACGGAGCTATAGCTACAAATAAGGCTACAAGACCCCAGTCCCTAACGGCAAACAGTAAAGATCCTTCCAATCAAAGCAGTCATAATGTGTCCCCTAAATACTCATTCAACAAATATTTACTAGATCCATGAAATGCTGGGAAGTTTCAGACACTACAGATACAGCAGTAAAGGGGACAAGATTTCTTGCCTTTACAGTGGTTACAATCTTGTGAACGAAGCAATGTACCTGCCCTTTTTATTTTTATGCTTTGTTTACATCATTTCCCCTCTTTCCTCCAAACCTTCATAATGCTTGCCCTCCTCTTTAGTATCAGTCCTATCCAATTGTATTTGTACCATGGTTCAGATAACACGCTAGATGTTAACTAGATTGCTGAGGAAGAGAATGAGACTCAAGCAGGACTGAAAATCTGGAGCTGGGGTAGGACAGGCATTGGGGGAGTAGAGGGCCAGCAAAGTGCAGAAAATCAAAGAGAATTAAGGGATTCTGAGTAGTTTTCTAAGGCCAAGGCAAACAATCAATGAGGAAATCAGTGACTGGAGTTGAGGCACAGTTGAGGAGTTCATCCCACAAGCAAGACAAAAATGCAGTACCCTGACTGGGACACGAAGTTAATACAGAAAAAGCAGCTGATATAAAGAAAGAAGCTCCGAATCATTCCTCTTAAAACTCAAGGACAGAGCTGGTCCCCTCAGACTGGGATGAACCTTTAAGAAGGAGTCAGGTCATTTTCTCAGTTATTGCTTTAAAACGTTCACATTCTACTCTTAGAAAATGAACGTTTTAAAGCAATAACTGAGAAAATGACATGAAGGCTGTGTTGACCAGTTTGATGGAAGTATTTCAGATTGCATGTGAAAACCCCACACTGTACCCCAGAAGTGCATTAATGTACATAGTTACCATTCAATAAAAAAAAAAAAAAGAAGGAGTCAGGTATTCCCAGCAATAGAATTTAAAAAGACATCCAGGGGCACAGAATCAGGAAAATTATCATATTGAGGCCTCAGATTTTCTGGGGAAAAAAAGAAGGTTTTTAATTATAATAATCAATGATATGATTCTCCTTCCCTTCCCTGGTCAGGAGATAAAGGAGACAGATCTGAGAAGTTATATCCCAGGGTAAAGATATTAACAATGATGTTAATGATAAAACTAATAGTAGGGGCCAGGCACGATGGCTCATGCCTATAATCCTAGCACTCTGGGAGGCCAAGGAGAGAGGATCACTTCAGCTCAGGAGTTGGAGACCAACATGAGCCAAGAGCAAAACCATCTCTACTAAAAATAGAAAAACTTAGCCAGGTGTTGTGGTGAGGACCTGTAGTCCCAACTACTCAGAATGCCACAAGGTCATTTGAGCCCAGGAGTTGAGGATTGCTCTAAAGCTGAAGCCACTGCACTCTAGCCTGGGACAACAGAGTGAGATTCTGTCTCAAAAATACATGAATAAAAATTTTAAAAATAAAAAAATAATAGTAGGAAAGCTACTTGTAAAGCTACTTGTAATAATGGTAATAAACATAATCACAATGTCTCTTTACATTTATTGATCCCTTGACACCTTAAAAATACTTCTGAATCCACTATCCCATTTCATTGCCATAAAATCCTTTGTGGAAGGGAAGGCAAGAATGATTACTCTTCTCACAGGACATCAGTAATAACAGTTGCATCATTTCAGTTACATTATGGTTCAAGAGGCATTTGTAGGATAAAAGTCATTTATTTCTAGCATGTGCCTTAGAGAAATGTCACTCAGGCAGGAACTGAATCCTTCAGAAATGAGGATACATCCTCATGCCATGAATCCAGAGGTCAACGAGCGACCCAAGTCAGGGCCACTGCAAGGAAGAGGAGCTTTTCCCCCCATGCACCAAACTAATGTTGCTTTGCTCAGAAATATTTATGTGTCTCAGAAACATTATCAATGAAGCTCTTTGTCTTTTCCTGTTCTTTCGAAAATATTTTTTTAAAAGGCAAAATTAAATAAACACAATTATAAGAATCCTACTGGGAATGTGCTGTAATCAGAAAAGGTGTAATCAAGTTGGTGAGATGGGAAACTACACAGATGAAGCTGTGTGGAAAGACCAGGCCTTTGTTTCTCAGAATTCCTCTTTGGTTTCTTCATAATCTCCAACTGCATTTGAGACTGGAGAACAAATCATAACAGCTACAAATGTTATTACAGTATCATTATTCAGATAAGACATATGCAACATTATAGTATAATCCTGGCACAAAATCTTAAGTACCATTAGATTCAGGGGATATAGATCCACTTGAGGGACACCTTGAATGCTTACAAGTGTCAGAAAGTGGCTAAAAGATAAAAGGCAGTACAACTACTTCAGCTGTGCAAATCTCAAAAGTATCTCTAGTGATCAAAAGTAACTATATATAGTACATCAACTACACTAGCTCAATCTAAATTAAATTCGAATTCCCCTCTTGATTCCCCATGCTCACTCCAGAAGCTCTTTCTATACTCAGAGTGTGGTGCTAAATAAATTCCATTCTTTAATTTTATCAAGCAACTTGACAGTTTCCAACCACCCATAAAGCATATTCTTTAAAAAAAAAATGTAAACGAAATTCTATAAATATTCAATAACAGCAAGGACAATCACTGTTTCCATTCCTGCAAGGGAAGGGACAGCTGGGCATTTCATCCTAGACCTGAGGAGGTTAAGGAAAGGCCAGAGCCAATGGTCCACCTGCTAGGTTGCCATCTGGCTTGGGACCAAACAGAACCACAGGGCCTGGCAAAGGAGTCACAGCGTTGTGCCTCCAGCTGGGGATTAGCTTTATCCCAGTGGACACTATTTGGGGACACAGTTTCACACCATTCTCCTCCTGTATGAATTGCCTCTCTGTGCCAGGAAGGAGGGGGGAAGACTCTGACACACTAAGGTTTGGCTTGACCTCAATTAAGACATTTATTCCATTGGGGGGGGAAAAAGATTAAATGTCTCCTGTTCTATAAACTCCCAACGAGTCCAGAACCCAAACCATAACTGTAGTCCGATCAAGGAAAAGATGGAGCTGGCAGGGGTTATGAGCTTGGCAGGAAAGGGGAGAACAGGACTGGAAATTCTGAATCTCTTTACACCACACCATTATAAACCTGAAATACTGGGGGAAAAACACTCAAGAAGGATGAGTCACCTAAGAACATAACGCCTGTCTTACTTAGTAGGCGATCTGAGGATTTTGTAGCTGGCATGGAATAAGTGATCCTGGGTGGGTGAGGCAATGGTCATGCATGCTACCAGAGGTCCAGGCAGCCAAGTAACGCTCAAACCCTTTTTCTATAACTGGAAATGATTTCTCCTTTCTTGGGACACCCAGCTCCATGTTTGTAAATGGTCTACAAAATTTTGCTAAAAGCATGAATAAAATATGTGAAAGAAACAAACAACAATCTCTATGAGCAACAATATCAGCTTTCTTTTTTCCCAAGTGGTAGTGACAGGGACATAGGCTGGCTGAGCAATGTGTAATGTGACGTTGTGGTATCACAAGGCCAGAGCAATCATTGAGCTCCCTGGGCATTTCTGCCAGGCGGGAATACCTCCTACTCCACTCTCCAACGTATAAAGCAAGGGGGCTGCTCCCCATCTGAAGCCTAAGCTCCCAGGACGGACTGAAGTTCGTCTCCATCGCTGCTCTGCCTACCAAAATGCCACCCTAGCCTGACATGCACATTCCTAGAAAGCCGTCCAGCTCTCAGGCCAGCTTGGTCCAGGTGGCTAGAGATGTGAGGAGAGAACCTATGTACGATTACAGCCTTTCTCCTTGACACTTAATCATAGTCACGCTGAAACCTCCTAAGGCAGTGGTCTCATTCTGCAGGTTCCCTTCTTAGCAAATTCTTAACTGGTCTCTCACCCAACCCATCCTTCACTCCCTCTCTCTCTATCTGCCAACATTGAAGTCTCCCCCAAGGATTCCTTCCTGTCCCTCTGATCTCTCTTTATCCTGCAGTTTTGCTCTGTTCCTTAAATAGTTACATTTTCTTTCACATTCATCTCACATAGGTCTTCCACGCCTCTCAGAATTTTACACTTTCCAGAACTCACTTATATTTTGATTACTCTTTCCTCAGCTACACAAGATTGCTCTTTGATCTTCCCATGATACTGAAGCAGCTCCAGCCCCATTTGCCCTCTGTATCAAGATAAAACACCATTTTACTAAGCAAGAGTTGTATTTGGACTTATTTTACTAAATTGTTGATCAATCTCCAAGGTTGGAGAACTTGGAGCCTACAGCCACATGCGGCCTTCCAGATCTTTAAGTGTCAGGTTCCCCACCCTGACTCACTCTTCCCTGTAGTTCTCCCTGCAACCAAAGTTACTATGGAAAACAATATTGCTAAATATTCAATCTGAGAGCAAATAGCAGGCAAGACTGTATAGCCCACAAAGAAATTAATCACCATGAGCCTGATGATACCAGCAAAGTAGTTTAACTAACAGGGTTTCACCAGAAAGAGACAATGCTGAAATAAATATGGAACTTATTCCTTCTTATTTATCTTAAATTAAATGTTCTACCTCAACTTTAAATAGAATTTGGCACAGAAAAATCCAGGTATATTTGTCACTATCAAACCTAAAACAAATATAAAAAGGTGCTTTTTTATACTTATATCCCAGAACCAAGTAAACATGAGAAGAAAATGATAGGTTTTTATTAATAAAATAAACTTTAAAGGCCCTATATATAGTTAATTTTGATGCATGCTATTCATAATCAAGTAACTGATATTATAAAGCATGGTTCATCTATATAAAACTCACCCAATCAACAATTAGGGCACTATGTTAGATACCAGTATAGTTATTTAATTCATTATACCCAATATTGTTTTTAAAAAATTATATAACAGTATCCTTACAGTCTTCAATCCATAAACACCCAGTGTTTCTTATTTATATAAGAAGAAATCTGAGACATGAAAGACCTATATTTTATAACAAACACATTTACATGTGTATATTTGGGGAAAGATACATTCAAATCATTGACATAAGACTAACAGAATTTCTTTTTTTTTTTTTTTTTTTTTTATTTACAAAAGATTCACTGTAAAATTTTAC
>NW_003852519.1:4343635-4350096 GCF_000181295.1 Otolemur garnettii
TTTTTTTTTTGCAGTGTTTGGCCCGGGCTGGGTTTGAACTCACCACCTCCAGTATATGGGGCCAGAGCCCTACTCCTTTGAGCCACAGACATCGCCCAGACTAATAGAATTTCTAACATAAAATGATGCTAGAAAATTTTTTCCTTTAATTCTAAATGATAGGGACATAATTCAGAAAGCAACATTAACCAGTCATAGGAAATTAGATTCTATAGTTACCATAATGACATCATTTTGGTTTTTTGGAAAAAACCTTCAGTCAAATCACCTTGGAGGGCAATCAACTCCTTTGAATTCCAGCCTTGTTACTCTTCATCCATAAGCTTCAAATGAATAACGATCTTATCTAATGTATCTCTATGTCCCTAGTTTAACAGTTTAACAGCAATAACTATAATGTAAATGTAGTAATGTTTACTAACTTGGGATACAAAATGAAAAGGCTGAATAAAATTATTTCTAAGATCATTTCCATCTTTTAATCTACTCTAAAGAATACAATGTTGTTGACAATATGTTCATTATAACTTGGTGGAAGCTAATCTTATGCAAAATTAAACTTTCAGATTACTTATTAATAACAATAAAATAAAAGCACTTATTTATGATTGAGAAATTTAGTAGAGACCACTTTATCCAAGAGATCAAATATCACTAATAACAAGTCACCGTGACCTTACGTGCCTCCTATCACGATGCAAAAGGAAATGCACACCATCACTCATGTGGTACTCACCACAAAATTATTTCACCTGTGTATTAGTTCTTCAATGCTATGGAAGAAATCCCCCAAAGCTTAGCAGCTCGGGATAATAACAACAACATAATGTATCACCTCTCACAGTCTTTGTGCATCGGGAATTCTGACAGACCTCAGCTAGGACAGCTTGTCTGCTTCCCTAGGTCTAGGCCTTAAGCGGAAGAATCAAAAGCTAGAAGATGGGCTTGGCGCCCATAGCACAGTGGTTATGGTGCTGGCCACATGCACCGAGGCTGGCGGGTTTGAACCCAGCCCGGGCCAGCTAAACAACAATGACAACTGCAACAAAAAAAATAGCTGGTTGTCGTGGTAGGCGCCTGCAATCTCAACTACTTGGGAGGCTGAGGCAAGAGAATCACCTAAACCCAAGAGTTGGAGGTTGTTATGAGCTGTGATATCACAGCGTTCTATCAAGGATGACACAGTAAGACTCTGTCTCAAAAAAACAAAAATAAAAAAGCTGGAAGATGGAATTACCTGAAGGCCCAGTCACCAACATGTTTGCCTGTCAGCCCCGACCTTAGGTCATACTGTGTAACATCTTCACAGGCTGTGAGCTTTCTCACAATGTGGGGCCAGGTTCCCAAGGCCAGCAACCCAAGAAACAGTAAGGTTAACTCATATAGCATGACTTCCACCTTCATTGAAGCTGGAAGGTAAGCTGTCACAAGTCCTGGCCCATATCCAGGGAGAGAGAATAAAGCCTCTCCTCTCAGCTGGAGAAATGTCAGTCACATTTATAAAAAGGATGCGAGGTAGGCTAAATATATTAGTGCAGCTGTCTTTTGAAGATACAATCTGCCACAACTTGCAACTAATCATGAAGAAGTAAGAGAAATCTATATAACATCCAACAAGACAATTGGACTGAATTATTCAAAAAAATCAACTTCATAATTAGGCAAGGTGGCTTACGCCTATAATAATCCTAGCACTCTGGGAGGCACAGCAGGTAGATTGCCTGAGCTTAGGCATTTCAGACTAGCCAGGGCAGGAATGAGCCTCCATCTCTAAAAATAGCCAGGCATTGTGATGGGCACCTATAGTCCCAGCTACTTGTGAGCCTGAGGGAAGAGGTTTGCTTGTGCCCAAGAGTTTGAGGTTATTATGAGCTATGATGCTACAGATTCTACCAAGGCAACAAAGTGAGATTTTGTCTCAAAAAAAAGAAAAAAATCAACTTCATGAAAGACAAACATGCAGAATGTTCTAGATTTAGCTACTAGAACTTCCTGTGATAAATAACCTATATTTGTACTGTCCCATAGAGTAGCTATTGGCTACATATGACCAGTGAGCATACGAAATGTGGCTAGCATGACTGAGAAAGTGAATTCTTAATTTTACTAAATTTTAATCAATACTGGTATAAATTAAAGGAGACCTGACCTGAAGAAAGAAGAGAACTAAATGCAATACTTTGCCTGGATTAGATCCTAGCTCAAACAAACAAAAAAGCTATGAAGGGCAATCTTCATACAACTGCGGAAATTTGAGAATGGTCTATGTACTTCATGAGAGTATTGAATCAGTGTTAAAATCTTTGAACATGAAAGTGGTATAGGAAAATATCCTGGTTCTTAGGAGTGATGAAATGCCTGAATGTCTGCAGCTTACTATCAAATGTCAGGGGGAAAAGAAGCACGTGTATAAGTACACATGGGGAAGGGCAGGAAAAACAAATTCAAACACGGCGAAATGATAATCAATGAATGTCGGTGAAGCAGATCTAAGTGTTTACTGTACTGTTCAACTTTTTCATTGCTTTTTAAAATGTTTCTAACAAAAGGATGCAGGGGACTTAAACTTTCTTCCTCTTCTAATACGTATCATACTTAATACAGAAACTATATATATTATCAAAATTAGCTCATGTTTTAATATTTTATGGCTTGGTATTACACAGTTCCTACATTTTGTTTGGTATTTCATACTAACAGTGATGTGATATACCAAAAATGTCCCAATAACCATGTTTTAATTAACTCATTTAAAAAGGAACATGTGTTAACACAATCAGGAAGCAGAATTATTTCCTGCCAAGTAAAGGTAAGTCGCACCTTGAGACAGCAGTTAGCTGTATTTCCATAATTTTGATCTGATTCAACACAGAACTTATTTTAATCAATAAAGAAATATTATAATGACCGCCTGTGGTATTTAATATTTACTCATTAAGACAGCTACCAGCATCCTCAAAATAAACTTTCATATACTAAAAATAGTCTTCATTCCCTTTTAAATTTCAAGACAGAGAACAGAATTCCAATTATGTTTCCATTTTTAAATTTTCCTTAGATATATGTCATATAGGCTTATGTTATATTTTAAAATAGGAAGATGGGATTGGTTGGGTTTTTTTTTTTTTCTTCCCTGAGAAGACAGGTTATAATCATACCTGGTTAGAAGGGAAAATGAATGTGTATACGAATTGTTAATACCAATATCTGAAGTTTCCAAGTTGTTCAAAAAAAAATACAAAGTAAGGCGATGAAATAAGAAATACAATATTTAACAGCCCTAAAGGACAGCACAGGTGGATCAATTCCAAAATAAACGGAGAGACTATGCTGATCAGAGAAGGGAGAAACAGCCTGATCGTTGCCTTAGTTTTCCAACAATGGATCTTTGGGGTGAGAAAATAAGAGGCAGAGGCAGAGTTGACATGCAAGGTGATTTACTGTCCTACCCCACAGTAACCGTGTCGGTGTCACTAGGGGCCTCTGTTCCCTAATGGAAAAGACTCAGAGATTCCCAATTTTCAGCAGTATTTGTAAAGGGAAATATATACTGCTTGCAACTAGATGATAAAATTAGAAAAGAAACTCACAAGGCTAAATATGTCCATGCTGCATGGCACCCTTCTTTCTTCATCCCATTTTAAGCCTGGTATGAAATTTTAATGTAGTTTTTCCATGCCATAAGCCAGTGTTCTAGTTTAGACTGCAAAGTGACTTGTTCCAGAATAATTTCATACAGAGAACATACCTATCCTGTGCCTCCTCCGCTCATTTATGTCCCCACAATTTTTATATAAGTATAAAAAAAGTTAATTATCTCCCAAG
Organism: Otolemur garnettii; assembly: GCF_000181295.1. Lineage (NCBI taxonomy): Eukaryota > Metazoa > Chordata > Mammalia > Primates > Galagidae > Otolemur > Otolemur garnettii. Next base: position 4,347,461 of record NW_003852519.1, read on the forward strand.
TAGATTACTTGCTACTGTCAAACTGTGACTTGCTCTTTATTCACAATGATACTCAGCAAAGTATTTGTACAAAGCTAGAACATAAAAAATATAGTATCAGAAAAGTCTGAATTAGTTGAATGAGAGGTCTGGAGGCCACCTGTTCAAGTCAACGAGGTTCCAGGCAAAAGCAAATTAAGAAATATCCCAGGGGCTCGGCACCAGCAGTGCAGTGGTTTTAGCACCAGCCACATACACCGAGGCTGGCGGGTTCAAACCCAGCCCAGGCCAGTTAAACAACGACAACAACAACAAAAATAGCCCGGCATTGTGGTGGGCACCTGCAGTCCCAGCTACTTGGGAGGCTGAGGCAAGAATTGGAGGCTACTGTGAGCTGTGACACCACAGCGCTCTACTGAGGGGGACATAGTGAGATTCTGTCTCAAAAAAAAGAAAAAAGAAAGAAAGAAAGAAAAGAAATATCCCAGGATCAACAGGAGAGGGACAAAATATCAGATAAAAGACATGAAGAACAAGGACTGATTTTGTGAAAACTGTAAAATCAAGAGGCCCTTGAGGACCTTTTCTGTCTATGGGTCCGTGACTCTAAGTCCTAAAAGCTGTATTTTCTGGGCTTGGTGAAACTTCAACTAGGTAAAGAAATATCTGAGCCTCAGAAGAAAGACATTATACTTCATCAATTTATCTCTTTTCAGTCAATACCCTGGTCTGATGACAGCAGAAAGGTATTCAATTAAGACAATTTGACCAAAACACTGACTTCTTCTTCCTTTAAGCTCTCATCGGAGGTAAGAACATAAGTCTCGTACTTTCTGGGAAATGAGGTTCTGGTGTAAACAGCTCAATAAAAAACAAGTAGTCTCTACAACCATAATAACTAAGCATCTCTCTCTAAAAATGGTAAATAATTAATCATTTTCTATTAAATTATTTTACATTGAAAGTCAGAAACACCCTTTTCTACGATGTAACATTAAGGCATATTTAATGATATCTATCAGGTTATAATTAATTGTAGCAGCCCGTATAGCCTATGGCTAGGAGGAGTGAGCGTTATAGGAAATACCTGTAATGGAACACCTCGGTGAAAAGGGCATGGAGAGAGATTTGGTTCTAACAAGCATGAGAGCTCGCGAGATGAGAGCATTGGTGAATTGGCAGTCTCTACACCTGTGGGGTTGAGAGGCACGAGCTCAGCCTTATATTAGGCTGGAGGAGAAGGCAGCCTGTAAGCATGCGCATCCAATCACGGGCATGCTTACTCTGACTCTGTCTCCCCTCCTGCCTGCAGAACGCTAGCACGGCGTCTCTGCTAAAGATTACCAAGCTCTGCTAAAGACTAAGATCTATCTGTTCTAAGAAGACTGCTTTACTCTCTCTAAGACTCTCTCTGTCTCTCTCTAGCTAAAGTAGATAGCCCTCAAGCACCTATGAGAAACTGTTCCTGAGCAAGGCAGCTTAGTGGTCCGCGTCCAGAACCTACCTAAGCTGAGCCCGAGGCCTGGCCAGTCCTGGGCCCTGACAAGTGGTGTCAGGAGCGGGATAGTGAACGCCACTGACAAATGGTGCTTTGAGCAGGATTCAGTGAACATGGACCTAGAGGGAAATAAGTTTTAGTAAAATAAGAAAAAAAAAAAACATAGAAATGCTTTGAGGGAAAAGAAATATCTAAGAAAGACAGCCAACAGCAAGCCTTTCTCATTCTGTTTTTTCCTCTTCTTTCCTGCGTTTTCTCTTTCCAAATTCTAACTACTACTTCTGTGGGGAAAAAGCTGGTAAAATCCTTCACCCTCTTCTGTGAAGTGGCTGGAGAAAAACAGAAAAAAGCCTCTAAACAAGAGGGAAAGAGAAAGGCTAGACCTAGGAGATAAGAATCTTTAGTAAACAAGCCTTTAGCCTCAGGGGTGAGAAAAGCCTTCGGTAAAACAGCAAAGAGAAAAGTTTGGGAACAGGTTGTAAGAGTTTATTAAGTTAGGGAAGAGAACTTCTAACTGCCTTCCCCTGATACCTTCGCCCAATGCCAGCAGGAAGTAGCTTTTGAGAGACCGACGCCCCGATTCCCTTCTTGGCAGTTAAGAGTTCTGCTTAAAAAGAAAAGAATTGAAGTAGATTGAGGCTGGTGAAGAAATAGTGGAAGTAAAGTTTTGTAAAACAAGACTCCAGAGTAAAAAAACAGCTAAAGAGCTCCTGTCTCTTTAAGGCAGCCAAAGGTTCTAAGAATTGAAAGGGAAAGATTGTAAAAAGTAAAAGGCCCAAAAAAAGCCAGAGAAAAATCATGGCAAATGAGATACAGTAGTTGAAATACAGTTGAGAGAGCAGATGAATCTTATAGTAGAAGCGGGTAAATGCTATATTGACATCTCAAATTGGGCAGCTGGAAGATCAGAGGGTAAATCCCCCCACTTAACATCAAATGCCATAAATGTGGGAAGCTAGGCCGTAAGAGGAGTGTTTAAAAGGGAAAAGAACGTTGAATGCTAAAGAAAAGGAACAAAGAGCATGTAAACCTCCAGGTGTATGTCCCAAGTATAAAAAAAGCTTTCATTGGGCCAAACAAATGCCGTTTTCAACTTGATAGAAGATGGAACACCTTTATTGTAGGGAAATTATCAGTTGGGCTAGAATCGGGACCCACT
>NW_003852519.1:4350817-4353266 GCF_000181295.1 Otolemur garnettii
CTAGCAGCGGCTAATAGTTTACATCTGTATTGGGCTTCCTCACTTAAAGAGCCCATACCTGGAATTCTGAACTCTGATAATTACCCTCTTTTGCCCAGAAAGAAAAGGGCTAGATAACAGAAAGAACTGCCCTTACCACGTTTAACCAGTTATTTTGTTTGTATATAAAAAAGGGGGGAAATGTAGCAGCCCGTATAGCCTATGGCTAAGAGGAGTGAGCGTTATAGGAAATACCTGTAATGGAACACCTTGGTGAAAAGGGCATGGAGAGAGATTTGGTTCTAACAAGCATGAGTGAGCTCGCGAGATGAGAGCATTGGTGAATTGGCAGTCTCTACACCTGTGGGGTTGAGAAGCATGAGATCAGCCTTATATTAGGCTGGAGGAGAAGGCAGTCAGGAGCAGGCATATTCTATCACGGATCCACTTACTCTGTCTCCTCTCCTTCCTGCAGAATGCCAGCACGGCATCTCTGCTGAAGATGACCAAGCTCTGCTAAAGACTAAGAGCTATCTTTTTCTAAGAAGACCTTTACTCTCTCTATGATACACTCTCTCTCTCTCTCTCCAGCTAAAGTAGATAGCCCTCAAGCACCTACGAGAAACTGTTCCTGAGCAAGGTAGCTTAGTGGTCTGCGTCTGGAACCTACCTAAGCTGGGCCCGAGACCTGGCCAGTCCTGGGCCCTGACAATTAATCTTAGAAGCCTAAGTAATAGGGTCACAGCCAACTTACACATCCCAAAGAAATGGAAAAAAAGCAGGGCTCGTTCTTAGCATTTTAAAGCTTTCTCAATTCACAAATCAAAATTCGTGTCAGCCAGACGTTCCTTAAAAGAACTTGGAAAGAGTACACAAATGAAATAAAATAAGCTTTTCACCCGAAGATTAATGCCTAGCTGTGTTACTTCCCTTTCCAGGCTGTCCAACCTTTTTCTCTTTTTTGCCACACATTAGAAAAAAGTTGTCTTGGGCAACACATTAAATACAGAAATACTAACAAAAGCTGATGAGTAAAAGAAACGGTCTCTGCAAACTTTCCCTGACACAATATCCAACACCACAAATTAATTTTATAGGAACAGACTAATTCAAAGGAGGTCTGCTGACTACTGCTCATTAATGGTATTTTATACAAAAAAAACACGAAATTCGTTTCTACTATAAAATTTATTTTCAAGTTTTCTGTTCTAAAGCCACAACAGACTGCACACAGAAAGGAGCCATAAAATGAAACCCTCCTCAGAACACCCGACAAAGGCAGGCACAAAGTCACGTTATTTATCACCAACCCTATTTCTCTATTCTCCAAGACAGTGAACTAAACGCTCTATTTTCTCCAACAAAGGTTTCCATGTAGCTGCCTTTCCCAACACTAAATACTTGTTTCAAATAAGATAATATGTCCTCTTCTCTGGGCAATGCGGTTGTTCTAATCAGGAAATTATAGTGGCTCCAGCTCTCCTCTCAGGAATACCTGTCAAAATACCCCTTTAAAATACAGCTTTAAAATCTGACACATGTTGAAAATCTGTTTCCCCAATAGGACTTCCCAAAGTAAACACGCTTGAAGCAGAAATATGTATTATAGGATTGTCTTTCTCTAGAGAATAAAAGCTGGATATTTTTCGGTTTTTGTTTTACGAAGTTTTCTGCTCAATTTAGAGCAATGAATGAAATGTGAAATAGTTCCTGGGAAGTTGGAATCATGCTGCCCTTCCACTGCAGCTGGGACGGGACCTTTGTAATGATCAAGGACTTACAGAATATTAGAGTGGCATAAGAGTCTTGAAGATAGCCAATGTTTTAAAAACGGTTCTGGGTTATACAATTAACTACTGGATAATCTTGGCAAAAAGAGAAAACGAAATTTAAGAATCTTTAAAAATGGAAGTACTAACAATTCCCAAGAAGTGTGTAATACTTGCTAAATATTATTTACAATACTACTTGAGAGGTTGGATTCCAGACACTTTAAGTGATAGAATTATAAACTGCCAGTTTTTAAAGAGGAAAAAAGCTTTTCCAATGTTCATCCCAAACAATCTCCATCATAGTAGTGATTTGACTATCTACACACAACTCTCCAGGCAAAAAAAAAAAGTTTTCCTTTCCTACACAGGTGGATGGCTAACGTGACACTATATTAACACCTGTCTCATGAAGTCATCTTAACACTGACACCAGGAAAATAGGACACAAGAGTGAGAAAAGACAAAAGAAGAGGCTGGCACTGGGCCAAGTTTCCAGGCCTACATGCTTTTTGATTCAGTAGGAAAGAAAAAGAAAACTAAAAGGACCAAAACCATTACTTACACATATACTACTTTAATCAGACTATACTTTCAACATTTTATAGATGAAATCAAAATCACCTGAGCTTTTAAATAAAATAAAATGAGGCACTACTACACTTGCTCATAAATGCAGTGGCCATTACATTTAAATTCTC
>NW_003852519.1:4354268-4364420 GCF_000181295.1 Otolemur garnettii
CCCTCAGTAGAGTGCTGTGACATCACAGCTCACAGCAACCTCAAAGTCTTGAGCTTTTACTCAATTCTCTTGCCTCAGTCTCCCAAGAAGCTGGGATTACAGGTGCCTGCCACAATGCCAGGCTATTTTTTGTTATAGTTGTCATTGTTGTTTAGCTGGCCGGGGCTGAGTTTGAACCCACTAGCCTCGGTATATGTGACTAGAGCCATAACCACTGTTATGGGCGCTGAGCCAAATCATTTTCTTAGAAATGTCTTATCTGGAAGATATCTGATACTTATCTAAAATATCATATGTGGAAAGCAAAACATATTCTAAGATGCATAACATTTGATGTAGAAAGTGTATTTAGGATTTAAAATAACCTCTAAAATTACTCCACACACCATGAAAATATTCAAAATTCTACTGAATTTCTCACCAAACAATGAATATCCCTAAATAGTAACCATATTTTCGGTCCTTTGTCTAACAAGAGCATCCACAAGAATCTGATTACACAGCAGAACAAACTGGAACACAGCACAAAATTTTCTTCAGCTTTCTGAAGAAAGTCATATTTTACTATTCTTTACATTTTTGCAGCTATGTTTATTTCATCCTTAGCAACTATATAGTGCCCAAAATAGTTCCAGCACCATAGTTTTCTGTAATTTTCTCATTTAAATTGTATTTTTATTCATTATAAAAAGTTAGGTTAAGAACCACCTAACCAACAAGCAACAGTGAATCCAATTCATTGTACCAAAGAAAACAACACAAGATGAACTGTAAGAAGCCAGGAAAAGAGTAAATAACATTATTTGTAGCATTAAAAATGTTTGTAATTATCAATACAATGGAGCTTGGAGAAAACAACATGCTAAAGCATGGCTTTCGGGGCCCTTCTGGGGTTTGGTTAATAAAAGTATCCAAAAGGTCTCATTATCTCACTCACAAGGTGTTTTTTTGCAAAAACCTTAAATTGTGCTCCGACAGGAAAGGATAGAAAAGGAAAGGTGGGATGGCTCATCTCTGCTGGCTTTTCATTTCAACAGTTCAGCTTTCTCATGGAAGAAGTTACAAAACTTTAAAACACTGGCTTACTCATTAATCTGTGAAATGTTAAAGAGAATAATCATAGCCTACATTTAACAGAATGAGAACTTGAAAAACAGGCACGCATGCCAGAGGTTTTATCCTAAATTACAGAGTACATTTGGACTGACATGGTGATTAAACTTTTTCAGAGTATTTCAATCTAGGCTCAGCTACAACTGTGGCCAATATGACATTTTCCTTTTCAGATTGAGAGCTGAGGTATTACTGGCACAAATCTCGTGATGAAAGACGCGAGACACAAATGTGTTTATCTCGTTATTTAACAAACACGCATTGAGCGTCTTTCTATGACCCACCAATGCACCACTCTACGTTCTGTGGTCTGTCCAAAAGTAAAAATCAGATACGGAGCCTACGGTGGAGAAGCTTGATACCTGGTATCAGGCAAAGCACATATATACAAATTATAGCACATGAGAGACAATAAGTGCCAAAGACAGGTGGCACCTGTGGCTCAAAGGGGTAGGGCGCTGGCCCCATGTGCTGGAGATGGTGAGTTCAAACCCAGCCCTGGCCAAAAGGTGCCAAAGACCTCTTAAGGAAAACTAGAAGGGGAGAGGTATAAAAGCAGGTAAAGATTATTCTCTAATGGCAGATAAACTGGACCTTAAATGACAGGTTAGATTTGGATTTTCAGATAAAAGATATACCAAGTAAAGGCAAGAGAGACCCTAAAAGCAGAGAAATTGGAAAAGACTGACATGTACAGGCAGATATACAGAGGACTTCGCTTAGGCTCTGTCAGAAATTTAAAGGAAAGGGAAGCATTAAGGCTGAAGTTAGTTCGAAAAAGGGTCACCAGGTTGTGGAGGGCCCCAAAGGAATCTTCTCCTGTTGACAGTTTTTAAAGCAATGGACTGATTTTATGTGAATTCAGTAAGACTGATTGGAAAGCAGTACTTAAAAGAAATTAAGGTAGGACTGAGGCAGACAGGGACATTCAGGACGCAAGAGTTCAAAACATGGTTATGTGGAACTAAAACAATAAAAAAAGTCTCTGAAGAGACAACAGCAAGGGTTGACTTTAGTATGAAGGCGGACTTTGGCAAAAAATAGGATATGGCAGGTGAAGGAGAAAGGGTCACAGACGTGTTCTTCTAAAGGGCTAGAAAGTCTCCTGGAACGGAACTATTTTTGAAGCGAACTCACTATAAAATCATTTGTGGCAGTGTTGAGAGCTAATTTCAAAATAAAAAAGGGAAATTCTATATACTTTTATCATGAATTCAAATGAGATATAAAGAAGTTATCCCATCTTTTCTCCATTCTTCCTTTTTTTTTTTTAGCTTTAAAAAGGAATTGGAGAAAACATGCCTGGAAGTCATCCAAGTGACAGAGGAAACGCAAAACTCAAGTGTCATCTGATCATAACTTTCCTTTTGAACTCCAGGCATTGAGCCACTGAATGTAAGACCAAGCTTTGTCCAAACACAAAATGCAAAATACGGAAGAATGACAAGAGAAAGAAAAGTGGGATGGTATCACAGACACACTCCACCTGCCTCACAGTCCCACCTACAGGTGCTCAAAGGAAGAAAGCGGGTACCACGGTCAACTAATGAACAAATGAATTCTGCCCTTTTTCTATCATACTTTTTGTATACCTGTACAGCAAGGCACGGGGTCTCACTAGCACCAAAAAGCATATTATTCAGTAAGTACAACAGAAACTGAGTACATGCTGGTGCATCTAGCATAGTTCCAAGACATAAGACAGAACATGATTCAGAAACATTCTCTACTTTCCAGCATTAAAACAGCTAACCACAAAATGCAACATAGTAACTACTATCAAGCTAAAGGTTAGATGGCACTTGGACACAAAGAAGGAATGACTAATTTTTTCTCAAAGTGATCTTTAAGCTGAATCTAAAATGAGTAGTTTGCCATCTGCTGACGACGACAAAGAAGAAACTCCAGGCCGCGAGAAGAGCAGGTGCAAAGTCCCGGCAGAGTGGTAGTGTGCTGGAGAACAGCAGCTCTGTAGCAGAATGCGCAGTTTAAGAGTGAAAACGTGAGGCTTGAAAGTGCGGACCGTGCCACAGGCCACCACCGTGCACCCCTACAAAGAGGAGGTGGGCTTCAGAACGCACACATGAGGAAGCGCTGAAGAATTCTAAGCTCAGCAGTACCATGATTAGCAGTCAGAGAGGGGAAAGGACAGCACTCTGGCAGCCCTTTCAGAGTAAGAATCAATAGCACCGGGCGAGTGGTCTCTTAAATATAGGGACCTGGTGGGTCAGAGAAAGAGTCCCTAAAAATTCAGATTCCTAAGGTTGTCACTTGGCAAACAGTCCCCCATTTAGGGGCCAAGAAAAGAGGAGAGGGAGTGTTGAGGAAAAGACAACAAATTTATTTTCAGAAATGTGAAGTTCGTGGGACATTCATGTACATAAAAGGTTAGAGCTCAGGGAAATGGCGTCCAGCATCCGCTGAAGATCTGAGATGTGACTATTCTAATTGAAACACTGAGTCATTGAGGTTGCCTTGAAAGATAATGAAACTTAGAATGTAACATAAAATGAGATGGAGACTGAAAAAACAATTCTGGAAAATTTAGAAACTTCTCAATTTGGCAGTGTTCTGCTAATGCCCAAAACTGAACTGAGGAGGGTGCACAAAAACACAAAAGCAGTGGCTCTCGCTGCTACCTACAGATGGCGCTAGAACTTACTTGAGAAGAGTTTCAGGAGGGAAGAATTTTCAGATAGCTATTCCCATCCCAGAATGCAGAGCTTTAACATCTAAGTGTAGACCGGTAACAGAGGAGAAGGGGACGTAAACCAGGAAAAAACAGCACCATGAGAGCCAAGGGAAAAGAAAACTCTTCAGGTGAAAAGGCAAAAATCATTACAAACGTATGCATTCATTCCACAAGTGGAACAGTCTACAAAGTATTAGAAACTCCAAGTGATGAAAATTCAGTAATAAACAAAACATGGCTCATGAACTCAAACATCTTCAGGGTAAATGCTACAGCCAAATCAAACAGGATAAAAACTAACCATTTTCCTTTTGGTTTAGCTTTTAGAGGACTGCAGATGACCTAGAGATGTAAGCCCAGGCAGCAGATCACAATGGGTTGACTAAAGTAGGAACAGTACGGAAGAGGAAATAAGACACACAAGCTTCTGGGCAAGAATCTTAGCTGGGAGCAAGACGGAAATAAGGCCGAAGAAAGAGGACATTAAGAGAGGACTTTCTAAATATGAAAATATCGTACCAAGAGACACATGAACTCCAAGAGCTTGGACACACATGTACATGAGAAAGAATATTTGAAACTGATTTCATAATGTATATTTTACAATGGACAGACGCATAAATTATTAAATCTATGTGCCAACATTATTAATTTTGATTTGTACTCTTACTACACTTTGGTTTAAGTCAAGCTGAAAATTAGAAGGCAATCATGAGGCCATAAGACTTCAATCATCCTCAGGAGAGAAAGAAAAACAAATAGTGTACCTTGGTGCAGTCTGATACTAAAGATAGGCCCAAATTATCTGTAAAAGGGAGAGACATGGAGTATTTTAGACCTGGATTTACCAGCCCCTTCAAGAGACACTGGAGAAGGGTAAGACAGTTATAGGAGTAGAAGGACAGACATGACATGGAAGAAGCAAAGAAGTATTCTAAGTCCAAGTACTTACTGGAAAGAAAGGTGTGATATAAATAAGCCTTGCTGACATAGCCAGAATTAGTTTTATCATTCCAGTAAAAAAATCCTACTTACAACATTATTTTGACAACATATGACATGAACCACATGCATGCCACAGGAAGAAGGGAGTTCCTATCTGTGTCTAGCCAGTAGACAGACAAGGTGGCAAACTGAAGAAGTCAGGGTCCGACCAAACAAAAATAATTCATATAGGCTCAGCACCCGTACTCAGTGAGTAGAGCACTGGCCACACAAACCAAGACTGGCAGGTTCGAGCCTGGCCCAGGCTAAACAACGATGACAACTACAACCAAAAAAATAGCCAGGCGTTGTGGCAGGCACCTGGGTATTCTCTATACCATTCTCTTGCCTTAGTCCCAGCTACTTGGGAGGTTAAGTAAAGAGAATTGCTTAAGCCCAAGAGTTGGAGGTTGTTGTGAGCTGTGACGCTACAGCACTCTACCAAGGGTAACATAGTGAAACTGTCTCAAAAAATAATAATCATCATAATAATTCACATAGGTACCACCTCCATTTCTATAGTAGCAATTTGTGAAATTTATAACAAAGGATAGAAATCTTATGTGATTTTAATACACATCAATTCCATGTATTCATAAATATTAAAAAAAAGAAAATCAGCTTCATCTTATTTGGATAGTTGAGCAAGTATCACCAGAAATGTACAACCTAATTTACGGCAGGAAAACAGAGAAACGATTCCACCCTCTTTTACCAATGCATTCAAACACTGCCTTAAGAAAAAAAAAATTAAAAATAACTAATCTTTAGTTATTTTTACCACCATTGGTGGTTATCTACACCAATTCAAAAAAATAAGATTCTCTGGTAATGATCTGCTTGTGACACAAACAAGGAGGAATAAGAAAAATGAGGAAACAACTAAGTTTTCTTTTTGGACAGAAATGCTTGGAATGGTAAAACTAGAGGCAAATTTGTTTCTCCTCCTTCCTTCTCTCCACCCTCCCTTCAACTTGTATACAGGGATGGTGTTGTTTAAGCTAATAGCATACAGCTGTAATTCTACAGTTAGGTAGACACAACTTAGAAAATTAGATCACAAGGTTGTCACGGGGACTCCAACCATCTGTCTGGTAAGTTGAGCGACTTCCTGCTCCTGTGATTCTGTTGTACAATGCCCAATAGGCAAGATAAGGGAAAGGTTAGCAGGGCTAACAGTCTCCTACAGTGACAAAAACATTTGGTTCAAATCACTAAGAAGGTAAGGAAACTTAGGCACTAGGACCCTTCCACAGCCAACAAAGTGATCAATGATTTGATAAATACTTGTGTGAAACCTGCTTTTGTGCACAGAAAAAAAAATTTTTTTTTTTTAGAAACTCAGTATCAATCATAGGTCTAATGCATACCTGCTGATTTAGGATTTAAAAGCAATTCTTGATCTTGCTACCAAACAATTAAACTCTCTACAGTGTAAATAAAGAAGCTTTTTGAAACGGATAGTTATGAATCTTTCATTCATAGCAGCTAACTAGAAACACATGAGCCAAACACATTGTGAGGATCATCTGAATGGTGTGTAATTTGAGAGGTGTGTTAGAAAGCACTTGGCGCAACTAGAGGAGGAATCCGCTTTATTTTCTTGCAAGTGAAACACAAACAATTTTGCAACTTTGCGATTCATACAGTAGTTTTAAGGTCCTACACATTCAAAATTCAAGATAACAGACTTTTCTCCATTAAAGCACAATACTTTACAACCAGCTTGAAATATTTAATATGACTTCATTTTATGAACAATGACTTCTTCGTTCCTGAAAGTTTCCAGGAAAAAACGATGAATGGTATATATTAAAAAACACAAACCAGGGTGGCGCCTGTGGCTCAGTGAGTAGGGCGCCAGCTCCATATACTAAGGGTGGCGGGTTCAAACCCAGCCCTGGCCAAACTGCGACCAAAAAAAAAAAAAAAATAGCCGGGAATTGTTGCGGGTGCCTGTAATCCCAGCTACTTGGGAGGCTGAGGTAAGAGAATTGCTTAAGCCCAGGAGTTGGAGGTTGCTGTGACCTGTGACATCACGCACTCTACCAAGGGCAATAAAGTAACACTCTATCTCTACAAAAAAAAAAAAAACCCACAAACCACACTCATCTGATCTTAAATTGACTTTAATAATTGAAAATATTTTGAAGGCAGTACTGATTATACTGTAATTTTTTTCCAAAGCTCATAAATAAAAAATGTTCCTATGTAAAATTACTATAACATCATATGTAATTCAGAAAAAGACTTAATTTATAAATCCATAATATCAGTACAGTTAGAAAAGTATAATACAAAATATAAACACATTTGAATAGAAAAATCTGTGACTAGAAATTGAGAGAGAGAAGCTAGAAAAGTTATCTATTGTTTGTTTTCTATATTTTTGACCATTTACCTGGAATTTGATGCTTCTGTTTTTATGCTTCTTTAAATTTCTAATACAGGGCACTCAGTAAGGATAAGAACCTTGCCTGTTTTGTTAAATTACGGTATCCTCATAACTAGTTATTTAACACTTAATAGGCACTTATTTAATATTTTTTTTTACTGACAGATAAAGTTCATCAACTGAAGTACAATGATTTCCTATTAAATAAAGCTATACATACATATATGTCCAGGACTGTTAGATCTGGAAATCAGATTGGGTTGTCAGTGGGCCTGCTAATGCTTTAGCCAAACCCCTAATCCTGCCTGATTATCTCATATATGCACATCAGAAGAGGGATGACCGGAAAAATGGGAACTGGACCAAACAAGATCTAATCCCACGACAAGAAACAAAACTCACCCTCACATACAAAGGACGGCTCCATATGTATTTCATTGTATTCAATATGCATTAGTGTACACATTTTTCTCCTATAATTTTTCTTTTAAAACAAAGTTTTGCCCAGATATTATCCTCTCCAGTGATTGCTGTGGTTGACAGCAGCAATGAAAATAGCAAGAGTAATTAGAGAGGAAGAGGAAGCTGAAGTGATCACAGTTAGAAGCATTTAAAAGTTCTTTCAGGAGGAAATAAATACACTTCTAGCTGAATTCTTCTCTCTGGCCTTAACAGTTAAGCCATGTTCTCAAGGCAGCCCCTACAAAAATCGACAGACTCCTGTACTCCTTTGGAAGAGAGCAAAACCTGGCAGGCTTGGATCCGTGACACCTCTCCTAAAGAGCTTCCCCAAGTTCACATCCACTCCCTCAGGAACTAACACAGAAGGAGATTAGCCTCTATGGATCAGCAAGCATTTGTTACACCTAGTGCCCCAAATCAAACTGATGTCCACCTTAGCCAAATAAAGTTGATGTTAGCTAGAAATATCTGGCTGTTAAATCTTGCAAGCATGAGAATGCCCATATTCAGAACCCAAAGCCTTTTATTTTACTTATTGAATAAATATTTAACATATACTTATATCAAATACTATATAGTTTCTTATAGCATATAATCAAAATTGGAAGAGTTAGCTCACAAACGACACAGTTTTGGTAAAAATGGCTTATGGGATCTTGAGAAATTTTAGCATTTCCAGTTCTGCTACTGATAAACTATTTCTATTTCTATCAAATTCTACCACCCCTTGTTGTCCCTATCATTTTATCACCTTATCTATTAGTTTGGAATCTGATTTAAAAATTCAAATTTCCAGATAACAATAATCTGATCATGTCAATTGCCTTTGAAAACCATAAATATATCCAAAATGGAACTTGCAGACATTAGATTAAATTATCCCATATTCTCAGGTCTTCTGTTCTGTCGTCTAGTGAGAGCTTGCAAAATCATGCTTCATTTATTCCATTAACTGCCTGGCTGGGAGAGAAAAGAGAAATAACAACAGATAACAGCTATAGATAGAGGGGTGATGTCTTAGAGATAAGATGAAGACAATTTTATATCTCTTTGAAGATATAATACCATGGAGCTTCCTGTGTAAAATTATTTTTTATATTACATGAATTTTTATATTATATGACTTGAGATATATTTTATTTCAAATTCTAGAATTCCCTATAGTAACAAAGGGCTCTTAAACAAAATAAAAAAAAAAAAAAAAAAAGAGAGAGAGACACATAAGGCCAGGAGTGGTGGCTCATGCCTGTAGTCCTAACACTCTGGGAGGCCAAGGCAGGTGGATTGCCTGAGCTCAGGAGTTTGATACCAGCCTGAGCAAGAGGGAGACCCTATCTCTAAAAAAAAAAAAAAAAAGCCAAGCATTGTGGTAGACACCTGCAGTCCCAGCTAATTGGGAGGCTGAGGCAAGGGGATCACTTGAGCCCAAGAGTCTAAAGTTGCTGTGAGCTATCACACCATAGCACCCTACCGAGGGCAACAAAATAAGACTGTCTCTTCGGGTGGTGCCTGTGGCTCAAAGGAGTAGGGCCCCAGCCTCATATCCCGGAGGTGGCAGGTTCAAACCCAGCCCTGGCCAAAAACTGCAAAAAAAAAAAAAAAACTGAGATGCATATATTCTAATACATGAACCAAACCATGGTAGACCTTTCTAGTCAGTATAAAAATTGGTGCTTAGACACATTCCAGTTAAAGTTAACATATTCACTCTAGACAAGATTTCACTCTCTTCATAATGAGATTTTACAAATTGTATTTCCAAAATAATATTTTGCTACTCAAATAAGGTGAGCATAATGAGGGCTTCAATCCCTCCCTTTTTTCAAACCCTCTAGCAGCCTAAACTTAATCTTCACTGTCAAAACCACTATGAATGTCTCCTTTATTCAAACTTCCTTCTCCATGACTGAGATCTCCCCAGGCAGTGAAAAAGAATTAGAATAGTCATTGGAAAGATGTCATAGTTATGAAAAATGTACTTTTCAACTAAAATCATCTGAGGATTGAAAAAAAAAAAAAAAACCGTCAGGCACGGGCTAGAGGATGGGAGAAGGCTGGGAGGAAATAAAGACCACATGGTCATTTTATCTGCTTCCAGATTTGTGTAGGATTATTTCTGCAGAAGACGGGAGAAAGCAGCAAGTCTTAAAGTTGAAAAACGGGAAATGCAGCCAAGGGATGGATATTGTAGCAACTGATGCTGAAATTCTTTGTGTCAGTCAATAGTTCGGGTAAGAAAGGTATGAAAAATGAACATAAAAAGAAACATGATGCTTTAAACAGTTTATCTAAAGCCACAAAGATAACAAATATCTTAATATATAAAAAACAGAGACCTGACTATTCCAAATTTTTTAAAAAGTTATAATTTTTTCTGTTATTCTTTATACATTATTGTTCAGGCTTGACTATCAGGGATTATTCCCTTAAAAACAGAAACCCGGGGCAGTGCCTATGGCTCAGTGAGTAGGGTGCCAGCCCCAAAAACTGAGGGTGGTGGGTTCAA
>NW_003852519.1:4364584-4368251 GCF_000181295.1 Otolemur garnettii
CTCCGTCTCTAATAAAAAAAGAAAAAAAAAACTTTCCCCCCATTAAAAAAAGAAAAAAAAAAAAAAAACAGAAACAAGACTTTAAGCAATGACTTAAGCAATGACTAACAAGACTTTAATCTATGAATTAATGAACACTAAAATCTTTAGAGGGCTATTTTCCTCAATGATTAAATATACTCTAATATACATTCTTCGGTCATACACATTAATCCCACATCTTTACATGCATGAGTATCATGTGAATAACGATGCAAGTATTGGCCCAATGACCAGATTTTTATCACAGAAAGGATTCCATTACTTTTAAATTATTCAGAATCTAACAAAGCCCCACAAAAGAGCTATATAAAAGAACTACCAACAAAATTAGTCTTCTCTCTTAAAGGATCCTGAGGTATAAAAAAATAAAACTCTATAGTCTGTAGTAATAGTAGTAAAAATAAACTATACAACAGAGGTTCTGGTAATGCTAATACACTAAAATAACAAAAACAACTCAGTGTAAAGATAGGGTTTCTACATCAACATTCCTAGATTAAAGAGTAATATTTTTAAACTCCCAAATACAGTACACACAGTTTGCCATAGACTAGTTGAAGTTTTGAAAATACACAGGAAAGAGAAATTAGAGATTCCTACACATGCGTACAAAGACAAACAAGCTATGCATGTTTTTTTTTTTTTTTCAGAAACAAGTATTTTATACTAATTGTAGGGGAAGCCATTGGAAAATTTTATCTTTTATTTTTTTCCTTTTATTAAGTCATATACACAAAGATCATGAATACATTTATGCATTGGATGGGTACAATGTGATTTTTTTATACAATTTGGAGAGCTTACATCAAACTAATCAACATAGTTTTCACCTCATTTACTTAATTACTGTGTTGAGACATTTATGTTCTACTCTTGATAGATTTGACTTGTACCCTTACAATATGCTCCATAAGTGTGGTGCCCCCGTTCACCCTCCCTCTATCAAACCTCCCCCCTCCACTTCTCTTCTTCATCCTGGACTACAATTGTGATCTATCTTTCATAAGAAACTGCAAGTAATTATAAATTGGTTTCATAAGAGTACTGAGTACACTGGGTACTTTTTCTTCCATTCTTAAGATACTTTACTAAGAAGAATATGTTCCAGCTCCATCATAAACATAAAAAAGGTAAAGTCTCCATCTTTTATGGATGCTTTTCAGGGGTAGGAAGTGGGGTAAAACTAGCATATAGTAATGTTCTCATTTCTCCTATCTAGGAAAGAAACAATCAAATGTAGATTGCATGTGCTGACAGAAAACAAGTCAAACATTTACCAAGTTATTCACAAAATGAATTTCAAGAAATCTCGGCCCCCCCAAAAAAGAAAGCTAAGCAAGATTTAAACATGTGACAGACTTTCGCTCAGCAGTTAAATGTATCTTCTCTATCACCACAAGTATATCTTCCTTTAAATTTTAAAAGTCAGGTCACTTAAAATCATCTTGTGGTATATTCAAGTCTAAAATTTCCATTAACCTCAAATACCAAATGGTAGAAAACTAGACACATTTCATTCACTCAATATCTTTTCAGAAGGGACGGATTTCACACATTTTTTTGTAGCTATTTTGCCACTTGTACTTTTTAAAACATTTTTTTTAAGACCGAGTCTCAAGCTGTCACCCTGTGTAGAGTGCTGTAATGTCACAGCTCACAGCAACCTCAAACTCTTGGGCTTTAGCCATTCTCTTGCCTCAGCCTCCCAAGTGGCTGGGACTATAGGGACCTGCCACAACACCCAGCTATTTTTTGTTGTTGTTGCAGTTGTCACTGTTTAGCAGGCCCAGGCCGGGTTCTAACCTACCAGCCTCAGTATATTTGGCTGGCGCCCTATCCACTGAGCTACAGGCACTACCTAAAACACTTTATTTTTTAATGAAAAATATTATAAAAAATTATATTCCAAAATAATATAAATATTAGAATCAACAGGAAAAATTACAGAATGTTTAACAAACATAATTCAGCAGACACTAGAAAAATTCTGTTGTTGCAGTGAACCACCAAGATTTTAATAATACACGTGTGTTTTTAGAATAAAGAATAACTGGCTTGGTGTCTGTGGCTCAAGCGGCTAAGGCACCAGCCACATACACCTGAGCTGGCAGGTTCAAATCCAGCCCAGGCCTGCCAAACAACAATGATGGCTATAACCAAAAAATAGCCAGGCATTGTGGTGGGTGCCTGTAGTCCCAGCTACTTGGGAGGTGAAGGCAGGAGACATGCTTGAGCCCAGGAGTTGGGGGTTACTGTGAGCTGTCATGCCACAGCACTCTACCCACCCAAGCTGCCACGGCAACAGCTTGAGGCTCTGTCTCAAAAAAAAAAAAAATAGAATAACTTTCTATTCTTCTAATGATGCTTAAAAAAAAAAAAGTTACTGAAAGAAAATGAAATTCAATAGCCTTCAATAAAAGATCTTCCCGTTAAGTACAAACTTCTTCTTATCAATTTCTTTCTCACTAATTTCTTTTCCCTTTTTTTCCTCCCCTTATATTAAAAAATTTTACACTGTGTAACTCTGACCTGTTTTCAGGCACATCATTCATTAAACAAATGAATTAACACATTCCCAAGGACTATATTTCAGGTTCTGTTCAGAAACAGTTTATGGCTTAGAATTCTAGATAGGTTGAAACAAGACCAGATTCTGCCTTCATAGGATATTACATTCTTATTCTGCGATGTCACTAAACATAAGAATAGTCTGAGATAGGACTGCTGATTTCATTCAAAAACATCCACATCCTCTTTCATAAGTCCTATATGATCACTTGAGTATCACACGACTGAAAAAGAACACAAGAATTTATTACACAAAGGACTAGATTTAGAAAACCATGACTAGAAGATTCATACAATTTTTAAACAGGTTTGGCATCTTTATTATTGCCTTCTATAATATAATGAATACTCTATTGTATTTTTACTTATAAAAATGAAAAATAACTGGGGTGGCACCTGCGGCTCAAGGAATAGGGCGCTGACCCCATATACCAAAGGTGGTAGGTTCAAACCCAGCCCCAGCCAAAAACTGCAACAACAAAAAAAAGAAAAGAAAAGAAAACTGTTTTTTAAAAAATGAAAAATAACTGGTTGTTCCATTCTAGTAATCCTGTATACTCTAACGTGGAAATGTGCAAAACTTCCTACCACTCCCATCATGTTGACCCATTCTGTACATGTCAAACATATTCATCTTTCTGCCTGGAAAGCCTTAAGGTCTCACTTAATAATCTTTTTTTTTTTAGGTTGTAATACTGCTTTGTTTTTATTTGTATTATTTTTATCATCGTATTTTTATGATTAATTTTATTAAATCATAACTTTGTACACTGATGCTTTTATGGGATTCAGGGTAGTGCTTCAATATACAATGTGAAATATTTACATTGAACCAAGTAACACATCCATCACAATTATACTCATTTCCTAATAGTTTTGAAATGTACCATTGCATCATGCACACTAGGTGAGGTCCCCCCGAGTACCCTTCCAATGTACTCGATACTACTATGAAATCAATATATAACCACCTACATAATCATACAAATGGCAAAACATAGCTACAGTCCATAAAGTAGAATGGAAGAGGGGAGAGAGGAGTGAGGAGAGGGGATAC
>NW_003852519.1:4368299-4392062 GCF_000181295.1 Otolemur garnettii
AGTCACACTTTATCGCCCTTGGTAGAGTGCCATAGCATCATAGCTCACAGCAACCTCCAACTCTTGGGCTCAAGTGATTCTCTTGCCTCAACCTCCCAAGGAACTGGGACTACAGGTACCCACCACAATGCCCAGCTATTTTTAGAGGCAGGGTCTAGCTCTGGCTCAGGCTGGTATCAAACCTGTGAGCTCAGGCAATCACCTACCTTGAGTGCTAGGATTACAGGTGTGAGCCACCACACTCAGCCCATATTCTCATTCTTGGCCACATAAATTAATCCTGTAAGGCTCAAACATCTCTCCCTCTACCCCAAAGACTTTTCTAATTCCCTCAGCAGAAGTAGGCCTCTCCTTCCTACTTTGTGCTAGGATATAAAAGCATATACATTCTTTTTTCATTTATCTTCCCCCACAACTGTGTCAATTAGGTACAATTATCATTTCCACTTTTAGATAAGAGTACTAAGGCAGATAAGGTCTCTCTGATTCCAAAGTCCACTGTTTATTTTTTAATATATGCTCCCTCTAGTTCAACACTGCATTAAAATAGTTGTCTGACTGCCTCTAATCTCTGAGTCTCCTGAGGACAGAAGGCAGAGAGACCTTGCTTTATTGATCTTTGTATTCCCAGTGTCTGGCACAGAACAGAACTCAACAAATAATAAATGATGAATGAAAAAGAAATAAAATGGAATAACGGAATAATGTTCAACTTCCTCTGTGAGGGAAAAACTCATCTCTTTTTAAATACTTAAAAAAGTATAATAAGTGCTAATTTCATTCAACAAGCATTTTGTTGAGCATGCATCATATATAATGTGTGGTGCTTAAATACCGTAAGGGATTTAAAGATAATAGGGATTCAGTTCCCTTGCCCTCAAGAAACTTAAAAGTCTGGTTGAGGAAAGGAATAAACCACCAGTTAGTGGTGCCATTACTTGTTTTATGTTTTCTAATCCCCTACAATTTCCTCTCTTTCAAAGAACTTCATTCATTATAAACACATTCCAACATCATATACCTCTGGTCAGTGGAATGCAGCTGAACAGAAAAAAAGTTGAAAAAATCTTCAGGGATCTTAAATACACAAGCTTTTGAGCCATTCAAAAGCATAGTATTGAAGCCATTCAATACATAGTATTGTTTAAAGAATAAAATCAAGGACACCCTGATAATAACATTGTACTTCTACTTTTGTGAATAGCAGCATAGCTGAGTGTTGAGTGCAAGGATCTGAGTCAGAAAGATCAGGGTTCCCATCTCAGCTCAGTTCCTTTCTCCCCCTGTGATCCACAGACAAGTTGCTGTATACTTCTGAGCCAATTCCTTATTTGTAACCTGGAGATACAGAGACCTGCCTTTAAGAGCTCTTGTAAGGGTTAAAGGAGATAACGTATTTAACACCTGCCACATCAAAGGTACTACTATTATATCAGCCTCTCTACCTGCTTCTGGAAAACCATTTGTTCTAACTGTAATGTAACAATATAAATACTTCTAACCCTGTCTTATTACATTTTCCGTTGCTTATAACAGAACACCTGAAACTGGGTAATTTGTGAAGAAAAGGAATTTATTTCTTACAGTTATAGAGCCTGAAACGTCCACAGTTGAAGGGTCACCTCTTGTTAGAGTCTTGCTGGCAGGAACCCTCCAAGAGTCAGAAAACAGTGCAGGTGTCTGAGTATGCTCACGTGCTCACTCACGGCTCTTCCTCTTCTTATAAAGCCACCAGCCCCACTCCCATAATCCATTAATCCACCAGCCCATTAATTTAGGAGTGGACTAATTCCCCTCATGACCCAGTGACCTCTTAAAGACCCCACCTCACAATCCTGCCGCGTTAGGGATTACATTTCAACAAGGATTTAGAAAAGACCAATATCCAAACTGTAGCGGACCCAATGTCAATAACACAAAATGTTTACCAAAAGAGAGGCACAGCTGATTCTTGAATAACATAGGTTTTAATTATACAGGTCCACTTACACACGAATTTTTTTTAATAAATACATGAGAAAAAATTTTTACAGATTTATCACAATTAAAAAAAAAACTCCCAAACTGTATAGCCTAGAAATGACCAAAAAAATCATAAAAAGTTAGGTGTGACATGAGTGCATAAAATACATGTACATACTAGTCTATTTTATAGTTTGCCACCATAAAATACACAAAAATCTGTTACAGAAAGTTAAAATGTATCAAAACTCATGCACACACTATATATGGCATCATTTGCAATCAAGAGAAACGTAAACAAACATAAAGATGCAGTATTAAATCATAACTGCATAAATTAAGGACTGTAGGACATAATATACACTATGATAACTTCATAGCCATCTCCTGTTGCTACTGTGATGAGCTCAAGAACTACAAGTATCTGCTTAAAACACTGTGATACTAACCATCTCCCCATGAGTAGTTCATCTCTGCAGTATATTGCATTTCAGAGTAAAAAGTAATCTCTCACAGCTCTTGCTTAGTTTTCACCATGTTTAGTGCAACATCATAAACCCTGAATAACACCATGGGACCCACATAAACTGCCGCTAGTGATGCTGGAAGAGCTCCCACAAAGCAGAAAAAAATCATGACATTTAAAAGAAAAAGCTGAATTTCTAGATATGTGCCATAGACTGAGGTGTACAGCAGTGGTTACCTACTATCTCTCACAGATGATTCATCTTGTACACGGACAACATAAATTACTGTATCAATAAATATAGTACAGTACTGTAAATTACAGTACCAAGAAATACAGTACAGTGCTATGTTTTTCTCTTCCTCACAATTTTCTTAACATTTTTTCTCTAGCTGACTTTAGTGTAAGAATATAGTAGTATATGATACATATAACAGACAAGTGTGTGTTAACCAACTGTTTGTGTTATTAGTAAGACTTCCAGTCAATGGTAGGCTTAACAGAGAGGAGGGGAAAAGTAGGGGTCTTTGGGGAGTCAAAAGTTACACATGAATTTTCAACTGCACAGGGGCTAACACCCCCTAAACCCTGAGTTGTTCAAGAGTCAACTGTACTTGAAGAAGCCACTTGTGGCAGGACTAGTGGCACGGTTCCATAGAGTTAAGTCTCAGGTTTCTAGACAGTACAAGTACATACATCATCCACCTCTTTCCAACAACATCCTTCATATGCCTATTCCAGATCATTTCTGTGGAAAATCAAACATTACTAATTATTTCCTGTGGTAAAATCTAAAAGAACTGACAGATGTAGCTCTGTGCTAGCAATTCCATTTGCACAAAAAAATCTCTGAGTTGGTAAAGAAGAGGGAAATGAATTTCATACAATATTTAGGAACCAATCTCAGCACACAGCACGTGCTGTATTACATAGCACTTTCCAAATAATTTCTCAACTGTTTCTATTAAGCAACTTTGCAAGATTTATGTAAAAAAATAAATAAATAAATCCTTTCTATTCTAAAACTAATTTATATATAGTATAATCCATTGACATGAAAATCACATTTACTTGTGCTGGTACAACTAGAAATCCACAAAAGTTAATCTAGACACAGACCTTATACCTTTAACAAAAGTAACTCAGAATGAATCACAAGCCTAAATATAAAATACAAAACTACAAAACTTCTAGAAAAGAAAAAGGACAAAATCTAGGTGGTCTTGGTGACAAGTTTCCAAATACAATACCAAAAACCCATTCATGAAATTGAAAAGCTTGCCTTATTAAAATTAGAAATCTGCTATAAAAAAAGACACTGTTAATAAAAAACACAAGTTGGACTGGGAGAAAATATTTGCAAAACACATATATGATAAAGTGTTTATATGCGGAATATATAAAGAACTATTATAACTAAACTATAAGAAAACAAGCAGGGGCTGGCCGCTGCGGCTCCTAGCACCCCAGAAGGCTGAGACAAGAGGCTTGCTTGAGGCCTAGAGATCAAGACTAGCCCGAGGAACGTGGCAAGACCCCCATTTCTACTAAAAATGGGAAAAAAATTATCGAGGCATGGTGGCCCACACCTACAGTCCCCGCTACTCAGGAGGCTGAGGCAAGGGAATCACTTGCGACCAGGAGTTTGAGGTTGTAGTAAGGAAGCTACGATGACACCACGGCACTAGAGCCAGGGGAGGCTCTGTCTCCAAAGAAAAACAAAGACAACAACCCCACTAAAAAGTAGGTAAAATATCTGAACAGACATCTTACCACAGAAGATACACAAATGGAACGGAGCACGTGAAGTGTTAACGTGTCACCAGGAAATAGCAAATTAAAACATCAGTGACCTATTACAGGTACCTAAGAATAGATAAAATCCAAAAGCATTGACAAAAGTCAAATGGTAGCAAGGATGTGGAACAACAGGAACTCACGTTCACTGCCGGTGAGAACACGTTAGTACAGCCATCTCAAAAAATAGCTTAGCTGGGCAGCGTCTGTGGCTCAGCAAGTAGGGCACCAGCCCCATATACTGAAAAGCATTGACAAAAATCAAATGGCAGCAAGGATGTGGAACAACAGGAACTCACATTCACTGCTGGTGAGAACACATTAGTACAGCCATCTTAAAAAACAGTTTAACTGGGCAGCGTCTGTGGCTCAGCGGGTAGGGCACCAGCCCCATATTCTGAGGGTGGCAGGTTCAAATCCGGCCCTGGCCAAACTGCAACCAAAAAATAGCTGGGCGTTGTGGCAGGTGCCTGTAGTCCCAGCTACTCAGGAGGCTGAGGCAAGAGAATCACCTAAGCCCAAAACCTGGAGATTTCTGTGAACTGTGACAATACAGCACTCCACCGAGGGTCACAAAGTGAAACTCTGTCTCTAAAAAAGAAAAAAAAAATAGCTTAGCAATTTCTTTTTCTTTTTTTTTAATTTTGACAGTCTCACTCTATAGTGCTATGGCATCACAGTTCATAGCAACTTCAAACTCTTCAGCTTGAGAATCTTCTTGCTTTGGCCTCCCAAGTAGCTAGGACTACAGGCATGCACCACCACATTGAGCTAGTTTTTCTGTTCTTAGTATAGATGGGGTCTGTTCTTGCTCAGGCTGGCTTCGAACTCCTGAACTAAAGCAATCTATCCACCTTGGCCTCCCAGAGTGCTAGGATAACAGACATAAGCCACAGCACTGGTAAGTTTAGCAATTTTTTACAAAGCTAACCACAATATTACCACACAATCAAGTAAAGAAATCTAGACATTGGGGGAGGGAGAAGGGGGGACATGGGTGGAGGGAGGGGGTTTGGAGGGATCACTTCTGAGGTTTATCTTATAGGGGTACAGGTGAATCTTTCTAAGAGTAGAATGTGAACGTTTTAAAGCAATAACTGAGAAAATGACATGAAGGCTGTGTTGACCAGTTTGATGGAAGTATTTCAGATTGCATGTGAAAACCCCACACTGTACCCCAGAAGTGCATTTAATGTACATAGTTACCATTCAATAAAAAAAAACCTAGACATTTACCCAGTTGATTTGAAAACTTATGTTTACCAAATAACCTGAATGTTCACAGAAGCTTTACTCATAATTGTCAAAAACTGAAACCAACTAAGATATCCTTCAATGGACAAATAAACTGTGGGACATTTATATAATGTAATATTGCCAACTTATTTTTTAAAATGAGCTATTAAACAACAAAAAGACATGGATGAACTTTATTAGTAAGTGAAAGAAGTCAGTCCAGCGAGGCCATATGATTCCAATTACTTGACATCTGGAAAAGGCAAAACTAGAGAGACAGTGAAAAGATTAGTGGTTGTGGAGAAGGGCTGTAGGGGTGACAAGGTAAAGCACAGACGACTTTTAATGTGTTGAAATTATTATACAAGCTACTTTAATACTATAATGATGGATACATCAAATTATGCATTTGTCAAAACCCATAGAACTTCCTAAGACAAAGAATGAACTGTAACATATGCAAATATAAGAAAATCATTTACATGATCAAGAGATCTCAAAATAGTTTATAAGAAAAGAATCTAGCTCTATTGTGCACAACAATCTCACTTAAAAAGAGAGGAGGAAACATGCTTAGCTAGGTAACTTCAGAGAGGAGGAGACTGAGAGACTAAAAGCAAGAGGAATGGCACATAAGCACTGCACTCTAGATGATAATTGTTTCCCCTGGAGCATAAGCTAACAATTCCAAAACTGCTCTACATGGCTTGGCACCTGTAGCTCAGCAATTAGGGCACCAGCCACATGGACCAGGACTGGTGGGTTCCAACCCCACCCCAGCCTGCTAACAAAACAAAATAAAAAAACAGCCAGACATTGTGGCAGGCACCTGTAGTCCTACTAGTCCCAGCTACAAGGGAGGCTGAGGCAAGAGAATCACTTGAGCCCAAGAGTTTGAGGTTGCTGTGAGCTGTGACACCACAGCAGTCTACCAAGGGTGACACAGTAAGACTCTGTCTCAAAAAAAAAAAAACCACTCTACATGTATGTCTACATGTATAATGGAAACGAATGAGTAAGCAAATGTACGGCATGCAGTGGGAGCCAGGTTTCTTCTCAGTGTTGGCTTGAGTTTATAGATAAACAGGGGAGAAGGCTAAAACAATATCCATCGTAATGGATCAGGGTTAGAGATGTCAGTTATCAGTTCCTATGTAGCTTAATAGGGACACACAGGGTTACGTGGAAACATGCACACATACAAACACGTACAGGTATGTTCATATACATGGGCCCATAGATAGGCTTTTTTCCCTCTGTCATATGAGAAAGCCTAGAAAGCAACAACACCCCAGTAGCAAAAAGCACACCTAGTGTCCAGATCTTGGTTTCTAAAATGATTTTCAAAAAAAACATAACTAAATTCCTTGGAGAAATCTGATTCCAGGACGGAGTTAGAATATATGCAAAATGAGCCTGGGGCATCTGATAGTACCAGAAAGTAAAGAAATGCTTCAAAATACCCCAACCATCATTACTGACAGCGCTAGGTCAAAGGGAGACAAGATCCAAGCAGGAACAATTTGAAGAACAAAATTAAACAGCACTGGATTATAACCCAAAGTCTAAGAAATACATGCATGGGTTCAGATCAAAATAAGTAATTTATTCCCACAATAATTTACTCATTGTGTGAGTACAGCATGGAAAGAATGAAGACCGGCAATAAAGACTGATGAACACCACCTCTGTCAAGTGATGAAGATGACACCTTCTATCTGTGATCTTCCTATCGAAAATCTATAAACACATTCTAACCATTTAAAAAAAAAAAAAAAAAACTTCAGACAAATTCCAATGGCCAGCCATTCTGCAAAATACTTGACCAGCACTCCTCGAAACTGTCCAGGTAGTCAAAAACATCCAAAGTATAATGGTGTGACACAGACAAAAGGAGTGTAAGGAGACACCACCACTAAATGTAATGTGATATCGGGGGTTACAGGGTCCTGGAACAGAAAAAGGAAACCAGATAAAAACTAAGTAAACAAAAATAAAAATATTATTATGAAATGATTAATTTTAATAATAATATACTAATACTGTTTCAATACTAATAGATATTAGTAAAGAAGGAGGCTGGTACTATGGGGGTATATCAAAAGTCACTGTACTTTTTCTGCACTTTTTCTGTAAATCTAAAACTGTTCTAATGAAAACTGTTTTTTAAATCCCATTGAGGAATGTATCTAGAAAACACTGAAGAGGCTGTAGTAAAGCAATAATGTTCCTCACACTTCCTTGCAGCATATACTCAACTTAAAATGTTTGTAACTATTCCATTCCAGAATTTTTCTTAAGAAAATATTTCAATCACTAACAGCTGCAAACTATTCCATGCTGTAATTCCCAGCAGGAACATACAACAGCCAGAGTGCTTTAACAAAAGTTCCACTCTTTACACTTACATACCTCTACAATGTCTCAAAAGTTAGTAACCTACCATTAACTTACTTTGTTCTGTGCTGATCAAATAGCTATGAGATACAGTGAATACAACTCAGAAAAGCTAAATTTTTCAAATCTGTGCTAAAATACTCATCCAATAGAACTTCAACCATCTAAAAAAGAGAGGACTTAAAAAAAAAAAGTTATCATCTCATGTTCTGGATACTAGGTTTTCTTACACAAACCATGGTTCATAGGAGTTGCTGCAGAATTAAAATAGATAAAGGTAAGAGGTGAGTCTGAAGAAAAAAAAGCAGTGAGGGAAAGGGTGTGTAGTACAGAGTGTAAGAGAAGGACTAAGATTTGAAATGTAGCAAAAAACACTGAAAGCAAAGATAAGCAAGCCTGTGTCTTGGCACAGACCAAGACTGATATCTGAAAAGAGTCAGCCTGTAGGTAATAACTTGAAAGCAGGGAAACGCCAGAAATAAAAACAAAGTGAAATTAGATATTAGGTTGCTGATAAGAAGAAAAAGAAACATCACCCTGAACACAATTTAACTTAAAGTGTTCCTCTTTATTAACAAAAGACGGGAAATTACTATATAATGATGCACAATGACATTAAGTGGGGAAAAATTACAAAGAGAATGCACCAAATATTGTGAACAGTGGTTATCTTAGATAGTGGAAGTAAAAGCAAGTTTTTTTTTTTTTTTCCTACTGTAAAGTGAATGGCTTGTGGAGTGAGTGGCTTGTGGAATCTTACAAGAATAGTGTTTGCAAGATGCCTTTTGTGCGCATTTTGCACAAAAGGCATTCTATAAACACTATTAGGATACATTTGTGATACCTTCTACCCTTTATGTGTCTAGCTTGTTGAGTTGTAACTTGCAAATTTTAAGTGTAGACACATGACCCTAAATTTTCCAAACCAGCAACTAACTTAAGAACTACAGCACTATGCCCAGAATATTCTGATCTCAAATAAAAAATCTGCATTAGGTGTGAGAGGATGACATTGACTTTAATTTCAAGAGACTGGCTACCATATAATCTGCATACCAGCGCCCACTTCCCAGAACCTGAGGCGCTTAGAATAGAATCCTTTCAAGGAAAATACACTAGAACAAATACACAACACAGTTACTTTGAGGGTTTTTTTTTAAAAAATACAAATTAGTCTTTCTGAAATCCTAACTCTCCTATCTTTCAAAAATGACAATGCCAAAAATCAAATTATTTACACACATCTGAAGTCAAATTGAAAGTGAACTCATCCTATTAGCTATTTGACCTATTCCCCTTATTACATGAAGGAAGAACTGAAATTTTCCAAACAGGAGCAATAATACATTTCACTGAAAAC
Organism: Otolemur garnettii; assembly: GCF_000181295.1. NCBI lineage: Eukaryota > Metazoa > Chordata > Mammalia > Primates > Galagidae > Otolemur > Otolemur garnettii. The sequence goes on from NW_003852519.1 coordinate 4,377,518, forward strand.
ATAACGTCGTAATGGAGGGTTTGAAGTCCTCACGCTTTGCCTCTCTGGGTGTCCATGGATTTCAAATCCTAATACCACCGCGTCCTGCCCCCAGCGAGATCCGAGTACTATGAGTACTACAGGAAAAGAAGGATTTACCACTGCATAAGAACAATTGGTGCAAAGACTCTACACACAGGCAGTCCCGGAAAGTAAAAAAAGACGGAGAGCATCGGAGAGAAAACAGGGTCTGCGCCTGCGGGGAAACCCCCTCCAAACACATTACCTGACAATGGCAAGAGAAAGGTCTATTCCCCAAAAGTAAAAAGGTGAGAAAGTGGAGCCAGCTAAGAAGGGAAAGTCAATAGCCAATAGAGATTGACAACTATTCAAAAACAATGAGCTATCTTAATTTGAGTAGACTAGGGTGGGACAGTGTCCCAAAGGGTCATCTTTGAAAACAACCCCACCATTGGGGGCGGGGGATAGGAAGAGAAGCTCTCAAATCCCCAAGTCCAAGGTAATAAGCCGTGATCGGATCGGCGGTCTGTAGTCGCCCCACGGACCAGATCAGGGCAGGTGTGCCTGCGGCGGCTCAGGTCACCGGGAAGATCGCAGGGACCGGGCGCATCCCCTCCGCCCGCCCTCCCCGCCGGGGCTGGCCGGGACCAGGCGCGCGGACGCGCTCGGGCAGCGGCGCCCTGGCACACCTGGCTGCCAACACCAGTTGAAAGCAGTCAAAGTGAAGGAAGGCGGACCGCGGCGCCTGGCAGCGCTCCCGATCCAAGCACACAAAGGCGGATTTTTAAAATACAGGGAGAGTCCTGGCCGGCGGAGCCCCCGAGGGGCGCCTTTCACCCAGGGGGCTCTTACCTCGGATCCGCCCTCGGGGCCGCGGCTTTCCCCGGAGGCGCCGAGAGCCCAGACCAGGTGGGAGGCGGCCGGGAGGAAGCCCCCCAGCCGGAGCCGCCCCCTCCGCGTCCCCTGAGAGCCGTACAGCCGCCTCCTGCGCCGCGCTGAAGAGAAGCGACCTCCGGGCGAGCACCGCGCCGGCCTCGCGCGGGGCGAGACCGCCTGGCTGGCCGCAGCCTGTGAAGTCTGGAGCCGCCCGCCCGCTCGCGGCCAGCGCCAGCCGCGCGCCGCGCATGCCCAGTGCCCGCGCGAGGAGCGGGCGGGCGAGCGCGCGCCGCGCGGCCGGGAGCGGGCTCCGCTCTCCGGGTCTTGCTGGCAGCCGGGCCGCGGAGTCGCCGGTGGACTCCAGCGCTGCGGAGGAGGGGACCGGCGAGGCCGGGTGGGCGGGAGAGCGGCCCGGCCGTGGGAGGCCGGGCACGGCGCCAAGTTATCAAGGCCGCGATCAAAGTCGGACCGAGGTTCCGAGCCGGCGGCGGGTTTCCAGAAGTGCCCCGGCAGGACGGACGAGCAGCCGGCCGGCGCGGGCAGGGACTAGAGCGTGCGGGGAGGGTCGCCCCGGACCGGGGTTGCTGCCCGGGGCGGAGGGAGGGCTCAGGTTACCACACCCTGCGTCCTGGGGCGCAGCTCGCGGCCACTGTCCTCGCGGCACTAAACCTGCCACTCCTAGGACCAGCCAGCCTTCGTCTTCCTTCGCCGATCCTCCCATCTATTTTCCTGCTTTTGTCGCTCTCCCCCCTTTTGTCTCCCCAAGCCTTGGGGGTAAACTGGTGGTACCCAAGGGCCTCCAGCTGCCTGTCCTGGCTCCAGCCAGCAAGCCCAGACCCGCCTCGCAGGGCTGCCTTGCATCCTTTATTTTTTTTTTTTTAATTGGCTCTTGCCAAAAGCCACATGTGGTTTGAAATAGTGGCAGTTTCTTTCACTTTGTGCCTGTGTAACCTTAACCAGGACTCATCACCTCCTCCCAGAGTAGCTCACAGAACCACTAAGTAAGTCCGTCTTCTCGTGAAAATCATTACTTTTAAAACAACTCAGTTGTCCTGGCTACTCCCTCCCTCCGCCTCCCCAGTGTCCTAACTTCAAAGTTAATTGACTTCCAGAAGTCAACGAAAGACTGTAATTAAATTTGGTTAAAATAGATTGGACCTGCTCGCTTTGTGAAGCCAATAAAAGCTGGGCTCTATCAGTGTCTGTAGAGGGGAGGGATGAGATAACAGGCCAGGATGGAAATTAAGACCATAATGTTAAATAGATGACATAGGTCCAGTCCCTATCTTGAGTAGGAATCCTCTCTCCAATATTTCCACCAGACCGCCATACACTTGAACACATCCAGTGTTGTAAATCTATATTTTTATCAGTATTATGTGTAACCATAATTACTTGTTGAATATTTGCCTGTGGCAGGAACAAAGCAATTTATGTATATTATTTCTAATCTTTAAAATAGGATAGACTTTATTATATCTATTTAGCGCGTTAGGCAAAGTTTCCTTCTCTTTGCCAAAGCTAGTGGTGACACCAGAATTAAAATCCAGGTCTGCCTACCTCCAAAGCCTGTATCATTTCCTGTCTGAATATCCAATTAATTAATTAACCTTGACTTATACCACTGGTCCTGGTTCTGTGCCTAGGAACTACACACGATTAAGCACATTTCTTGTAGACATTGCAAACCCTGAAAAGAGTTGAAGGAAACCATTAAGTAGCCACTCTGAGATCTTCTAATAGTTTCCTCTTCTTCAAAACCTCTTTTTTGTCTTTCTTGTATTCCTCAAATAACATAATGAGCCTTTATAATGACACTTCAGGAATGTGCTTTGATTTTCTTTTTTTTTTTTAATTCTCCCTAAATTGTGCACTCAGAGCGGAATACAACATTCAACCACAGTAAGCCAAAAATTTAGTCCTGAGGTGATCAGCAGCCCCTTGGATTCAAGCATACCCTCCAGTAGGGCATCCCAAACCTGTGTTAGGTTTTTCTTTTAGCAAACATACTATCTAAAAGCAAGAAACACACCTGAACCTACAACTTACAGGTTGGATAAACACTTTGGTTTGGTTTTTTCCACTGAAAATGATCTTCAAGATAATAGTTATTAACCAACACTTTCCAACCTACTCTAATCTATACTTTTTAATAATTCTATATAGCTAAGCCTTAATTTTTTTCTTTTGTCCTTCTTAAACTTCACTGTGTCTCTTTTAGGACATGATTTCAAATCAATAAAATTATAACATCTCTAAAGTTAATAAATGTGCTTCCTCTGTCTCCATTTAAGTCAAATAAAGAACAGTAACACAACAGCTTTAAAAAGGGATCTTCATAGCCTGTGATATAGTATTTGGTCTTTGTCCCATTTCCAGACACACGGCTCTTAAAATCTTTGGACTCTCCAGAATGATAAATATCCTCTTGTATGTTGATGACTTCACTGATGTCCTAGGACTGCTGGTTACTTCAGGATCTGGGTTGGTTTTAGGAAAGACCTAGGCATGATGATTAGAGGGTTGAGACTTTCAGCTCCAAGTGTTAACCTCAGGGGAAGCAAGACAGGCTGAACATTAAGTTGATTACCAGTGGATGGTGACTTCATCATTATCCCTATATAATGAAATTTCCATAAAACCCCACAAGGACAGGGTCTCCTGAGCTTTTAGGATAGTGGGACATGAATAGCCAACCACTTGGAAGTTCCTGGATGACAGTGACCCTGGAGAGGGCACTTCCCTTGGTCCACCCTTCTCCCTGTGACCTCTTCATATTCATCATTTGTACAGCATTTATAATAAACCAGTAAATGTGTTTCCGAGTTCTGTGAGCTGTTCTAGCTAATTAACTCAAAAAAGGGATCATGAGAACCCCATTTTCTAGTTGGTAAGTCAGAAGCACAGGTAAAATGGCCGGGGGCTTGCGATTGGCATCTGAAGTGGAGGTGGTCCCGTGAGACTGAGCCCTAACCTATGGAGTCTGATACCACCTCCAGTTAGGACATGTCAGAAATGAATTAAATTAAAGGACATCTAGCTGGTGTCTGCTACAGAATTAAGTGGTTCTTGGTGATGAGAAATCTACATATACTTCTTGGTGATTAGAGGTCGCAGAAGGATAAACACTTTGGTTTGTTTTTCCCCGTATAGTCTCAGACAGACCATGACTGAAAATGATCTTCAAGATAATAGTTATTTATTAACCAACACTTTCCAAGCACTTTAGTGGATCATACCATAACCAACATAAATTTCATGAAGGTTTTGTAAGTGCTTTGTTGAAATGAAATTCATTGTTTCGAAACTCTAAATCAGGCATCCTCAAACTACAGTCCACGGGCCACACGCAGCCATTTATCTGGCCCACCGGGTGTTTTTGCCACCACTGCCTGTCCTGCTTAGCAGCCAACTTGTCCCAGAGCCCGCAGTCTGGCCCTCCAATGGTCTGAGGGACAGTGAACTGGCCCCCTGTTTAAAAAGTTTGAGGACCCCTGCTCTAAATCTACCAGGCCAAATGACTCTCTGGGGGAAAAAAATTTTTTTAAATGAAACTAGTTAAACAAGATCTCTTTTAAATCAACTAATTCTGATATCAGTGATCCCTGCCATCTTTCCTAAGTACCTAAAACCATTGCTAATAATATGGTTGATCTTTTTTCCAGGCATTGGTGTCAAACTTCCCTATTTATAGTACCACCAGATACAAGATTTTCTTTTTGAAAAACCTCATTTGTTGGGTAGTACCCATAGCTTAGTGGGTACAATGCCAACCACATACACACAGTCTGGTGGGTTTGAACCCAGCCTGGGCCAGCTAAATAATGCCAACTGCAACAAAAAAAATAGCCAGGCATTATGGTGGGCACCTATAGTCCCAGCTACTTGGGAGGCTGAGGCAAGAGAATAGCTTAAGCCCAAGAGTTTGAGGTTGCTGTGAGCTGTGACACTACAGCACTCTATCGAGGGCAACATAGTGAAACTCTGTCTCAAAAAAAAAACAACCCTCATTTGTTAACATTGGCACATTGTATGAAAATAACATAGGCCATCAACTCATGAATGGATTGTAGTATATGTATACCATGGAATATTATACAGCCATAAAAAGATGGAGGCTTCACAACTTTTATGTTTACCTGGATGGAGCTGGAACATATTCTTAGTAAAGTATCATAAGAATCGGAAAAAAAGTATCCATTGTACTCAATGCTACTATGAAAATCAGCATATAATCACCTACACATTCATATGAATGCTAAAACATAACTCTAGTCCAGAAAGAAAGAAGGAGAAGGAAGGGAAGGGAAGGGAGGCTGGGAGGATGGTGAGTATTTGGTGGGACCTCACCTAATGTGCATAATGCATTGGTACATTTCCAAACTATTAAGAATAGAATACAAATGTCTTACTACAACAAATAAGTAAGCAAGGTGATGGTTATGTTAATCAGTTCCACGTAACCATTCCACATTGTATATCAAATCAGCACATTGTACCCTATAAATAATTAATGTACATAGTTATGATTTAATAAAGGTAAAAGGAAAAAAAAAGAAAATATCAGAGTGAAAATAAACGTACAAAATCCTCAAATTAAAAAAGGAAAACGTAGGACAGAATGGAGGTAAATACATGGAATGAATGGGAAATCCAAAACAAATGACATAGAGAAACTTAAAGACCAAAGTCTACAGTTGGGTGTTAAAGCTAGATATAGAAAATACGAAGAAATTTTAATGACCAAATTTTATCTGGGAATAGAGCTACATCTAAAGTACCCAAGAGGCCAATGAATTCCTCAAACACCCCTCTCCATTCCCACCCCCAAACTGATGTATAAATATCATTTTAGGACTACTGTGTATACCTCTGTGGATTAAGCATCTTAAAGCCATTTAAGGTAAAACATATCTGTGGATAAATACAGAAAAAGCATATCGTGGCTTAGGATATTATGATTTTTTTCTCCAATATAAATCTTCTAAATATAGCATGGTAGACAAGAGATTTCACTTTGGCTACCACCATCACGATGATTTCACATTGTTGAAAGAACAAGTCGAATTGCTTGGATTATTATATTTGCTTTCACTTTAGGAGGTGCTTGGACTGGCTTCTTACTTTGTAATTGATGTTTACATTTCTTGTGTGTTAATAGTTCTTTGCACCCATTTGGGTTAACAAACTCAACTTTGTTCAGCCTTTGAATGTGAAAATGCTCCAATTTATTATGTACTACGTAAAGTAGAAATGTGTGAAAATTTTGAAGCAAATTAGGAAGTGAAGTATTTTTAACAAAGGGCTTTTTTTCCAGGTGTAACCTCTTTCACATATAAGAAACTTTATTAGTTAAAAACACACATTAATATACAACACTGCTTACTCATGGGTGAAGCTGTTTGTTTCTCTGTCTTTTATTAGTATTCAGGAATTACCTTTCCACAAAGGGAAGGAAAATCCAGCAAAGTGTTACTTGATTAAAAAACACCCCCAAAGAAGAACTTGAATCTTTCTTTCAAAAAAATGTGATAAGCATGAAACAGTCATTCATTTAGCTAATACTTTGGAATCACTGATAATTATAAGTTAAAGTAATAATTTAGTTGAGCCCCAAATTATAGCTGAGATAAGAGGATAAATCAAGAGAGAACAGTGCAAGAAGAAAAAAGGAGAAAAAAGACCAAATAAGATGCATAAACAAATTAATGAAAATGTAAGAAAAAAAGGAGGAAACAAAATAAAAAATAGAGGAAATTGGGAGGTCCTTCAGGCAAGAAGCTCCTTATCTTATAACATATTTGTATGCTTATACATAGTTGGCATGTGTGTTTATTTAAACTTCACATGCAAAGATAAATTAAATCATGTGAAAAGTTTTCCAGCTATGAAACAACTAGATCCTGCATAAAATATGCATTGTTAGACTCCTGAGAAGTGAAGGGCATCTCTTGGGGTCCAAAACAAAAAGGAAACAAAACAAATTCACTGAAACAGTTGAGGTAGGCAGTAATCTTTTAAATACAATTTAAACCAGCTACAAGGTGAGGAAGCTAATTAATCTGTAAATACCATGTGTTATCTGACTATGCTTCAGAAAAGTCCCAGGAGTCTCAGGTTCTTGAGATCATGAGCTCCCAAGAAAAAGATGCACATATCATCTGTGGAGAAAAATAACTTCAGGTTAGTGTCCCAGAATTTCCTACAAATTAACATCACCTAATAGGAATTCATAATCCAAGATCATAAGATATATAAGAAAATTAATCACTGAGTGTCAGAAGAATAAACAGACATAATTAGATTAATGAGACCAAAAAAAAAAAAAAACAAAACTCATTGTTTATGATCTAGCTGCTTAAAGAAAGGCAAAAATGAAATTATAAAGAACTATCTCCAATGACTAGGCATACATGAGAAAAAAACCATCAGAACTTTTGGAAAGGAAAATATAAGTGTTGAAATTTGAAACTCCATAGCGTTAAAGAGTGAATTAAATATGGTTGAAAAAGAACAATGTAAGCTAGATATAAAGAAATCACCAGAATGCAACACAGAAAGGGGAAAAGATATGAAAAGTAATAAAGCTTAAGAGATATGAAAAAGAGACCAATAAGATATAACACTGGTGGCGCCCATAGCTCAGTGGGTAGGGCGCTGACCACAGACACACAGGCCAGTGGGTTCAAACCTGGCCTGGGTCAGCTAAACAAGGACAACTGCAACAACAACAACAACAAAAACAGCCAGACGTTGTTGGTGGGTGCCTGTAGTCCCAGCTACTTGGGAGGCTGAGGCAAGAGAATCACGTAAGCCCAAGAGTTTGAGGTTGCTATGAGCTGTGACTCCATGGACTCTACCGAGGAGACCCTGTCTTAAAAAAAAAAAAAAAGTATATATAACATTTATCTAATCAGAACCCCAGAATGAAAAAGTAGAAAAAAGGAAATAAGGTGAGGGTGAAAAGACAATGGCTCAGTGTTCTAAGATTAATCTAAGACATCAATCTTCAAGGAGAGGAAGTGCTGGTATACACATGTATCAAATAGGATATCGCGAAAACCAAACAGGAAGTGAGGATACATGTATCAAGTAAGATACTTAAAAAGAACAACAAACCAATATACCCTACTGTGAAACTGCAAACCACTAAGGGGAAAGCCAGTTTCTTGAAGAGAAGAGAAAAAAATGTCTGCAAAGGAAAAACAAGGAGACCGAAGAATTTTCAACAGCAATAATGACAGCCAGAAAACAGGGGGATAGCTTCAAGAGGCAGAATGAAAATCACTGCCAGCCTATAATTTTGCATCCAAAAATGATAGGCTGATCATATTTCCAGAACACAAATGAAATTAAGACATTTTTTAGATAAACCAAAACCCATCCTTTTTACCACCTTCTCTACATAAACTTCTAAAGCACGTTTTCAAGTGAAGGAAAGTGACCTAGTAGGAAACACTGAGATCTAAGAAAGAGCGGCCAGCAAATGATGGATAAACATTTGGATTAATCTAGAGAAACCTCATCCATACAAAATAATAACAGTAAATAATAATATTATAAAATGTATGGGGCTGATAAAAAATACTGGTTAAAATACTGGATAATAGCTTTTAAATCAGGGGGAGGATTATTAGAGTTAAACTGTTCTGAGGTTCTTGTCTTGTTTTGAGCAGGTTATGATATTATTTTTAAATACCCTTGGGGTAAATATTCACAAAAAGACTTCAAGAGAAACTACTCGTATCGAATTTATAATGTCTATATGTTTTACATTTGTTAACTCATTTAAATTCTGAAAACAACTTCTTGGCAATCTCCGTTTTATAAACTAAACATGTCCAAACACACGTACACATGCCATAAATCATGGAGCTGATAGGCAACGGAGTCGGAATTTCAAGTCAAGTGTCCTGGCTCCAGAGAACGTGGCTTTCCCCATTATGCTGTACAGTATCTTAAAGACTCAAAAAGAACAGAAACAGGATGTAGAAATCCCAGAACATACAAGGAGGGTAAGGAAATAAGAAATAAACAATTTTCAGAGTCAGTCTTCTTCTCTGCCCCATTTTAAAAAAGAGGGAGAGAGACGTAGAGAAAAGGAGGGATATAGAGAAAGAAAATAAAGACTAATGGGAAAAGCCTTCAAATATGTAAATCATCACAAATAAATGGACTAAATTCTCCAGTTAAGAGATGGAGTCAAAATACGTTTTTAAAATATAGCTATCTATATGTTGTTAAGAATGTGGACATTTGAACTCTGCTCGCTTATTGGTAGAGGAGAAGGGGAGAGAGAGGGGAGGGGATAGGATGGGTGGAGGGAGAGTAATTGGTGGGACCACACCTACAGTGCATCCTATAAGGGTACGTGAGAGATTTACTAGGTGTAGAGTATAAATGTCTTAACACAATAACTAAGAAAATGCCACAAAGGTTATGTAAACCAGTTTGATGAGAACATTTCAAATTGTATATAAAGCCAGAACATTGTACCCCACGATTGCATTAATGTACACAGCTATGATTTAATTTAAGAAAAAGAAGAATGTGGAAAGCATAAAATAAACATAAGGTTGGTGTATCTATATAGAGTCAAATTCAATGGATTTTAAGATAAAAAAGCATTACAGTGGCTAGAAAGGATCACCAGGTAACAATAAAATCTGTAAGGAAAAACTGATAAATCCCCCAGCATGAACACTCATTCAACTATTGGTAAGTTATTGATCTCTCTCTCTCTTTCTTGACATGTGTGTGTTGGGGGTAGAGGCATACAGCAATCAGAGCACACACATTCTCATCAGACTCATAAGAAATACTTATACAAATTAGCCAACATATCTTAACACCCTGCAAATAATTTATGTCATCTAGATAAGGAGCTGACAAACTTTTCCTATAAAGTGCCAGATACTAACTACCTTAGCTTTGCAGATCAATGGTCTCTGTTTGTCTCTGCCACTGTGTAGCTCACATGCAGCCATAGATAATACATAAGCAAATGACCATGGATGAGTTCCAATAAAACTTTATTTAGACATATACATTCACATACTTTGAAATGTTAAATTATCCTTCTTTTGTGTTTCTCAATCATTTAAAATGTGCCAACCACTCTTAGCTTGCCAGCTGTAGAAAAACTGGTGGCATGCTAAGCTTGAACCACAGGCAGGAATTTACTAACCTCTGATCTAGACTCCTATCTGTTTATTTATTTATTTTTTTTTTTTGAGACAGAGCCTCAAGCTGTCACCCTGGGTAAAGTGCTGTGGCATCACAGCTCACAGCAACCTCCAACTCCTGGGCTCAAGCAAGTCTCCTGCCTCAGCCTCCCAAGTCGCTGGGACCACAGGCACCCGCCACAATGCCTGGCTATTTTTTGGTTGCAGCCGCCATTGTTGTTTGGCGGGCCCAGGCTGGATTTGAACCTGCCACCTCAGGTGTATGTGGCTGGCGCCTTAGCCACTTGAGCCACAGGCGCCGAGCCTGTATCTGTTTATAATGCAATAGAGTTAGATATCAATGGCAGACAAACTTTTTTAAAAAGATTTAAGTTTACAACTAAATTTTAAATAATAGTACATTTTAGTTTCTAAAGATTAACTTAAATAGTTGGGATGTGATAAACAGATTCCAAATAAGAAGAAATCATAATGAAAATTTAAAAATACTTAGATATTTTAGATTGTTTTTGATAAAAAATTTAAATACAAAAAAGAAAAATAAATTTTGATATATCCAGATAATGAAATATTCTATACATGTGAACACGAGGAAAGAATCACTAAGTTTGGCAGCACAGAATATTACTCTTAGATACGACATTGAGTGAAAAAGTCACAGAAGATTATGCACAATAAGACATCCTTTTTACAAAGCTCAGAAAAAGCAAACGAAAGGATATATTAATTAGGAACACACACCATTTGTTTAAAAAACTTGTTCGTAAACAAAGGAATGTTTATCGTGGAATTCAGGATAGAGGTTACCTCTGAGAGGCAATGTAGAGGTATTATGAGAGGTGTTTATGTGTGAGGTGAATATATAGTTACAGGTGTGCATCTTAAATACCACCCTTGTTCCTGCAGGGGAAAAAATTTGTGGAATTGCACACAGTCTGCAGGACCTTAATCCAGGGAGACAACTATGACAAGGGAAAGGCTGCAAGTGAAGAGACAAAATGACAAAAGAGGGACAAGGAAATTGTGGCTCTAATTTGTGGTGAAAGTGATCCAGTCTCCTTCTCTGATTTACCTGATCTCAGGTCATCAGAATGCCTCATCGCCTATTATCTCTGACCTTTGAATGACTGATGAGGTCTGTAGATAAAACAGTCCTTTCTGAACAAGAACACAGATCTTCTGTTTCTAATTTTAAATCTGAAAGTTTATTTTTGTGACAAGGTTGATTTCCCCCCAGAAATGTGAATGCTTCTGCATAATTGATGGAAATTTAATTTTTAAATTTGAGAGCTATTGATCTGGTTACTAGTAACACCCACGATGCAAAAGAGACATCATTTATTTTGTCTTTTTGAAATAATGGTGCTATGCATTCTGTAGAACTAAAAATTTATCCTTTGAAAACAGCCCGTATCTCTCTATTTACAGCGTTTTCTAATTAAATCTTGGCTTTTTATTTTCCTACTTGCGTTTAAGCAAAAAAGCAGATGAGACTCAAAAGGGGAAAAAAATAGCAATAGGAAAAAGAAAAACTTCAAAAATCATGCATTTGAAATTATAGTAGAGCTATAAAATGGTTTCTACCTCTCAGCTGAAAAGAATGAAGTGGCGATATTAACTGCTACCTTGGGTAAGAGAAATACATAGTTGTTAAATTGTGGTGGGGGGTGGGGAAGGCAAGTTGCACTACACCACGATGAATGAATTAATTTGTGTGAAACAGAAAACAACTAGAGAAAAATAGGCCAACATTTTAACAGTATTATTCTGAGGGAGAGGGCGACAGTGTATATAGGAGTTACTTTTAATATTTCAGTTAATATATTATATTGTAATGTTCCAACTTCAAACGAAGGTCCTATACTATTTGTAGCAGAGAAAATTTAACATAGTAATATTTTATTATCTATTGTGAATTTTGCATGCTTCTAAATGCTTAACTGTTGCTACAGCTCAGACAGATTTTTCAAAGTTTCATCTCTAATGTCCAAGGTTGCCTTTTTGTATGTTCAGGTTTGCTGAGCTAAAATGGCCATTAGGCTATTTAACAATTCCCTGTGGGTAAGCTCATTGGCATTGCAAACACAGACTCTGTTTCCTTTAGTTGGCACCCAAACTTTCTTCTTCATTGACAGCAGAATCCCGGGGGCTGGGGGTGGAGACAAAAGAAAACTCCTATTACAAATCTAGGAAGTTTCAATTTTAGACTTTAAATTCACATCTAGGAATGGCTATATCATTCAGATCTACCCTACTCAAGGTGACATCAACAACCTTGAAGATCATTTTCTTGATCACATTTCAAAAATCTAAATTTTGGCAATGCAAGAGCAGACATATCTCCTGCATTCCAAGTGTAATTCTTAACATACTCAGAAACACACCACACACAGAGAGAAAATCTTTAAAATGCACTATAAATGTTTGCTTGTTGATTTTCCAAATACACGAAAAGTTTCCCATTCACTTTTCTTTTTCTTTCTTTTTTTTTTTTAATTGAATGGTAACTATGTACATTAATGCATTTCTGGGGTACAGTATGGTATTTTCACATACAATTTGAAACATTTCATCAAAGTGGTTAACATAGCCTTCATGTCATTTACCTAGTTCTTGGGCCAAAACATTCATATTCTACTCTTTTCACTCTTCTTGTTGTTGTTTGTTTGGAGACAGAGTCTCACTGGGACTACTCCCTGGGTAGTGTGCAGTGGTGGCACAGCTTACAGCAACCTCTAACTCTTGGGCTCATGTGATTCTTCTGCTTCAGCCTCCCCAGGACTACGGTGCCTGCCACAACATCCAGCTAGTTTTTTCTATTTTTAGTAGCGTCAGGTCAGGTTCTCACTCTTGCTCAGACTCAAGCAAACCACTTGCCTCAGCCTCCCAGAGTGCTAGGATAACTGTCATGAGGCACCCCCAAAGGGCCCCCATCCACTTTTTTTTAAAAAGCAAAGCTTTCAAAGCATCTTTTGCACTTTCGTATCTTTTGAAGCAAGGCATTTCTTACCAAACACGCTCATCATTATGGGCATTCATGACTGTATTACGAGATAAACAACCCTTTGTCCAACGCCCTTACAACCAAATGTCTTTGATTTTGTAACAGGGTGCTCGTACCACATATTCATCACACACTATTTCTGCAGGAAAACACAGGCACACAAACTAGAATAAAGTTTGGTAAGTAGCCTCACATTAGCTCAAATCAGTTTTGCTGCAAACAAGTCCAAGAGTTAAGCTGTGCCACCAAAAGGAATTTGAAAAGGAACAAACAATGTTTTCAAAAACATGAGTCTTTTGATCTGACTTTGTAGATAAGGCATTGTGCGTCTGTATGGCAGTGCGTACAAGGGCAGCTCAGTTGTTTGCCCTCAACTCGGAGGCCCCCAATGGCTGTCATTTTGAGTATTTGATGTTGGCTTGGGGTCTGTCTGCCTCCTCTGTGCAGCCTGACATTCTTATATCCACTTTGTTACTGTGACTTCCTTAACCCCTTTCCTGCCCTGATACTGTATTACTTTTAATCTGCTGTGACTTAAACAAAAAAACCAAAATTATTATAATAATCATGTAAAAAATTAGACTAAGCCGGTTTTAGATAGGGAGCCACAAAGTTCTGTTATAGTTAAAATATATAAATTTTTCTCACATTCATTATAACACCTATTTCAACAATTTAGAGGCTTCTTTGTTTGCTTCACTAGTGATTCTTATCTATATTAATTTTTTAAGAGACAAGGCCCCACTCTGTCCTCTAGATTAGAGCACTGTGGTGGTGTGATCACAGCACACTGTAACCTCTAACTACTGGGCTCAAGTGACCTTCCTGCCTCCTACTTCAGCCTAAGGAGTGGCTAGGACTACAGCCTCATGCCACAACATCTGGCTAATTTATTTTTATTTTTATTTTTCATAGAGAAGCAGTCTCACTGTCTTTCCCAGGCTGATTTTGAGTTCCTGGCCTCAAGAAATTCTGCCTTGGCTTCCCAAAGTGCTGAGAATACAGGCATGAGCCACTACGCCTGGCCCATATTAAAAATTTTTGAGATTGCTATCCTTAAAAAAATTCCACTTCCTGTCCTAGAAAAAAAAAAGAAGAAGAAATTAAAACAATCAATCTCATAAATACCAAAGGTAGAATAAAGGTGATCAGAGGCTGTGAAGTGTTGTGGGAAGAGAGGAATAAAGTAGGGATGGTTAATGTGTACAAAAATATAATTAGACAGAATGAACAATATTTGATACCACAATGAAGTGACTAAGATCAACTGATCAACAGTAAGTTAGGATATACTTCAAAACAACTGAAAGAGTAGAATTGGAATGTTCCTACCACAAAGGAATGATAAATGCCCAAGGTGATGGATACCCCAATTACCCTGATTTGGTTAATATACATTGTATACCTACATCAAAACATTGCATGTACCCTATAAATATATACAACTATTATGTACCCATGATAATTTTAAAAATCGTAA
>NW_003852519.1:4392082-4393800 GCF_000181295.1 Otolemur garnettii
AAAAAAAAAAAAGAGAGAGAGAAATACATTGTCTAGCTTTATAGATGTCACTTACTTTCAGGGACTGACATCTTGTAAAATCATGGTACTCTAGTGTACACATATATGACATTTTAGTCACACAAAGGTCTAAAGCTTAGTCACTCTTGCACACAAGAGTGGTAATAAATTAAAATAATTTGCAAAATCTTAAAAATACAATCTCAAGGTGTCTTTGTAAACAATAAAAGCTAATTGTCAATATTTTTCTTCCCTGATCAACTTGCAAGTCCTTCCATACTCTGACTCCACCTAGGATTTATCCTCATTTGTTAGTGTTGCCGCTATGAGCTCCCACATGCAGAGACCTTTGGTGGCATTGCCTGGACAGGCCATACTTACCACTGCAACATACAAGACATCTGAGGAGGAGGAGGTCTTGCTTAGAAATGAACACAGGATTGTCCATGATCCACGGTGCTAAAGCAGGGAAGCATCAATACTAAGGAATATGAAAGAGAGGAGGTGATGAAAGAGAGGTGATGAAAGAGCAACGAGAGAAGGGCAACGGGAGCAGCAGGTAGCCAGAAACTCAAATCAGTGACTCAAACCTAAGAAAGCCTCGTAAGGGCCTCTCACTCAGCCATTCAGCAAAGGTCCAAGCACTTGTCAAGCACAGGGATAGGTAGACACTGGGGATACAAAAAAGGGTACAAAAATGATCTCCACCCTTGGGGGCATGCATTATTAGCAGTAAGACAGACAACCACATACCATATTGTAACACTACAATTTAATACAAGGCACTGTCTGAGCACAGAGAAATGAATGCCCAATTCTGCTGTGCACAACCAGGAGTGGCATCACTTATTCTGCTACGTTTCATTGAATGCTTTCCAATTTTCATGCCATTCCTCAACACTCAGGCTCACTTCTACCACCACACCTTAGCACTTTCTTTTCCCTCACCTGGAATGCTCTTCATCCAGATTGGCACAGGACTCACTCAGTCACTCTGTTCAGGTGTCAGCTCAAAGCCTATCTCATCACAAAGACCCCTGTGACCAGCTGCCCTCTGTAAACTATACTCCCATCCTGCTTACACGCACACATACAAACTCTGTCTCTCTCTCCTTCTTGCTTTACACTGCTGTTTTTCACAGCACTTATTACAATATGAACATCTTGTTCAATTATTTATTATCTGTTTGACTTACGTAAATTCTCTGGGAGAGAAGAGATTGGTTAGTTTTTTTCTGTGGATATATCCCCAGTGCTGGGCAAAGTTTAATAAATAAATGAGGAAAAATTTGAGCTACGTTATAAAGAACATGGAGCAATCTGTCAAGGCAATGGGCAGGAGGTGGAGGTGAGGTTACCAAATGTACACAGGCACAAACAATAACAAGGAGTCCAGGCCCCTTTCAAGAAATGTAAAGAGGGAAAAAACACGATCCAGGCCTGACTCAACAATCAGTCAATATTAAATGTTATTAAATAAATAAGCAAATGAGTAAATAAGGGATTGAGTTAATGATCTGAGTTGTGCTCTTGAAAATATGTAAGAATTGATTGGTGGAATTGGAGAGAGAAAGTGGAGACAACATTGAAGGTTGGTCATCCATAAAGAGAAAAATAGGATTCCAAAATGGCAGTGAAGCAAGCTGGCTTCACTTCCCTCCATAGGAGACCATCACCAAACATAACAGCACTGAGATTCTCACCGGAAAGATCCTGGA
>NW_003852519.1:4394067-4408507 GCF_000181295.1 Otolemur garnettii
AGCATGTACCTGTAGCCATGCTTTTCATGCTATGAGGACATCCCTTTGGAACCTCCTCCATTTGGAACCAGTGACACTCATCATTTACTGGAATCCAGGCAAGCCTAGGCTGAAGGTATCATCTAGCTCCAAAAGGAAGCAGAAACCTAGCAGGAGAAAAAAGAAGGGAAGAAAGGGAGAGAGGGAAGGAGGGAGGCAATAAATCAACAGATAATTAACAAGACACTATAAGTAAACATATCCCATAAACCCTAAAACAAACAGGACACAGAAGACTGGAATAAACTATCCTTCAATGCAAAGAAATAGACGTGTATCCACAAAAAGCAACAGCAAATCGAAAACCACAACCTTCTAAACAGACAAAGCGAGGAACCAGTGACTGACCCTAATGAAATAGCAATATTTGAACTCACGGACCAAGAATTGAAAATAGTAGTTTTGAGGAAACTCAGTGATCTCCAAGATAACACATAAAATCAAGTTAGAAATATATCAGAGAAATCTAACAAAGAGATTGAAGCAACAACAACAACAACAAATCTTGGAACCGAGAAATATAAATGACCAAATCTAAGAATTATCGGTGTTCAGGATGCAGTTTAGCAAGAGCAAGGAGTAGAAAGTTTATTCAAAGAAATAATAACAGGAAACTTTCCAAACTTAAGAAAAAAATAAATATTCAGGTACAGGAAGATCAGAGAACACCAAACAGACTTGACTGAAATAAAATTACTCTAAGGTACATAATCAATCTCTCAAAAGCTAAGGATGAAGAGAAACAAAGATAACATATAAGGGATCTACAGTTCATCAGGCAACGTACTTCTCCGGGGTAACCAAATGGGCCAGGGAGGAGTGGAATAACATTTTCAACATCCTCCAAGAAAAAAAGAGAATAGACTAGTAGCTGGAATGGAACATAAGAGTGACAGAAGCTGTTTTGTGTTTTTAATGAGCAAGTCTGGAGCATGTGGGCTTGATAGGTTCTGTTTACATCACACTCTAGAATTTGCTGAAGGGAAATGAGGGGGTTGGAGCAAAAAACATGCAGGTTCCTTCCAGCTCTGATTCTACTATTCTACAACTCAGAAATTCTCTCTCAGTGAAGCCAGATGGAAGATTTCACTTGATATAATTGGTTGGAAAAAAATCATTTAATACTCTTTTAAAGAGGTATTTAAATAGAAAGCTAATGGCTTATATATTATAATTTCTTTATAATTCATGAGCTTTGAATGTTTTCCCAAGCTTATCTGTGACATTTCTTGTCCTTTAGAGGAATCTAAAATTCTCATTGTCTTTCACATTGGTCTAATGTCATGTTTCTACTTTCCTTTCTAAGGTTAAGAAGGAGGCAAGGTCATCTGGGTTCATATTCTTTTGCTCCGTTGCCTTTTCCCTTTTAAACACTGCTCCTCTTTCCACAGGAGGAAAAGAAATAATAATTGCAAACAGTTATAGAAATGCTATATGCTATTTAATGTTTCTTTCATGATATGTCGTAAGCAGTGGTTCTCAACCTTCCTAATGCCATGACCCTTTAATACAGTTCCGCATGTTGTGGTGACCCCCAACCATAAAATTACTTTCGTTGCTAGTAGGAGGCAGTTTAGCAAGAGCAAAGAGTAGAAAGTTTATTCAAAGAAATAATAACAGAAAACTTTCCACACACAAGAAAGTTGCTAGTTTCATTGCTAGTAGCAACAAAAATAATTTTATGGTTGGGGGGTCACCACAACATGAGGAACTGTATTAAAGGGTTGTGGCATTAGGAAGGGTGAGAAAAGTTTAGGATCCTGAGGGTGGCCTTTTGACTGGATCTAAAAGAAATCCTTTAATAAAGGAATTTGTTCTGTGGAGTTTGAATTCAGTCAAGGGCCTATGCTTGGGGATCTGGAGGATCACATGTGGCCTCAAGGCCAAAGGTTCTAAACTAATGTAATCACCAAGAGTGATGTAGTTTCCTGCAATTCTCTCTCAACTGAATATCCTTTGAAACACCTCAGCTCTTCTCCTAACCTGGTATCTCATTTATACTAAACTTCTTTTCTTCTTCTCCTCCTATGATCAACTACAGTGGACGCCTATTAATCCTAGAAATGACATTCATACCTCATTTTACCTCCATACCACTGTGCAAAGCCCTTTCTTAGCAAACCTCCTTCAATTATACATATTACTATTTTTTTCATACCCTCCTACACAACTTTTCTATCTCCAATTGCTCCTTTTCCTATCCACACAACATTAGTTTTCAATTATCCATAAATATTATCTCTATAATCTTTCAATTATTTAGTAGGGTTGTAAGATAGGGGAAGAGTGGCTACAAAAAAATATTCCACACTGTTAAAATGTCTATACTACCCAAAGCACACTACAGATGTAATCCAATTCCTATTAAAATACCCATGTCATACTTTGAAGAATTTGAAAAAAATAGTTCTACATTCTTCATGGAACCAGAAAAAAAAAAAACCCTGAATAGCCAACAAAATTCTTAGAAATAAGAACAAATCTAGGAGCATCATGTTACCAGACTTCAGGTTATATGATAAGTCTATAGTGGTCAAAACAGCATGGCATTGGCATAGAATTAGAAATATAAATCTATGGAACAGAACTGAGAACCTAGAGATGAAACCAGCCTCATATTGTCATCTGCTCTTCAATAAAGCAAACCAAAGTATATGCTATGGAAAAGAATTCCTTTTTAATAACTCATGCTGAGAGAACTGGTTAGTCACATGTAAAAGACTGAGACTGAACCCCTACCTCTCACCACTTAAAAAAATTAACTCACAATGGATAAAAGATCTAAATCTGAAACAAAAAAATACTAAAATTCTACAAGAAAGTGTGAGAAAAACTCTGAATCTCATCAGCCTAGGAAAAGAATTTATGAAGACAATGCCATTGGCAATTGTAATAGCAACAAAATAAATACATGGGACCTGATCAAGTTATAAGGTTTCTAAACAGCTAAGGACACAACAAACAAAGCAAACAGACATCCTTCAGAATGGGAGAAGACATTTGCATGCTATGAATCTGATAAAGAGCTAATAACCAGAATCTACAAAGAACTCAAGCAAATCAATGAGAAAAGAGCAAACAACCCATTAAAAACTGGTCAAGAGACATGAATAGAATTTTTTCTCATGAGAACAGACAAACAGCCAACAAACACATGAAAAATGATCATTGTTCCTAATCATCAGAGAAATGCAAATAAAAATCACTACAAGGTATCACCTAAACCCAATGAGAATGGCCCACATCACAAGGTTGCAAAGCAGCAGATGCTGGCCGTGGATGCGGAGAGAAGGGAACACTCATGCACTGTTGGTGAGACTGCAAATTAGTACAGCCTTTATGGAAATAAGTATGGTGACTCCTCAACAAACTAAAAGTAGACCTTCCATTTGATCCTGCAATCCTATTACTGGGTATCTACCAATAAAGTCATTTTAATATTTGCACTTGAATGTTTATATCAAGCTCGATTCACAATGGCAAAGAGATGGAAACAACCCAGGTGCCCTTCAACCCATGAATGGATTGATAAACTGTGGTATATGTATACCATGGAATACTATTCTCTCCTGAAAAGATGAAGGTTTTGTATTTTTTGCAACAATCTAGAAGGATTTGGAAAATATACTCCTAAGTAAAGTATCACAAGAATGCAAAAAGAAGCATGGCAAGTACTCAATACCGAGCTGAAACTAGTAGATTAACAACTACAGACCCACAAGAGAGAAAAACTCAATTGAATTTAAGAGGAGAGAGGGGGGTTGGTAAGTTCCAACCCAATGGGTAAAATGCACAGATATATGCAGATATATGGCACAATTCCTGGGTGAAGGACACAACTGCAATTCAGACTTTACCTTACAAATAAAAACAATGTAACCTAATCATATGTACCCACACAGTAATCTGAAATTTTAAAAAAAATATAGAATTCTTTTTTTTTCTGGCTTTGGGATGTGTTTTCACACCAACCAACACTGATCTCAGTTTTGGAAATTCATACCACTTGAAACAAAATAAAGTTATACTTGGAAGAGACGTCTCGAAAAGAATTAGAGAGCCTTATGCACTTAGCAAATCTTTGCTCCACGCTCATTTCTATTCTGGGCACTTCTCCATACAATGGATGAATAGCATTATTTCCAGACAAATGCAAATAATCTTCATAGAGAGATCTTTATGTTCTTCTCTAAAGTATGGTATCTTTCTCACTCACAAGCTTATGATTCCCTAGAGCAAGGTGATAATTAAAATATTTCAGGTTCAAAGGCATTCTCTCAAAAATTCCTGATGAGCTAGCTTCAGACAAGAATGAGAGTAAACAGAGATGGCGATGATATCATAAGTGGATCAGGTTATAATGTTAATAAGAAGTTGGAAATGAGATGTGTCTGCCTAGTATCAATAATTGACTCTGTTCACATTTTCTCTGACACATGTGAACCCAAATCCCAGCATTTATAATAGTATAGTTACAGCATTTTGGCAGGCACATATACCATGCTGAGATGAACAGAGCACAAATAAAGAATCTCTGTCAGTACTGTAGGCCGTACCATGATAGCACCTCATTATAAGGAGATCTAAAACATTTGTGACAGCAGGCAACCCTTCCCTAGAAGTAGCAGACATCTCAGTATCTCTGAATCTAAATAATGATTTGCATCCTTTATCTTTACAGGATATGCTTTTGAAATTATAAAATATTTTAGAATGCTCAGCAGTGGTCTGGGGCAACCTAAGCATAATACTTATTTATATAAACAAGCAACATTTTCATATACTGATAACTCTGATCACTGTAAACTAGTTTAATTGGCTTAATCAAGTGTGTGTTCTTCCACCTCACTCTTGGTAAAAATTATGTTTACGTTATTTGAAAACATTTTAAAATTCAGTCCTTTGTTCTATTTTTTTCTTGGTTGAGAAACCTTTATTTTTTATTTGAGACAGAGTCTTACTTTGTCACCCTTGTTAGAGTGCTGTGGCATCACAGCTCACAGAAACCTCGTGCTCTTTGGGCTTAAGCGATTCTCTTGCCTCAGCCTCCCAAGCAGCTGGGACTACAGGCGCCCGCCACAGTGCCCAGCCATTTTCTCACTGTAGCTGTCATTGTTGTTTAGCAAGCCCAGGCCAGGCTGGAACCTGCCAGCCTTGGTATATGTAGCTGGTGCCCTATTCACTGAGCTATAGGCCCTGAACCAGAAAAACCTTTGTTGTTGTTGTTGTTATTAAGACACAGAGTCTTACTCTGTTGCCCAGACTGGCCGGTAGTGGCCTGATAATAGCTCCCTGAACTCCTGGCCTTAAGCAATCCTCCTGCCTTAGCCTCCTGGAATGTTAGAATTATAGGTTTGAATCACCTCACCTGGCTTGAAAACCTTTACTTTCAACCAGGAAAATATTCCACTGGAAACTGTTTCTATTTCCAGAAAATTTTTAAGCTAAAAATATGGAACTTTTTGGCAAATTGAGTCCTTTGCTCAATTAATTGGCAAATGACTGATATAAATGCTTTCTATTAAAATTTTATATCTATTTTCACAAAGGCTAAAAGAAACTATCTTATGTGATTAATAGCATCTTCTAGTGAAAATTCATCTGTACGTGAAAATTTAAGATTCATTTATAAAAGGTAAATTTTTCCCTAAATGAGTTTTTGAAAAACTCCATTTCCTATATTCCTAGGGCACAATAGTTTCTGGGTTTTTGACAGGACTCATCTCTTAAAGCTACTGATATTCTTTCCAAATGGTTATAAGAAGAAACTTCCCTTGGCTTTTTCTGGGAGAAAAGTCCAGAACAACTCTCAGGCCATTCTCTCTCCTGACCTTCTGTCCTCCCCCAGGCTAAGCTCCCAGGAGTCCTGCCAAAGATTACTAATTGGTTTTAATCCAACTTCAACTTTTTAACTGAGGGCTTGGAGAGGCAACAGACCTAGACTTTTAAAAGTTTTTTCTCTTCTTTTATAAAACACAAGATTAAAAGATTATAAAACACTGCCTTTCAAACAGCTACATGGCCATGGCCGTGTTTATATTGGCAAAGTCCGGGAGAGCACTGTAGTCCCAAGGCCCTTTAAGAGGTGGGGTGTTATTGCTGGAGTGAATTTGGACCATATGCAATACGTATAAGAAAGTTGTGTTTCCCCGCCGCAGTGGAAAACATCTGTTTTGCTAATGGATTTGACTCTACTTGCCAGAATAACTTTCCAGATGTTCTGAAAGCTCTAAACAACTGCATCCTTTCTGGTCTGCTCTGGCTCAAAAATTGATTTGCTAAGAAAACACACAGGTCTGTGACCTAAATGAAAACAATAATATTTACCTTAACCAAACCATAATACTAAATAAAATATTTTAGACGTGGTCTTGGGTTAACGGTATTCTAAAGATTCTTTTTCTTTCTAAAACACGCCTATGGGCTTGTATACACGGAAGCTCTTGGAAGGAAACAGAGTGAAAATAAGCAATTATTCCCAGGCTTCTCCGTATGAATAACTGCTCCCAGTTCTTTGCTGTTACTTTGCTGTTTCCTCCCCACTTTTATTGACTTAAATTAAGTGATACTCTGGTAAGATAGAAGCATACCTAGCACTTATTAGATCCTTCTTCCTTTAGGGATCCCTAAGTAGTATGAAACATAGTTTTGCATTACCTAATGTTCAGCCTTCTTTCGCTGCGGCTCTAGCTATTTCTTCCTAGTTAGCCTCCAGCCACTCTCTTGTTGTTATTGTTTTTACTGTTTGTTTAGTGTTTACATGATTTAAGCAACTAATTTTATTTTGTTCATTTATGATTAACTGCCACACAATACAGTACGTCTTTTCTTTTCTTTTCTTTTTTTGCCTCCCTACCCCTATGTAGATCACCCTGGGGGCTTCGTCTTAACCCTGTTCAAATCAGAGTTCTCTCTGTTTTCATTCCATTTCTGTTTTCTACGTAAGTTTTTCCTTTCCTTCTCTACAAACTCCTACATTTCCCCATGTCCACTATGATCCAGACATGCAAACGTTTGAAAAGCACATTCTAAATAGAACAGAACAAACCTACTGTATATTAAAGTTCGATATGCATTTTCCTTTATAAATATTTGCCAACCTTTTGTATGTTCCTTTATTTTACATTATACAGAAGTTTATAAACACCAAGAATCTGCTTTGAGTATTCTCTTAAATGTTGAAGTTAGTCATTCATTTTTAATAAGCATATTTTTTGCTTTCAGCCCCTAGAATGTGGGCCACATCTTATTCTCCTTTGCATTAACAGTGTTTAAAGCAGAGAACCTGGTAGGCACACAATCACCATTTGCTGAATAAATCTAACACTTGTTTTTGGGGGTTGAAGGGTGTATTATGTCCCAGGCACCATGCTGAGTAAATATTTATCTATCTATCAACTTATATCATGTCATTTTCTCAAGAACGTTGTACAGTAGATACTATTATTCCCATTTTACAACTAAGGAAACAGAAACTCAAGGAGGGAGAGAAGTAATTTATACAAATTTACACAGGTAGAAAGTTGCAAATGATTCAGCTCCAAAGACAGGCTATTTGAATAACATGAAAGAGCCATACAAAGTCTTTTCCTTTCCATTGCTCACTATTGTGGCTGGCCCTGAGCAAAGCTTGAAAATAGAATTGATCTTCAGAGCTGATCTTTCCTTTCCCCCCAATGCCAAACTTGTGGTGCCCAAACCCTTTGACTTGTTCGTTCCAACCAAGGCTAGAAGCTTCTGCTATGAATGTTCCCTCCTTCGTGCTGGGGACATATGCCTTGGTCTGCATCTTCAGACACTCTGAATTCTGATTCTCCGTTCATCCAATATTGTGTCTCATTACTTCATAAGACTTGAGCCTTTGAGATTGAAAACTTGTTTACTAGGTTACTATTCTTCCTTAACATTGAAAAGCTAGAAGAGTCTAGAAGTCATAATTTTCTGAGCAAAATGTCTTTGCAAGTACAGTAATCAAAATGAATGAACTTATATTGGGATGAATAGAAGCTTAGGGCAACACCTTGGCAGAAACCGGGTTGTTCTCCTCTACTTAAACTTCACAGGACTAAGTTGACCTCTGCTCTATTTCCTAGGAAGAATCCTGGTTGAGATGCACAGATTGCTTTAAATAATCTTATGTGACTTCCATGCTGAAGCCAGCATTATAATTAAATTCAATTTTAGGATGTAATGTGCAAAAAATAAATAAAGCTACAAGCAAACTTACTAATTACTATGTCACTCTGTTAATTTACTGACATACATGTGCACACACATGCACACCCTGGGGTACAGTCTTCCTTGGCAATTATAATGTCTGCTTTTGGAACACTTCTGTAACTTAAATATATTGACTCAATCGTTAGTTCATTCAACAAATAGTTCTTGAATACCTGCCGTATAGGAGGCTATTAATGGTGCAAAAGAGAGATTACAATTCAGGAGGCAGTATCAATCGTGTACATAAATCATTACAATTTAAAGCATATAGGATTATTATCAAAAAAAGAACAAAGCATTATGAGATATCAGAGTGAGGAAGGATTACAAGTAGCTAGGAGGGTCGATGGTGATCTTGACATATTAATCTTTATATTTTACCTTATATTTTACTTACAGGAATAACATCTAATGCTTTTAAAGGCAAGCTATGTTTTCAGGCACCATGTGGGCAGTTTATAGCACTACTAAGTCAATCAATGAGGATTACTTTTGGCGGTAAGTACCAAAATGTCCTATTACATCTCGCTTAAACAATAGTGAAACATGTAGTTATTTCACTCAAAAAGAAGTCTGGAGGTAGGCAGAGAATAGGGGACGTCATTCATCAACACCATAAAGGACAGAGGTTCTTCCCATCATTCCCCTCTGCCAATTTTGTGATTAAAAGATAGCGAGGTGACTTTTTCTAGTGTCATATATGCTACATCTTCATGTGCATGTATGATAAAAATCATGAAGATACAAAAAGTGAAAAAACCGTTAGAAAGGAGGTATTCTCTTCCAAAGCCTGCCTGTGTTACAGGGGAGGAAATCTTTTCCAAATGTCCCTGGCTAATTTATCCAGGTCTCTTTGGCTAGGCTTGGTTCACATACTCACACCCAGGGCAATCGATGATGAAGGCGAATAAAATTGCCATAATGTGGTAACTACCATATTATGGGGTAGACCACCTCTGGCCTTCTCACCATCTCCTAAGGCCTCTAATCCCAATGGAAATAAGCAACATCTTTGCAATGATAATGGAATTTTTAAATTACTCCTTTTTATAGAATATTACAGTAGTTTTCTATCAGCCATGGCTAGAATCTAGTCCTACAAAGATATATTAGTCTTATTTTAGAGGCCAAGAAACAATAAGTATTGTATAGATAAAAACAGTAATTGATTAAGGTAGAGTTTTGTTTAATTGCTTTGTGTTTGGCCCAATCTGTGATTCCAAAATTTTCTGAGTCAGTGAGTTCCAACGAGGAATTAGAGAATAAAAAAGTAGCTCGAGTGAAGTCATTACTGTAATATCATAGCAAAGTTCATGGCCAGCAGAGTTAAATTAATATGGCTAGCATATTTGAAAGCATTGTACCTGGTAGAGTAATATTGTTTGAATTGACTGTGTTAAATTCTTATACCAGAGTCCAAATTACAACTTAACTCAGATAAAAAAAAAATTGGGGGGGGGGAGGGCAGGGACAAAGTCTCACTTTGTTGCCCTCGATAGAGTGCTGTCGTGTCACAGCTCACAGCAACCTCAAACTCCTGGGCCTAACCAATTCTCTTGCCTCAGCCTCCCAAGTAGCTGGGATTACAGGTGCCCACCACAACATCTAGATATTTTTTGTTGCAGTTGTCATTGTTTAGCAGGCCCAGAGGCACCCAGCCTCAGATCAAATATTAAAGTACTAAGTCTATTATTTTCTGTGTGTGGTATGAGGGAACTGTTTAACCATTAAAAAAAATTTTTTAAAAACCCTTTTTAAAAATCATGTCACTATTGAAACTGCAATACCAATATATTTTTTTTCTTGAAATACAGAATTTTATTTAGAAATTGTTTAAAGTAGAAAAAAACCTGTCAGGAAAGACTAGGTGGAAAATGGGTTCCTAATAAAATGGAATTTTAGGGCAAAAATGTCTAAAAGACCACAAAAGAGAAATAGCACCACTGTCGTTTGAACAATGGCTAGTTACTTGCATTTTTTGGCATTGTTAATCACTGAATCTGGATTTTTCTCTGAGTTCCATACACAGCATGTGGTACACAGTTTTATCATAAAATACTTGGTTTCTACACACATTTTAGGACAAGCTACCACCAAAACAAATCAATACAAATAAATCAGGGGCTGAACAATCTCGGTAGAGGGTGACACACATTTTGCAGAATTCTGCCAAACAAACGTATTGAATAAGCTGGGGGCAAAGAAAATGAGGGAGAGTTAAGGAAGCAAATATTTTAAATATTAATAATAAATTCAGATGCCATACTGTATCTTCTGCAAAAGAAAATTAACATTAGGGGTGGCGCCTATGGCTCAAAGGAGTAGAGCACCGGTCCCATATGCCGGAGGTGGCGGGTTCAAACCCAGCCCTGGCCAAAAACTGCAAAAAAAAAGAAAATTAACATTTGGTAACACACTAATGAATTTCATCTCCAAAGAGATTAGTGCACTGGCAAAGTATTCCTCTAACAGTGGAGAGCTGTGGACAGCAGATACCAAAAACCCCAGCCTTGCCGATTCCAAGGTAACAATGGCCTTCACTGATCACTCCCTTTGCCAGAGGTCCAGAAAAAAATTGCAGCATGATCACCTGCCTGCTGCACTTTCAACTCTAAGCAGCAAATTTGAAGGCGTCAAAGAGGAGTCCCCCAAGTGGAGCCCAGAAGAGAAACATGTTAAATGTAAGCCTAAAAGATAATACATGGGGACACAACCCCCATTCAAATCCCAGAGATGTGGGCAAGTCCCCCAAAGCAGTTGTTAGATTAAAAAAACAGACATACCTCATTTCCCAAAAAAACATAATACATTAAATCCAGGGATAATTGGAAAGGAGAGCTTTAGAGAAATGCTCAATGAAAATCCAGCAAATAACCTCTGGTGATAAAAGAAAAAAAATTTTATAGTGAGAGAATAGTACTAACACAGCATGAGGTGCAGTGAAGTAGTTTTCAATTAATTGCTTATTTTTATGAGGATGATATGCTGGGATTTTATAGAAATCGAAAGATTTCATGATACAGTAAATGACAAATCTTACGAGTTTTTCTTCTATTTATCATGCTACTGAAGAGGAGGATGCCAATTTATTTCTCTGATTTGTGAGAAAACTCTATGTTCTCTGGTTTTACAAGCACCATTAATACTGTTTGCCAGTCATTGTTCAACAACAATGTGCAAGGTTAGGCATGAACAGTCAAAGCAATAAAGTGGAAACATTAACAAATGAGTAGGGATTGGTAGTGTCTTTCCTTCCAAGGATAAGTTACTCAGAGTTTCTAGTGCTATTAGTCAGAGGACCCCTGTCTCCTTGAAAATGCCGATGATGCTATACTGCTTTTTTTCACTTGAGCTTTGTTTTGTCTACCCAATGGCAGTGTCTGACAGTTTTACGTCCTCTCTCCTCGCTCCCTTTCTTTCTCTTTCTTTTTCCCCACTCTCCTTTCTGAGATAGGGTTTTTCTCTATCACCCAGACTGGAGTGCAGTGGTGTGATCCTAGCTCACTGCAACCTCAAACTCCTGGGCTCAAGTGATCCTCCTGCCTCAACCTCCTAAGTAGCCTTGTCCACAGGTGTGCATCACCAGGCCCAGCTAATTTTTTTTGTACTTTTTGTAGAGATGGGGTCTTGCTATGTTGCCCAGGGGGCTCTCAAGCTCCTGGCCCCAAGAGATCCTTTTCCTTTGGCCTCCCAAAGTTCTAGGGTTATAGGTGTGAGCCACCACACCCAGCCTTATGTTCTCTTTCTATCTAGGGAGTGTTGGTGTTTTACAGGGGTTGATCTAGGCCTCCCTCTAGAACATTAGTAATTCCACATTTCCTGACTGTAGTTCCCAATATTTGTATCTATCGTCTAAACTTCTCTACTGCAACAGGATCTCAAAACTCATCAGTTCCTAGTTAGAATCATTTCTCTTCCTAAATCCTTGAGAGTTGTTCTCTTTCACCCACATCTAATAGATCATTGGATCCTATCAATTCCTCCTCAGAATACATTTATGTTTGCTCCATCCTTGTTACAAAGGCTCCTAAAAGGTCCAACCACCTCCAGTTTCAATCTAAGCCACTAAGCCATCCCTAACACTACTGCCAGATTGTATCAAAAATACAAATAAGATCATGTGACCCCCATACTTAAAACATCCTTTGTTGCTTACAGAATAGAATCTAATCTCTGTCCTCAGACCCTTGCCTTCTTCTCTGTTATCATCTTTTCCCACTGACTTCCTAAACTTTTCATCGTTTTTTGAAAGATCCATCATATTGCTTTATGCTCCCATACCTTCATGGATACACATACACACACATCACGTATGTACATGGATATAATACAAACACACACATAACTGCACACGGTCACATACATACATACACATGTATACAAGTATAAACACAAGCTTCTCTGTGAAACTTTCTCTTACCCTCCTCCTCTGCTGACAGGTGATTTATGACTCCCCATATTGTGCTGTCATTTGTGCCTAAACCAAACATCACTTTTATTATTGACCTTATCATATTGTCTGTCTAGTATCTTCTGTGTGTCTGTCCTCTGTAAAAAATGAGTTCTTTAAGAGTAGGAACCAGGACTTATTTACTAGCCACAGCTAGTTGCATCCTCCTCCGCAAAGCCATCAATGAAGCTGCGTAGAATGAATGAAAAAAAAAATGTGAAGGTAAACAATATTAAATATGGAATGCCCGTTAATTTCTGAAGTTACAGCGAGAGAGTAAGAACCACATCGTATTATACTGTGACAGGGAAAAGGCTTAAAATGCAAATATCCAGAAGGAGAAACACTATGAAATTTAGTCACGATAAGAAAATACATCAGTCTGTCAGGCTTTAATGATTAGTGTTCTTTCCTATGTTACAATGAAAGCCAGAATTTTTGAGAAAATAAGCATTAGAAAACAAGTAAAATGATGAATACTCCAGCTAATTGTGGAGACAGAAAAGACTAAAATATGTTTGCAAAGTATAAAGGCTTTGATAGCGGTAAAATAATAAGACAGGCCAATGTGAAACACATAGTATAATTCAGTAGAAAAGGAAGAACCAAAATTGTAAACAGTAGTAAAAGTAATCACCATTATTTATTAGTTATTATGTGACCGCTCTGTGCTAGAACTCTGTATACCTTATCTCATTCTATCCTCAAAATAATCGTGAATACATATATGGGTATTATTATTATTTATCCCATATTGTAGGTGATGAACTTGTGTTAGAAGGATTAATAAATCTACATTACCAAGGTCACAAAATCTAGTAAATAAATAAAAAAAAGGCTCAGTGCCTGTAGCTCAGTGGCTAGGGTGGCAGGCACATAAACTGGAGCTGGCAGGTTCGAATCCAGCCCGGGCCTACCAAATAACAATGACAACAACCACCAAAAAATAGCTGGGTATTGTGGCAGGCGCCTATAGTCCCAGCTACTTGGGAAACTGAGGCAAGAGAATCATGTAAGCCCAAGAGTTGGAGGTTGCTGTGAGCTGTGATGCCATAGCACTCTACCCAGGGTAATAGCTTGAGACTCTTGTCTCAAAACAAACAAACAAACAAACAAACAAACAACAACAAAAAAAAACACAAGGCTTAAAGCCTGACTCCAGAGCCCACACCCTTATCTATTATATTAAAACAGAGAATTCCAGTCTGGGCACGGTGGCTCATGCCTGTAATCCTAACACTCTGGGAGCCAAGGTGGGTGGATTGCTTGAGCTCACAAGTTCAAGAACAGCCTGAGAAAAGCAAGACATTGTCTCTGCTAAAAATAGAAAAACTGAGGCAAGAGGATCACCTGAGCCCGAGAGTTATAGGTTCTGTAAGCTATAATGTCAGAGCACTCTACAGAGGGCAACAACTTGAGCCTCTGTCTCACAAAAAAAAAAAAAAAAACCAAAGCAAAACAGAAACAAACAACCCAGACAATTACTTGTTCATGTTTGACAATTTTTTTCCAGTCCCGTGATGAGAAGTTAGGATCACATCAGAATCAAATTCCATAGTAATTGTCTTACTTGGATGAAACTAAGTTTTTCTTTTCTTTCTTTCCTTTTTTTTTCTTTTTCTTTCAGTTTTTGGCCGGGGCTGAGTTTGAACCTGCCACTTCTGGCATATGGGCTTGGCACCCTCCTCCTTTGAGCCACAGGCGCTGCTCTTTCTCTCTTTTTTTTTTTTT
>NW_003852519.1:4409268-4431181 GCF_000181295.1 Otolemur garnettii
GAGGCTGAGGCAAGAGAATCGCTTAAGCCCAAGAGTTTGAGGTTGCTGTGAGCTGTGACAGCACAGCACTCTACAGTGAGACTGTGTCTCCAAAATAAATAAAATAAAAAATAATAAAATCAGGAATGAGCCTGTGGTCTTGCTTGGGGTAAAGCAAAAACAGTCAGGAGCAGTACAAGGTTCTGCTAGACCAGTGTGGAGGCAGGAAAAGCAGGGGACAAGGCAGGGCATCTGTGCCCAGCAAAGCCAATGTCAGGGGCAAGAGAACAGCCCTGTAGATACAAGCAGCAAAGACTGGATTCAACAAATTAGCAAATGGTGCACACAGAAAAGCAGCTGCCATGCAGACAATGGCATATAAACGTTTGTCTTTATGACTAACATACGTTGATCATTGAAAGTCAGTATGATCTTATTTTTAGTCACAGCCTTTTGAGGCATAGGCCTTTAAATCCCACTGATCATACTCATGCCCTGTTTTAAAGATGTCTTCAAAAGGAAGCTCAAATTCCTTAGCATGCCACAGACAAAGCAACTCATGAAGGGCCCCATTGCTCATGTCTCCCCTCCCCAGCCTTCTGACACCACACGCAGGCCCTCGAGCGCAAATATACGGAATTTTTGATCATTTCTCCAAATGTGCTGCCATCCTTTTTTTGCTTCTGGACACAGGGTGCTTTCTCTGTGTGCAATTCATTTCCCCAAACCCTTCATCTGGCTCTAGCTCTGAAACTCATTCTTTGGGGCTCAGCTCAAGAGCTGCCTTTTCTAAAAAGCCTTTCATGACTAAAATTCAGCTTACCTACCCTTCTCCATTTGCTCTTAAAACCCTGTGAGAACTTATCCTTTGGAATGTATCATGCTGTATGGTGATGATACGTTTACTTATCCGCTTCCTTTCTGCATCACATGCTCCAAGAGTGCCCAGCCCCTGGCAGGATGAAACAATATTTATTGAGTGAATGAATGGCTAGTAATCCTCTGGATCATGCCTAGTAGCTGCTCCAGTCCCAGGAGATTTGCATGTGCTCTTTCTTTTGTGATAAACTGTGTAGGCTGGAAGCTGGTTCTTCCTCTAATTTGCAAATTAACTTGACCGAAACTGAAATTAGTGGAGGGCAGAGAAGACCTGAGAAAAATTCGACAATATCTTACTTTCCTTCCTCAGTTATGTTCACTGCAGTCATGGCTGATTTGAGTTAAATTGATCATACTTAGAATATGCCCAAATGTTTAAATATAGATATTTCATACATTTGTTGCTTCCAACATGGCTACCAGAGGCGGCATAGATCTCTCTTTTGACGCGCTCCCTGATTTTCTCAGTGAACAATTTTCCACTGTTCCTTTATCACATACACACAAAAAGGTACACTTTCCCCTTAAGGTACTGTATTTGAAATGAATACTGAGAGTACTTCAGGAAACAAAGATTGGATTAATTCTCCCAAGTCATACCACTATGATTTCAACACAGCTCTCTGTAAATGAGTCTTTCATAATCATGTACTTTTCTGGCACTGCCATCCTATTCATGGAGTAAAAGAACATATTCATCTGATCCTTGGCCTAATAATCAAATTTCATCAAATGTTTAAACAAGTTTGATTTATAGCAGTCCATACTAGGGATGGGTGTTTGCTTTTTAAACATTGTATTTTTTCACTAGATCTGCCCCACTTCTATGATCTATTTTCAGGTATTAAGGGAGAGCACCCACTAGCCTCTCTGTCTCACTGTTTTTCAATTCTGTTATTCTGCTAGTATTTCATGAAAATGATTCTGCATAATGACTCACCAACAATGTTGACAACCTTATGCACTCCTAACGGTGAAATGGATGTTTTCTGTTTTTAGGTAGTTATGTTAACAATCCACTAACAGTTTTTCTCTTTACCTCTGATTAAATAATCTTCTTGCTTCATGTTCTATGCAGTTTTACCCAAGTAAGTGTCTGAAAAAGTATTAAAAATATTATTCTTTTTCAATACTCACTGAAGTAACTGTTAACAGGCTGAATATGCCATCCGTCTCCATACCAAGATTTAATTTGCAAGGGTTTTACATTTTCTTCTTCTTCTTCTTTTTTTTCTTTTTTTAAAAGATAGAGTCTTACTTTGTTGCCCTGGGTAGTGCTGTGGCATCATCATTGCTCACAGCAACCTCAGATTCTTGGGCTCAAGCGATTCTCTTGCCTCAGCCTCCCAAGTAACTGGGACTACAGGCGCCCACCACAACACCTGGCTATTTTTAGAAATGGGATCTCACTCTGGTTTAAGCTGGTCTCGAACTCATGAGCTCAGGTGATCCTCCCATGTTGGCCTCCCTGAGTGCTAGGATTACAGACATGAGCCATTGTGCCAGCCCTTTTGTTCTTAATTATAAAATATTTTATACATTCAAAAAGGCATAGAGACAATTAGCACATAAAAAGATGATTATCCACATCATTAGTCATTAGAAAAATGCAAATTAAAACCACAAGAAGGTAGCATTTCACATTAAAAAAAAAAAAGACAGACAATAATACATGTTGTAAGAAAGTGAAGAAATTAGAACCCTCACCCATGACTTATGGGAATATAAAAATGATGCCTCTGCTGTGGGAAATTAGTTTGGTAGGTTCTCAAAATGTTACATGTAGAGTTACTTTATGACCTGGTTATTCCACTTCCTCAATAATGGAAGCATTTATGGACAGAAGAACTTGCACACTTCATCTACGTAAATGTTCGCAGCAGCATTAGTCAGATTAACCGAGACGTAGAACAATCCAAACCAACTGATGAGTGAATAAATGTGATATACCCTGACAATGGAATATTATTCAGCCCTAAAAAGGAATGAAGTACTGATACACTACAACATATACAAACCTGGAAAATGTTACACTAGTTGAAAGGAGCTAATCCCAAAAGATCACATATTGTATGATTCCACTTATAGGAAACGTCCAGAATGGGCAAATCCATGGAGACAGAAAGTATATTAGTGGTTGTCCAGGGCATAGAGGGTTGGGACACATGGGGGTGATGGCTAGTGGATGTCTGGTTTCTTTCAGGGCTGATGAAAATGTTCTAAAATTGATTAAGATGATAGTTGCACAATTCGGTGAATATACTAAAAAGCATTGAATTTTACAGTTTAAGTTGAGTAATATAGTATACAGTATGTGAATTATATTCTAATAAAACTGTTCAGAAATAAATATAATGAAAAATTTTAAACTTAAATAGTTGCATAGATACCGTGGCTCACATCTGTAATTGTAGCACTCACAGAGAGCTGAGCTGGGCAGTTTGTTTGAGGTCAGGAGTTAGAGACCAGCCTGAACCAGAGCCAGACTCCATCTCTACTCAAAATTAGAAAAAAAAAAAATTATCCAGATGTGTGGTGTGAACCTATAATCCTAGATACATGGGAGGCTGAGACAGGAAGATTACTTGAGCCCAGGAGTCTGAGGTTGCTGTGAGCTAAGATGATGCCACTATACTCTGCCTAGGGTGACAGAGTGAGACTGTCCTAAAAAAACTGTTCCAAGATTTAAAAATGTTTTGCCAGTTTTTCACCATAATTTTTTTTAAAGAAACAAAAAGTTAGAAAATAAGTTGAACTCCTTGGTCTTCACATTGCTAACTTTGCCTAGAAATAACTACTGTCATGGAGTTTGTGTGCACCATTCCAATCCATATTTTTGTCCTTTTCTGTTTGTTTGGTGGTGGTGCCTCACTACACAGCCCAGGTTAGCCACGAACTCCTGGACTCAGGTGATCCTCCCACTGCAGCCTCCTGAGTAACTGGGACCACAGATGCATGCCACTACACTTGGCTCATATTTTTGTCCTTTTAGTCCTTATGTGTATATTTGTAAACAAAATATGAGTCTATTTGGAATGTCTTTTGCATTTTACAGAAGTGTATAATAGAAAATAGCCTTCACAGCTTGCCTTTTACGCTTTGCATGGTGTTGAAAAATTTCAAATGTGTCCATGTAAACACACATAGATCTACTTCATCTACTTAAATTCTGTATGGCTATGCTAAAATAACACAATATCTAGGGTTCTAGTAGTGAAAATTTGTTTCCAAATGTTCAGTACTACAAAAAATCTGGGGCAAAAAACACATTCCTTGAATATATTTCTGGGGACAAGTCTACAAATATTTATGTAGGTGTATACACCTAGAAGTTGAAATCTTCTAGGTTAGAGGTTATGATCAGTTTAAATAAAGTACAGTATAAACCCATTATCAAAGTGTTTGTATCAAGTTATATCCAGCATTTGAGAATGGTATTTCTTCCCACCCTGACCATCACTTAGTATTATCATTTCAAACTTTTGTCAATGTGATAGTGGTGAAATAATATTTCATTGTATTTTAATTTTATTTTTGATTTCAGGTGAGCTTAAGCATTTTATCATGTGTTTATTACCTTTTATGTACTGCTTCTGGCTTCTGTGACTTTTTTTCTTTGTGAGGACTCTCTCTTTCTCTCTCTCTCTCTCTCTATATATATATATATATTCGGGACAATAATCCTCAGTTAGTTTTATGTATTTCAAAAATCTTCCTTGATTTGGGTTTGTATTTCAAGTTTTTAAATAACAGGCTTATCAGATGCAGGTTTTAAATCATTAAATTTAACAATCTATTTCCTAATAGCCATACTGTATGTTTTCTAAATATTTGAACGTTTTGGCAAATGGATCTTAATCCACCTGAAATTTATTTTTTGCATACATGAAATACAAAAGCAGTTTTGTCCTCTTTCTTAAATGGCCACTTCTTCCAGAACCCTTTTCCTACTGATTTATAACTGTTACATAGCAAGTTCTCTATACAGACTTTTGTCTGTTTGGAAATTATTTATTCTCTATTTGCCTTTTCTTGTGTCAATACAATACTGCTTTAATTACTACACCATGTAAGCCTTGCTGTCTTGCTGTTTTTGCTTGTACCCTAGCAGCATTACATTGACCAACCACAGATTAAATTTGTGAAGCAGAACACTGGAGAAATAAATTTCTCAAAATGATAAGATGTCAACGTTGACTCTGGAATGTTATTTGGACTAATTCACAGTGGTGCCTGTTTGTGATATGTGCAACTATCTGCAAATGTTTTGAATTGTGGCCAACTGCTATGATTTAGTTTATTTTTAAAAATTGCTTTTAGACGCTGAATACTGTATCTGTGAAAAGGTTGTCATTTGAAATTGTGCAGATGAAACACTGGTGCTGTGAGAACCACAGACAGCCATTTTTTCAGCTTTTTGTGTGTAATATAAAACTGTGTGTCTATGGAAAAATCATTTCAAAGGCAAAATAACTTAATTCTGGAAATGTCATATCAATCATAATGTGAGTCATTGTGATACATAGCCAATGATCTTATGTGTATAGAGGAGCATGGAAAAGGTCTCACCATGGTAGTGATTAGCACTAGCTAAACAGCAGCACTTCCAACCCCGAGTTCTTGACATTTCCTGCTGGGAAAGTTCATCTGAATGTAAAGCCATTAATTAAAACTCAACATTTGACAAGATGATTTGTCCCCATATCAGTTTCCCCTCTCAGCTTCCTTCTTTCTGTCATTTGGACCCTTGCCTTCCCAGTTTCAAATGTTTTGAGTTATCTTTGATTTATTTTATCACAATATATTCTCTCTATGGTATGCAGAATAATAACCTCCTTACCTTCCCCCAAAGATGTCCATGTCCTAATCTCTGGAACCCATGAATATGATGCTCGGTTACATGGAAAGAGGGAATTACAGCTGCTAATCCACTGACTTTAAAGAAAGAAAATTATCATGGATTGTATGGGCAGTCCCAGGGTAACCACCCAGATCTTTGAAGCATAAAGGACAGGGACAGAAGAGTCAGGGCCAGAGTATTGTAGATGCAGATAGACTCAATGGGACATTTCTGGGTTTGGAGATGGAAGGGAACCATGAGTCAGGGGGTGCAGGCAGTCTCCAGAACCTGACAAAGGCAAGGAAACAATCTTCCCCACGGAGCTGGCAGGAAGGCAGCCCTACTGACATCTGATTGTAGCCTAACAAAACCCATTACACACGTCTGACCTTCCAGAATAGTAAAATAAACTCGTGTTGCTCAAAGCCATCATATTTGTGATAATTTGTTAGAGCAGCAATAGGAAACAAGTACATGATTCAATTACTAATCACATTTGTGTATGATTCCTACTTGACACTACCTCTCAAATGTCATTTTCATCTGGATTTCAAATGGCAGTACCTAGTTGTGGCAGTCATTGGTTAGCTCCTGGGTGTTGCCATAGATTTCTAAAAGTGATACAGGGAACCTCGTCCTGCATTGTGAGTCAGGAGACCTTAGTTCCACAGTCTGTCTCTGCTATTAATTAGGTTGTGACCTCAGGAATCCGCTCTGCCTACCTTCCACGCTCTCCACTCCCAATATACAATCACACACACAATCAGACATGGAATTATTTAAGAAAATAATTATTAAATTTATTTCGAGCCACTGCATAGTCTGCCTCTCACGTCATCACATCATCAACCTACCCTGTACATCAATCTAGAATTCTTTTCCAAACTTATTTATTATAAATTACACTCTTATGTATTGATATCTCATTGCTTGGAGATGAAGTTAAGTTCCTATTAAGGACCTTTAACAATCTGCCCACTGTCCCATATCTCTGTAAGAGATTTTCTTTCCCTGGCTCGGTGGCTGTAGCTCAGCGGCTAGGGTGCCAGCCACATACACCGGAGCTGGTGGGTTCGAATACACTCTGGGCCTGCCAAACGACAATGGCACCTACAACCAAAAAGTTGCCGGGCATTGTGGCGGGTGCCTGTATTCCCAGCTACCTGGGAGGCTGAGGCAAGAGAATCGCTTAAGCCCAAGAGTTTGAGGTTGCTGTGACTTGTGACGCCACTGCACTCTATCCAGGGTGACAGCTAAGACTCTGTCTCAAAAAAAAAAAAAAAAAAAAAGAGAGAGAGAGAGAGATTTTCTTTCCCAAAGCTTCCTACTCACTTCAACAAAAGAGGTCTACCCGTTCACTCCTCACTCATGGTCTATCCAGGCTCTTTCTCTTTCCCACAATATCCATCCCTCTCACATCTGCCTAGTTATGACAACTCTGCTCTTTTTGTAAGAGGCCCAGCAGCAACCACCCCTCTGAGTTTGTACCTGGCCCACAATTACTATGTACACTGTGCGTCTCAAATGATTAATAAGTTATTGTGAGACCTTGTAAATAATCTAAATTTTCAACTCAACACCGAAGATGGAGGGGGGTAAAGAGATGATAGAAGAGGGATGAGGGAAAAGAGAAACTAGCTCAAAGGGGTAAAGCTTTCCCTCCGAAGTCTCTGGAGAGAGTCAGAAAACTGTGTTTGGAACTGATCTAGTTGCTGCTTGCATTATTATCTCTCTCTCTGTGAATATGTCGTGTGTCCCAGGGCATAAGCCCTTAATGACAAGGTCATTTTTAATATTTCTTTCTCCCCTATCACTTAAAAAAATGTATGTCTTACCAGCGAAGTTACATGCTTATTTGCTCAGGGTTGTAATACATAAATGATAATGACATCAACATACCAAATCTAGTTTTCGTGTCTACAATTCATGGAGCTATAAAATACTTAAGGGAGAATATCATCAATCAGTTCATTAATTATTTATTGAAAGCCTGTTTGAGCTTAGTATAGGTTAGAGAAATAATCTCCAATGCTGGACCGTGTAGACTTTCACTTAATTTCCCTCAGATCTTGGCCTCCAAAGCCCACCTTCCCAGCAGCATTATTTGGTGTTTGCCAAGAATGATTCATAGGTCTCTAATCCCTCTTGAATTTCTCTGGTTTCTGGGAGGAAATTCCTCCTACCAGAGGTCCAAAGCCCACCTCATTGCAAGCTGCATAGTCACAGCCACATTGCCAAGGCAGCCAGCTTCAGGTCAATGGGGCAAGGGAAAGCAGAGGTGTTGAATGAATCCAAAAGGTAGTTCATTTTTTAAAAATGGATATTTCTTAAGAAACTGGGCATCTATGAAAGATTGCATAAAAATTAATTCCATTATGAGAAATGTTTAGATTTCCTTTATTTGGTTAACTCATAATAGTACTTAGTCATGTTCTTTGCTTGAAACTCTTTGTACAAACCATCAACTGACCCAATAGTTATAGTTCTGACTACAGTGTCATTATCCATGGGGTTTCATAACATTGCCATTTTATTCTGAATTTAGAAGGACTTCAGTATGGTCTATTTATTCCTCTATATCCTGTGATGCTAAGAATTGACTTGTCATAATGAAGATGAGCTCTTAGCCCAAGCTGGGGTCCTGAGTCCTTGGTTTGAAATCCCAAATGCTGTGTCAGGATACATCCATTCTCAAGAATCTAAAATGATAACATTTAGGTTGGGCACAGTGGCTGCCACCTGCAATCCTAGCACTACAGGAGGCCTAGGCAGGTAGATTGCGTGAGCTCAGGAGTTTGAGACCAGCCTGAGCAAGAGCAAGACCTCATTTCTACTAAAAACAGGAAAACTAGCTGAATGTGGTGGCTCATGCCTGTAGTCCCAGATACTCCCGAGGCTGCATCAGGAGAATCACTTGAACCTAAGAGTTGGAAGTTACCGTGAGCTATAATGACACCACAACACTCTATTCAGGATGACTGAATGAGACTCTGTCTCAAAAACAAAATAAATAAATAAAACAATAATCTTAAGGAAATATTACACACAGCTAAACACCATATTTCATTTTTTCTTTTCATTTTCTGTCATCTTCTATCTTCCCATTTTCCTTTTTCTTTTTTTCCTTCACATTTAAGTTCATTTCTACACACATATGGTACCAACTGTCAGTAGCATACAAATGCCTCCTTTGGCTTGTCAGTAACATACATTTTCTCTAATATAACCTAACAAGGAGATTGCATTCGAAATGTCACTCATTTCTCTAATTTAGTCATAGACTTTAAGCCTCCTCTGAAGACTCTGCATCTTTCTCAGACAAATCCCTTTGACTACCTAACATTTTTCTTTCCCACACAGAACGTATTTCTACATGACATAATGGAGCTAGCAAAGAAATGATGCCTTCAGCTTTTTAAAACCAGCTCCTATATCTTGGAGCTAACATACCATCGACTAGTTATTTCTGTCATACATACACATGTATACACACATACACATACCACACACAACTACCTTAAACCGTGTATCGTGGACATTCCCCTTCACAGGCATAGTCATACATAGAAATGGACTATTGCCACACAGCCACAATCTCTTACATTTCTATTTCCTTCTAATTTTGCTCCCTCTCTCCTACTTCTTTGCCATTTTCCTCACCACCAGAACTATGACACACAGGGTAACCCAGCCATTGTGCCCAGCGCTACCTGGAACAGTGTTCAGATACAATCTTTCACTAGAATGAACACAATTGGAATCTGGAGAATAGTGCAAAATGTTCCTTTACTTTTATGTCGTATCATCTCACTTGAGAATAAAGAATAAGCCTCCTACGGTTGCCTTTGCGTCCCCTTTCTAAGAATCCTCACTTCTTTCGTTTCCATCTCTCCACCCTTGTTGCTGGCAGTGGTGGAGGCATCCACCCCATAATGTGCTGGCTCCATCTTGAGAGGGCACAGGTGGATGGCTGACTGCTTATACACCTTCCTGGAAGTATTCCGGGGCATCTCAGAATCCTCAGAATGGAACAACTCTAAGGCAGACAAACCATTCTTTTTTCTAATAGCAGTCATTCCTCAAAAAAATGTTAATGCATGACCATGCTATAAAAACTAGAGCTGAGGTCAGAAAGAAATAAAGAGATGAAGAACACAGCCCACTCCTATCACAAATACGTAACAGCTGGCTGAACATAGCAGACACAGATGACCAGAGTCTTGAAGCCCGGCTCAGTGTGACCCAGACTAAATCATAGTCTGGGCACAATTGGAATGGCCTGAGTCTCTAGGTCTAAATAAGGCAGTTGCTTTAGGCAAAAGTACCAGACTGACTGTTCTGAATAGGTAGTCAGGCTTTGATGAAATTACCTGAGTATATCCTCAGGAGCTCAGTCTAGCCTGTATGATAGCAGCGTGGGTCCTGGGATGCCTACAAAATGTGACTAATGCCTGAGACTTAACAAGGAAGGTGTAAATAGCAACGAAGATGGAGCAATAGTGAGCACAAAAGCCGAAAATGAGGAAAGGGCCAATGCAGACTTCAAGGTAGTGTTTGTTGACAGTAGTTTGGGAAGAGTAAAACAGTGTAGGATGAAATTTCTTGGCCAGCTCTGTAAGGGCAAGGCACCCGGGTCTCTGGTAGGGAGGACCAATGGGCCCTAATAAGCTCTGTGCAGTCTTGCTGGGTGTACCAAGAAATCAAGCTCTCACTGATCTTTACCTCGACCGTTCTTGAGGGTTACATTTGCAGGAATGAGGTACCATCTTCCCCTAGGCAAAGAACTGACTTGTTACTGTTCATCTGAAAGTGCTTCTCTAAGCACAGTGTCCCTCTCTCCAATGAGAGCGCAGGCATCCCTATAAGCTCCTCTGTGTCATCTCCTTGGAATTTGGAGGGGGGAGCAGTCGTGGGAAGTTGATGCGATCAAATGTGAAGTTCATGCTGCCTCTGTGCCGTGAGTAACAAAGCCCTTTGTCTCTGACTCAAGAGTCTTGTATCTTTTGCCAATGTCTGTGTCCCAGTTAGCAGGCTAGACTATTAGCCTGAAAGTAGAGGAAAATCTCAGACCATTCACAGTTCCTAACAGCTCCATTCCCAGCACTTAGAACAGTACCCAGCAAAGAGGGGTCATTCAATTTGTTAAATAAATTCCTTACTTAAAAAATATTTAAATTTGGCTTACCTTACTATTAACCTCACTTATGAATACTAAATTAGTCAACATATACTTTCGAAATCACATGGCATGTTATGTCTTACTGAACAAGTGTGTGGTTGGTATTCACTGTTCAAACTTAAATAAAATGAAGTTAAGGGAAATGCCTCTCATCTCTGAATACTTATCAAATCATATATTAGTCAGTTACCAAGCAATATCTGAAAAAAGCATCAAAATCATAATTGCACAAGATTACATAAAGTTTTTAATTCATTTGTTTAATTTCAAAAATAGTCATTTTATGAAAATAGTGAATACCAAGAATATGAACAAAAAAGGTCTTTCATCCTTAAATTTTCAGTGTGCCCAGACCAGGATCCAACTCAAAAGCTATTTTAAAATAAGCAATTCTGCCCTTCTCCCTAAAGAAGGCATTGATCCCAGGCCCTCTGAGTTCCTCTAAGACATCAGGGATAATCCTCTCACTTGTGTCTATAATTAGTTTATTAATAACACAAAACACCTCTGAAGAGTGTTCCCTTTCAATAGAATCCTCTTTTATTTATATGCTACAGAATTACACAGTTTAGACTTGAGCTAACATTTGCAGGACAGGTGCTGGGCACCAGTGGGAGTGCTGTGTACTTTCACATAAACAGAGATGCATAATCTCTTAGCAACATGTGGCCAGTGTTAAGTCTCTGTAACTGGTTCATTGTTTTTTTTTCTTGATATGTTGCAATCCTTTTTTGCATGAGGGCTCCACACCTTTCTAAATACTTGGTAATTTATGGGAAGGCAGCCTTTTTTTTTTTTTTCTTCCTGGTGAGAGGTTGTAGAATTTGTTTCAGCTGAAAACATCCCTTTCATTTCACATCCTCTGACACCGTAAGCTGCCGTCAGGAGTGCAGGGAAGACTGGAACAAACTTCCCTGAGCAAAACGGATCATCAGTGTTTAATCCAAACCTTTAAGATCAGCGATTGCCTCGAAATGATCTTCCTAAATAATCCTCTCTAGATGCCTAAAACTATTTTGAAGATGAAAAGCACTTTTCTAGAAGGAGAGAATAAGATGGGATCCTGAAGATAACCTTATTACACTTTTTCACCACCACTCAATCTCCAAACAATTCACTCCCAGAGGATTCTGGAGCTTGGGGATTTGAACTAATGTGGCCATTAAAATCTTATCTTTATAAGTGAATGTCAAAGAAATCATTTAGATTATTCCGATCATTATCTTGGGCTGAAAAAAATAATTCCCTCTGGAGAAAAGAAATGTGACTTTCCTAGCAGTTGTTGCACCTAGGAACAATGCAAGACTTAATAAAATGTGTGTTTCCTACATCCTCACATAACCGGTATAACGAACAATGGTGCAGATTTGCTTCACTTAATCTCTGAACCTGAGTTCATTATTATTATTAATTCAGAATATAGGGGAACAGGTGTTTTGTTTACATACTTTGTTTTTGTAGAGATTGAGTCAAAGTTAGAAGTGTGCCCTTTGCCTGGATAGTGTGCACTGGGATGTGAATTTACCCGTCCCTTCCTCTCTCCTCACCCCAGCTTGATTTTCACTGAGATTTACTTCCCTATGTGCACTGAAGTGTTGGTTGATCAATTCCAATTTAACACTGAGCACATGTGTGTTTACTTCTCCATGCCTGTGATGCTTTACTCAGAAGGATGGCAAAAACAAATTTTAAAGATGATCAATCTTGGCTCAGCGCCCGTAGCACAGTGGTTATGGTGCCAGCCCCATACACCAAGGCTGGTAGGTTCAAACCTGGCCCAGGCCGGCTAAACAACAATGACAACTACAACAAGAAATAGCCAGGTGTTGTAGCGGGTACCTGTAGTCCTAGCTACTGAGACATGAGAATCGCTTAAGCCCAAGAGTTTGAGGTTGCTGTGAGCTGTGACACCATGGCACTCTACCAAGGGTGACATAGTGAGACTCTGTCCTCCCCCCACAAAA
Organism: Otolemur garnettii; assembly: GCF_000181295.1. Taxonomy (NCBI): domain Eukaryota; kingdom Metazoa; phylum Chordata; class Mammalia; order Primates; family Galagidae; genus Otolemur; species Otolemur garnettii. Next base: position 4,422,110 of record NW_003852519.1, read on the forward strand.
AAAGATCAATCTTCTTACAACAGGAAAATAAAATTGTATTTCTTTTGTCCTCACCTTTTAAGCATTTTATACCATTGCTAGTCATACCCACTTTCTTGAGTATTCTTTCTACATTTACTGTATGTTGCAATCATCCCTTTACTGGTCTGTCACCACTGCTGAAGACTGAAGATCCTTAAAAGTAGAGACTATTTCATATTATTTAAGTATATTTATATAAGCACGGCTAGCTAAATGTTTGGGAAATTGTGAATTATTAATAAATATTGGGTGAATAAATAAATTAATATCCCCCTATGTTCAATCCTTAACTTAGCTTCCCTATATATTCAGTCCTCAACTTAGAGAGCTATTTTACCTCTAAGCCAGGGGTCCTCAAACTTTTTAAGCAGGGGGCCAGTTCACTGTCCCTCAGACTGTTGGAGGGCTGGACTGCGGGCCCCAGGGTGAGTCAGCTGCTAAGCAGGACAGGCAGTGGTGGCAAAAACACCCGGCAGGCCGGATAAATGTCCTAGGCAGGCGGCATGTGGCCTGCGGGCCGTAGTTTGAGGACGGCTGCTCTAAGCACATTTTTATCCACTCCCTCTTGATCTTGGGTCTTTAGTCCCCAACTGATTGCTGGATAACTCTCTCCAGATGGTCTTGGCGTTCTCAATCTCAACAGGTGTGAGGCAATATGAACAGGAGGAAAGCAATCAGGTCTCTGATCTTAAGAAGCCAACAGACTAGAAAGGGAAATGAACACTTTCAACAGGCAGCATGATGAGCGTAATAAAAGAAGTACAATCTCAGGGCTGTAAATTCTGAGTTTACACTCAGTAATTCTTTAGGAAACAGAAAACTTTCATCTAGAGCTAGGCATGAACTTCAGAAAATTCTCTTTGCTCCATGTTCATGCCTAAATCATCCACTGGTTCTTCACCTTTGGCCTCGATGCCCTGTTTATATCCATAATTGTGGCCCTGATTCTTAGATCCTGACCTACTTTCAACTTGGTTCATCTGTGGCTCCAACCTCTAGACTCTAACGTGCTCCTCCCAGACTTGGCCATCCTCCCCGTACCCCATGCTCCATCCACCTTGGGCTGCTTCCAAGTCTGTAAGATACTTGTAAATATTTCCTGAAACTCATATTTCAGGAAATATTAAAAAAAAATTTTTTTTGAAACAGTTTCACTATGTCACCCTCAGTAGAGTGACATGGAGCTATGGTGTCACAGCTCACAGCAACCTCAAACTCTTGGGTTTAAGCGATTCTCTTGCCTCCTGAGTAGCTGGGACTACAGGTGCCTACCACAACGCCTGGCTATTTTTGTTGCTGTTGTTGTTGCAGTTGTCATTGTTTAGCTGGGCCAGGCTGGGTTCGAACTCACCAGCCTCAGGGTATATGACTGGCACCATAACCACTGAGCTACGGGTGCCGAGCCAGGTTGGGTCTAATTTGAATAGGTCAAAAAAGGAGGAAAATTAAGGTAAAAGGGCTAATACAGGCAAAGATGCCAGAGAAACCCTAAGCACATATTTCCAAAAGAGTGGATCCAGTGGCTTGGTGTGCTTTGTTTGGTTTCCAGCTTCCAGATCTACTCACAAGTAGACCCATTTCATGCACCTTATCCCCAGACTCAAGGACTAATTCTGATATTAGGAAAAAAGGAATAATATTGTGCCAGAAACAGGGAGCATGGAGGTTGGGGAAGGACATACCTCTACCGTAAAACAAGCAGGAAGTAGTCTGAGAGGACGACAGAGCTGCACAAAGGCGATTGGGCATGTTGGTGGCGTACAGAAAAGGATTCCCCGTTTGTCAGCCTGAGGCAAGCAATCAAGGGGTGATGAGTTACAGAATAACAGGAGGAGCACCCACACCAGGTAAAAGCTATTCTCCTAGCTAGCCTGACATCCTTTCTCTTCCCAGGCAGTATCAGAGAGACTCAGGAACTACCGGCATCAGCTCATGGGCACTGCGAGTGGGGCAGTAGTCTCTGCCAGGAGCCTGCAGACTGGAGCAGGGCTGTTCCTTATGACAAATGCCTCAGCTCCCCATGTCCATGATTGCCCTGAAGCCACTGCTGCTAGCAACTGCCTCTTCTTCTAATCTCTCTTCCTTCTGAGGCTGCTGGACCACCTGATTACACCCATGATGCTCTGGTTTGTGTAGTCTTTTGCTACCCAGCCTGGGCTATATCAACCCAACTGTGTGTTACTGATAGGAACACATGGGGTGGAGGAATATTGTAGCATTGTAGAGAGAAAAATAAAATAGTTCTTGGATCAGATGGAATTTCCTCCCATGCTTTGAAAAATGATAGTGATGATGAGGGGATACATTTCAAAAGGGCAGAGAAGGTTAAGGAGATATTTCCAAGTTTGAATGAAAATGTCGACTACAGAATAATAAAGTGTGTTTGGGAGTTATACAGGAGAACTATTTAGCCCAGGATAGAAGTTCACACAAGGAACTAATGACATTATGTTTCTTTTAAAAAAATTTTACAACACAAACATAAACAGTAGCCTTTAACAAAGTTGGAGTACGTTTTCTTTTCTTCCTTATAGAACGAGAGTTGAAAGTTGTCTTCAACATGAATTGCGAATGTTTTTCTTCTTCATATAGTCTCCACAGAGAATGGAATTCACACTTCTAACTTGAGTAGGCAGAGGAAAGACACGTTACAGGGCTCACTTCGGCAGCACATATACTAAATGGGAAGGAGACAGAGGAGATGGGCACGGCCCCTGTGCAAGGATGACACGCAAATTCATGAATCCTTCCATATTTTTCCTGAATGGAGTTGAAGAAACAGTCTCCTTAGTAAAGTATCACAAGTATGGAAAAGCAAGTAACCGATGTACTCAATAATCATATGAAACCAGTAGATGAATAACTATACACTCACACGAGAGAAAAAACACAAGTTTAAAAGGGGGGGAAGGGAAGAGAGAAAGGGACTGGTAAGTTCTCACCTAATGGGCACAGTATAAAAGTACATGACGCACCTCCTGGTGTGGGGTTGGACTTTACCTAGCAAGTGAAACAATGAGTAGTTTGTACCTTTATATTAATCTGAAATAAAAAGAAAAAAGACATCTATTATAGTAATTCAAGATTCTCCAAGCACAGTTAACATCTTTGCTTTGGGAGCCAGCAGGGTAGTCTTAAGTAGGAACAGAGGCAGTCCATATGGAGCCTTTATGAGCAAGAGGGAAAAATACCTCTTTACTCAAACATATGATGGCTCAGGCAGGGATACGAATTGGTAAGCTAAGTGTGAGCTGAATTTGAACACACTTGACCTTAGTCAGGTGCCCTTGGGCAGTGTACAACTTTCACCAAAAAACCTGGACGCCCTCAGGTGTAGGAGGTCTAGGTATATTTAAAGTGTGGCTCAGCACCTGTAGCTCAGTGGTTAGGGTGCTGGCCACATAACTGGGGCTGGCATGTTTGAACCAGCCAGGGCTTGCTAAAAAACAATAACAACAACAACAACAAAATAGCTGGGGGTTGCGGCAGGCACAGGTAGGGAGGCTGAGGCGAACCACTTAAGCCCAAGAGTTTGAGGTTGCTGTGAGGGTGACATAGTGAGACTCTGTCTCAAAAAAACAATAATAATAATAATAAAGTGAATATTAGAGGCCCCATCCCTCTCTCTTTTCTGACATGAGAATAGACAGGATTCAAATGACACTTACTCTGGGTTTTTTGTACAGTGAGATATAAGCCTGGATTTCCTACCCCCGTGTCTATTTTTCTGTCACCTGCAGATTGCATTACTTCTAGCCTTGAGTGTTTAAAAGAGAAGATCAAACCCATTTATTTAATGTCACAATCAATATTGATCCCAGGGCTATCTACAGACTAGATTCTCCGAAGGCAGCACTCACTGTGGCTTTCAGGAGCTCAGAGAGAATTTACGAGCACAATATATTTTTTTTTAAGTTAGAAAGAAAATGCATTCAAGATGTACTAAAATAACTGGAAAAAAAAAGTGTAGTGTCCTACTTCATGCACACAAGATGAGCTTGTATTTACTAGACAAAGAATGGATAGCTAGAAGACGCTGAATTTCAGCTTATGAGAATTTCAATCTTTCGACTCACTCTAATAGCTCGTTGCAGAAAATTGGTTCGTGAGAGATTTTGAAAAATAATAAGGTCATAGATGATTGAATTATGTTAATAACATTCAATTACTAGGTTTCTCAACTAATAATATTGCCTTCTATGATTTAATGCAATTTATAAATAGGCACTGAAGATACATTCTCCCATTCCATATAGAGAAATATAACTTTATAGATAAGTTATGACATTACAATGTGGCAATGTATAAACCATGCTTTTTATTCATAGAGCTATTATAGGGAATCAAAGGAAGTGTGGGCCAAATGTACTTTTTCAGTACACATAATTGTGAGACAAGATACAGCATCTTATACTTTGTCATGTCTGTTAATTAGATGGGAAATTAATATCCTGTTTTGTTGTATCTCATTTGCAATTCCATATAAGTTAGCCACAATTTTTTAAAGGTTATAAAATACTGAAATAATTCACGTTAAGATTTTCTGTTTAAAACAAACAAAAGCTAGAAAACTGGATCCTCTGTTGGTGCCTGGCACTTCGATCACACTTTACATCTTGGCATCTTGTTTTTTATATGCTTCAAATGGGTTTTTTGTTTGTTTGTTTTGAGTTTTTGTTTTTTTTTTTGAGATAAAGTCTCATTCTTGTCACTTTAGGTAGAGTGCCATGATATTATCATCACAGCTCACAGCAACCTCCAACTTGTGGGCTCAAGAAATCCTCTTGCCTCAGCCTCCCAAGTAGCTGGGACTATAGGCTCCTGTCATAACACCCAGCTCATTTTTCTTTTTGTAGTAGAGATAGGGTTTCTCTTGCTCATGCTGGTCTCTAACTCCTAAGCTCAAGCCATCCACCTGCCTCAGCCTCACAGAGTGCTAGGATTACAGGGATGAGCCACCATGCCCAGCCTTTCCAAATGGACATTTTAACCCCCTTTGCCCTACTGGACAAAATGAGAACAATGATAGCCTCAAAAGGATTAGACTGAGTAAACGCTTTACAACTCTCTCCCTAACACAAATCATTTTGGCCACCTCACTGTCTTATGAACAGGGTAGGATCAGTCCTAAAAGCAAAATTATGTTCCCATCCTCTACCTCTCCCAATACCACCTATAACCCAAACCTATCTCAAGCCTTTCTAACAAGCCCTCCCCAACCTATCTTTCCTCTTTCGAGTTTCCATATCTCTTATATCTTTGTAGTGGTTTAACTAATTCTGATGCAATCCCATGGTATCTTGTAATATGTCTGACTAATATGTATGAGCCCTGTTCCCCTAGCAACACTGTAAGCCCCAGAATAGGAAATGAGGCTTATCTCATTTTTGTTTCTGTATAGAGCTTGATATAGCACAAAGCTGGTGCTACTGAACTTAACTCAGTAAATTTGAGTTGATTTCCCTCCAACCTGCAGATCGTGTAAATTCCTGGGATGTTGCTCCTCTCTTAGCACTACAAACTATATACATACAAGGTCTGACAATTAAGTTCACAAATTCATCCTAGAAAAAGTGCTACATACCTCATCGCTGAATATCACTATGGTCACCTTTGAAATACTACCCTTGCGACACTATGCACTGACACCAGCACCTAGCCCATCCTTCAAAGCAAATTTGGGATTCTTTTTCTGGAGTGGCCAAAACTGTCATCATACTACTCTTGATGTCCTGACTGTCATAAAAATGTGTTTCTCTTCAATATTTCTTTTATGTTAAGGTAAAGAAAAAATTCACTGTGGGCTAGATCAGGTGAGTAGGGAGGTTGTTCCAACACAGTTATTTGTTTACTGGCTACAAACTTCCTCCCAGACAGTGCTGCGTGAGATCGTGCACTGTCATGATGCAAGAGCCACGAGTTGTTGGCCAAGATTCTCAGTTAAGACCTTGTTCACTGTTTCTCTATTGATGTTTCCTTGGTCTGCTGTGCTTCTTCTGGTCAGCCAACAATTTTGATTGCACAGTTTGTGCAATGTTTTCATCTGTTCTTCTCATACTGGCCTCCCTGAGCTCTCTTCCTCAGTGATGCTTTCTCTCCCCTCAGAAAAACATCTAATCCATTTGTATATTGACATTTTCTTCATGGCATCAGCCCCATAAACTTGGACAACATGTCCCTGATTTCAGTTCCACTCTTGCCAAGTTTAACAAGGAATTTATGAATGTTTTGTTGTTGCCCTAATTCGAGCTCCAGCGTTCACGCAATGGCACACCAAAGCACACAACAATAATGAACACCACTCAGCAAGACACCACACACATCAACATGAACACATCTGAGAGGCACAAATACACTATGGTTATGAAACCTTACTGAGTGGTGTGTACAGTGCTGCCAACGTAAGTGGTCAGTGGTAAGTTCGCGAACTTAATTGTCAGACCATATATGTGTATATATATATATACACACACACACACAGTATAACCTCTGTGAGTTCACCACCCAAGGAACTATAACGAACTAGTGGTCAACATACGGAGATGGTCAACATAAGGAGCTAGGCTTACTGTGCTGATACGTACATAGGTGCATGTCCAGTCTATGAAAAAGGAAAATTTAAAGAGGTGGTGAATGTAGGGAGCTGGTCAACTATGGAGGTGGTGAATGTAGGGAGCGGGTCAACTATGGAGGTTCAACTATATATATATATAAACATACACACACACACAGAGACACACATATATATACAAACACACACACATACACATGCATATACAAAGGGAGAGAGGGAGAAAGAGCTATCCTTCAACTCTAACTCAGCTAAGGAGTAAGACACATATAATTCAAATACATTAAAGGAAATTTACATTGTTTCCTTCTCTTCAAGAGACTTCTAGAGACTTCTAGAAATTAAAAGTGTTTGAGAAAGTCTGGTCAACATCATGATGTGTGAATGTAGAATAAATGTGAACTACTTCACCAAATCCATGAAGAGAAGCAAGCAGAAACTCTTAAAGTTGAAAAGACTGGATACGATACCCTAAAATCCTCAAATCAAGAAAAATACTATCCGGAATAAACCTGGAAGACATTGTGCTGCTCGTAGGGGTACAAATATTGTGTGACACTGCTTGGGTGAGGTATCTAAAATAATCAAACTCACAGAAGCAAAGAAAAGAACGATGGTTGCCAGGGGCAGGCAGAAGGGGAAATAGGAGTTGTTGCTTAAAGAGCACAAAGTTTCAGGTATGTGAGATGATAAGTTCTAAAGTTGTCTTGTATAACATAGTGTCTACACTGAACAATATCGTATTGTGCACTTAAAAAATTAAGAGAGTAGAAGTCACGTTAAGTGTTCTTATTACACATATGCGTACACACACACACATACAAAGAAACTTTTGGAAGTGATGAAGATGTTTTTACTTTGATTGTGGTGATGGTATCAAGTATATGTATGTATGTCTGATTTCATCAAAGTGTATACATTAAACATGCAAGGTTTTCCAAACATAAATTATTCCTTAACAGAAGTGTTAAAATACATATAGTATAAAAATTAAAAATATATAAATATGCAAAGTTTTAAGAATAAATTTAGGGAAATTCATGAATGAATGATGCAATATAAGCCATCAAGAGGAAAATAAGGAATAGCAAAAAAATGCCTAATGTTAGGCCAGGCATGGTAGCTCATGCCTATAATCCCGGTACTCAGGGGGGCTGAAGGGGGTGGATGGCCTGAGCTCACAAGAGACCAGCCTGAGCCAGAGCAAGACCCCGTCTCTAAAAATAGCCACACACTATAGTGGGTGCCTGTAGTCATAGCTCCTGGGGAGGCTGTGTCAAGAGAATAGCTTGAACCCAAGAGTTCGGGGTTTCTGTGAGCTATGATGCCACAGCATTCTACTGAGAGGGGCAAAGTGAAACTGTCTAAAAAAAAAAAAATACATATATATATATATATATATATGCCTAATGTTTATGGCGTACTTGCCATACATGAGGCTTTACCTTCAACAGTGTGTCCTTATCCTCCTGTTGACTCTTGGTTGGAAAACTACCATCTTCATTTTACAGAGCAGGAAGCTGAGGCACACAGAAGTAAGGTTGCACAGTTAATTCATGACAGAGCTGGGATTCAACCTTAGGCAATAGCATATCAGATCTGGAGTTGGAAGACCAGATACCCTTTTAACCTTTGGGTTGACATCTTGATAGCAACTTTTCCACACTCAGCATACCTAACATGCCCTCAGGCAAAAAACCCTGAAAACGACTTTGATATGAACTTGGTCACAGTTGTTCTGAGCATAGACTTTTTGTGATAGACATATCATAAGGCGACCCTCAGGGAGTCACATCCTGGTATGACCTCTTTCCCCTAAATATATGATGGAAACAATAAGTTGCTCTAAACCTATAGAACACTGTAAAGGTGAGAGGATGTCACTCTTGTGATTTGGTTACATCACATAGGATCCAGTCTAAGCAGATGGGAGAAGAGAAAGAGTCTCTCATGCCTGCCGGCCTTCAGGAAACAAACAACTGTGTTGTGAACATGTAGATATGCATAAATGGCAGAGACCAGTGATGACCTCCAGAATTGGTGCCAAGGCCCTTAGGCACAGACCCATGAGGACATGAATTCTATCAACAAGTGTGGAAACAGATTCTTCCCCAGTCAAGCCTCTGTATGAGAACACAGCCTCACCAACACTTTGATTACAGACTTGTGAAGCTGTGATAGGGAGAATTCAAAGATGACCCCCAAGATTCCTCACCCTCCAGTGTACACACATCTACTCGCAGTTATGCCATCAAAAGCTAATCTAGGTGTTACTGTGAAAGGATTTTGTCACAAGCAATTAAGTTCTCAAATAAGGGGACCTTAGGCCGAGCAGATTATCCTAGGTTGGCCTAACCTAATCAGGTGAGCCTTTAAAAAGGACTGGGACCTTCCCTGAGAGAGGTGAAGTGGGAGGAGTATTCAACACAAGAGAGATTCTCCACTGCTGGCTTTGAAGCTGGGGGTGGGGAGGTGGGAGG
>NW_003852519.1:4431759-4432972 GCF_000181295.1 Otolemur garnettii
AAAAAAAAAGAAAAAGCACTCACCACAGAGAACAAGTGAAAAATACCATGGAGTAATCTGTTAAAATACAGTACTAACACACTATCCCTTGGACATGACATCTGTAATAATCTGAAAATTTTAAAAAAGAGAGAATAAAAGTCAGTAAACTTTACCTGCATGTGGTAGAATTGGAATAAAAAATATTTAGGTCACTATCCTAGTTCTTAAAAGGTACAAATGTCATATTAAATTTTTTTTTTTTTAAAGAAAGAGTCTCACTCTGTTGTCCAGGCTAGAGTACTGTGGCATCAATTTAGCTCACAGCAACCTCAAACTCCTGGGCTCAAGTGATTCTCACAGCAACCTCAAACTCCTGGGCTCACAGCAACCTCAAACTCCTAGGCTCAAGTGATTCTCCTACCTCAGCCTCACAAACAGCTGGGACTGCAGGCACCCACAATAATGCCCAGCTAATTTTTCTATTTTTAGTACAGATGAGGTCTTGCTCTTGCTCAGGCTGGTCTTGGACTCCTAAGCTTAAGGGATCCTCCTGCCTAGGCCTCCCAGAGTGCTAGGATTACAGGCATGAGCCACTATGCCTCACCCATATTTCATATTTTAAATGATTCTACAATATTGCTATTTTTCCAACTCCCCTGTCTTTTACTTACTAAAGTCCAAGGATACTGAGCTCATGGGTATAGTTTCAACAAATTCTCTCATGACTGACTCATAAACTTTGGCAGCTATTAATTTATTTGTCATGTATATAAGATGATCTCTGTGTTGAGAATTCAAATGCTTAAATTCTGGCCTGTGTATCATAGATAATTTGCACATCAGTTCTGAGGTTTTGGGATACATTCCAATATGTGCATATGCTATCTGAAATTTGGAAATCCTCCTACAGCTGGAAGATTCTCACTTTATCCTTTAAGAAAAGTCATGCTTCAAATCGGTACTATCTGAGAAACATTTGTGTGACCACAGAGATAGTTTCATATCATTTGTAAAAATAAATGATTCTTGGGCTGGGTGTAGGGGCTCACGCCTATAATCCTAACACTCGGGGAGGTCGTAGGAGAATCCCTTGTGCTCAGGAGTATAGGACCAGTCTGAGCAAGGGTAAGATCCTATCTCTTCCAAAAATAGAAAAAATTACCTGGACATACCTATAGTTCTAGCTACTTGGGGGGCTGAGGCAGGAGGATCACTTGAGCCCAGGAGTTTG
>NW_003852519.1:4434108-4443902 GCF_000181295.1 Otolemur garnettii
CCAGCAGAATTTTTACTCATGTAAAAAATTTATTTATGACCACCATGGAGATAAATTTACTCTTTGTAAAATAAAGTTTTTGAGGCAGTGACCTGTTTTATGTCAGTTATGAGCTTAACATAATTAACATTTGATTTTTTGAAGGTGGTACATTTGCTTTTAAATGGAAAAATAGCTCACTCTTCCATTAAATAAGACTGTTTTCTACTTTATTTTTTAACATTTAAAAATCAACTATATTTGTTGTTCAAACCTCTTGATCTGCTCTTAGAAATAACTCTCTGTTCTGAAGGATAATATACTTTTAAAATGTAGAGATTAATTTTTCTGTTAGTTTGTTTTGAGACAGAATCTTACTCTGTTAACCTTGGTAGAGTGCTGTGATGTCATAGCTCACAGCAATCTCAAATTCTTGGGCTCAAGTGATCCTCTTGCCTCAGCCTCCAGAGTAAGAGGTGCTTACTACAACTTTCTATTTTTAGTAGAGACAGGGTCTTTCTCATCCTGAGGCTGGTCTTGAACTCCTGAGCTCAAGTAATCCACCTGCCTCAGCCTCCCAAAATGCTAGGATTACAGCCATGAGCCACATGAACCCATCAGAGATTCATCATTTTTTAAGGGTCATAGTACCTTTTGCTTATGCAAATAATATCTTTAGAAATTCTGATAGTACTTAGGAATCTATAAATTGAATTTTGTAAAGTTTTATACTGATGCTTGCTAAAAAGTCTAGTTCATGATTTGATATAAAGAATAGAGAAAAATTGCTGCCCTTTGAGGGTTCTGGAATGTCCAAGATGCTATCATTAGATATTGACAAATCATTTCTTATTAGGATGACCCTGACTAATCTTTCTCTAAATTTTATATCTGAGATGGAGGGAATGGGGATGGACTTTGTGGAGTCAAAAAAAAAGAAAAAAACAACAAAACATGGAATGTACACCAGATCAAAGAGCCTTACAATATGGGGTAAAAACATAGAAGATTCTGGAACAGGTCCTCCACATGTAGTATAACTATTAAGAGAGTTTGAAAGTTTGAGAAAAATGATTAGAAGGGAAGAATAATGCCTCAAGCTATGGAAAGAGAAAGTGCAGTAAAAACACTGTTATAAACAACTCACTCTTCCTTCTCCAGCCATCTCTTGAATACGTTTCTTCTATTTGCTTCATTCATTATTTTTCTCCCTCAGATCCCCAAACAGAATTCATCATCTTTTCCTGAAGCACCAGCGTCATGGCCCTGCCACTCAAATATCTGTAAGCTGGCCTCTACTCGCTCTCTTTCATTGCCTGTGCAGAGCAAATTGCCAAGTCCTATTGCGTAAAGCTCCCAGATTTTATCAGGTCCGTCCCCTTTGCCTCACACCCATTGCTTTGGCTTTAGAACAAATCCTAATCACAATCATATGTTGTTGGAAACACTGAACAGACTCTTCCTAATGGGTCTCCCTGCTCCCACCCTCAAATTGTCTATCCCTCCTCACACTCCCCGCCAACAGCCGCTCTGCCAGATGATCCAAAATACAAGTCCCATTGCTCCCAAACAAAGGCCAAACTCTTTAGCGTGACATGTTCCTCCACGTGCAGAATGTACTTCTCTCACTTTGATGCCCTTCTCATTTGCTCAGCTCTCAGCCCACACTTCCCTTTTCTGCCTTGTCTGCCCAACTAGTCTCTACTTTTCCTTCTATTCGTCCCAACTGCACCGTCAGTCCCATTTCTTTTATTCATAAATAATGTAAAGATAGAAAACCGCACCAAGACACAGCCTACCTTCATGAACCTGTTGTCCAGTGGAGATGCAATGTCAGGTTGAAATGGTGAAACGGGTGCAGGCAGCAGCCGACAGTGGTATGGGACTGCGTGTGGGGATTCAAAAGAGGAAAACAAAATCATACGTTTGGCATTTGCATCCTACTGGCATCTTTGTGAACAAACAAAAAACTGCAGACTGCAAAGCTGAGTTGTGTGTTACTTTTTGAACATTTCATATTTAAGTTTATTACTAACAAACATATCTAAATGCAACCAAGGCATTGCTGGAACCTAATGGACAGGCTAACATATTTAGGCCTTTACTGGTTTTGCCTGAGTTCTGATATTCAACAGATTCTTGCTTCGTGCATAAATAGGACGTTGAAATGTGCTCACCTTTGTGCTTTCTATTTTGTTCTGATTTTTAATGAAATATTTTTTCTGTATGTACTTAGGCTACCTATGCAATAATTCAGCCACACTTATTTTGTACTGTGGCTTGGCATTGGAGTTAAAGTAGTCACAGAAACAGTGTAGCGGCGTTTGCTTGACGATATTATGTGATCTCCAATTACCAGTACATTTGCTGGGCAGCTGCCTGCTCTGTGTGCGTGTTCAGTAACAACAAAACATTTCTTTTGCATTGTGTATCTTCTATCAGGGTCAAAGTTGCTAAATTGTGCATATTCAGGACATATGCCTTCCTGCTGGATTACAGTATTCAGGATTTCCATGAACCACATCATATATTTCTCCCTTCCAAAACCAATTTTCAATACATGTTTGATAATGTATATTCGTTCCTATTCCCATAACACAAATTTCATTACAAACTGGGGGCAGGGGCGATATACCAGCAAATGTCAGCGAATAGAGTAATTCCAGTTAGGGGATTTGGTGAAAGATCCCACAGTAACATTCGAGCTGGACTGTGGTGGGTGGTTTGGACGCAGCGCACACAGGACTGACTGAGAAAATAAAAGCAAGTCTCTGAGGAAATTTCTTGAATGCAGGAAAGTTCAGGGCATAATTGTGTTTCTGCTGCAGCTCAGGAAGACTAAAACCAGAGCCTGTAAAAGGAATTTTAGGAGGTAAAATGGAAGCCCCAGCATGACAGACTATGGGTACAGAAATCTATTTTGTAAGAAATCATGAGGCATTAAAGGTTTAATAATAATAATAATGTAATTAAGGCTGCCCTTCACAAAACATGAACCAGGCAATGGCATTTTAAGCAAATTAAAGAGGAGAGAGCTGGGAGGTAAGGACACCTGTAGAGAGGTCAAAAGGGCAAATTATGTACCACAGAGGTCATGAGAGACTGAGGAGAGGAGGAACATTGGGTGTCCCAGGAAGGGGCGGAAGGAAAAGGTGGGAAGATTCTGAATTAGCAGAACTCATGAGTTACTTGGATCTAGAAGGCAAAGGAGAGATGTGGTAAAAGTTGCCCATGGCGTTTGCAAGAATGGTGATCTGAATGAGGAGAGAACCAACAGCTAGCGTGCTCATTTTGGAATGCACTGAGTCACTGAAATAGAGGTGTCAGCAGGTCATTGAGACTGTCGTCGGCCACTCACAGCCCAGGAGCAGAAATTAGAAAGGAGGCCTAGTTTAGAGATGCGGATTTGGTGGTTGCAGTAGCCATGAGAACATGCCCTACAAATTCCTACCACAGAGAAAACATGTTAACTGAGGACCACGGGACTTGGACTTCAAACTCACCTTGGCATTTGACCTGTGGATGTGCATCCCACAGGCAGCTTCTTGCCAGTGGCTAATTACAGTGGAAACAGTGAGGCAGATCAGTTTTGAAGAAGACAAAGAATTTCTTTGTCAGTCTGCTTTGGCTCCAGAACTCACCAAGAGCTGTGCAGAACCTCTTGTTGGCTGCCCTGGGTTGCAGAAGGCTGTTACCCAACTGGGCTTCTCTCTAATCTTCTCTTCCTATCTCCTTCACCTGGGGTCAAACTTGCATCATAGTCTGACCTGCCTCCCAGCCTTCTCCAATTCTCTTTCCTTGGTTTTTTTTTTTTTTTTTTTTTTTTTAAAAGTTTTTTGCCGGGGCTGGGTTTGAACCTGCCACCTCCAGCATATGGGGCTGGTGCCCTACCTTTGAGCCACAGACACTGCCCATTTCATTTTGTTTTTTACACAGCCTCTTCAAGGTTGAGGAAACTGTGGCCTTCTGGATCCTTGAGTGTGGCCTTCTGACTGAATCCACATTTTACAAAACAAATCTTTTTAATAAAGAGATTTGCCCTGCAAAGTTTAGATTCTGTCAAGGGGCCCCATTTAGGGATCTGGAGGGCCACATGTGGCCTTGAGGTCACAGATTCCCTACCCCTGCATAGAACTTTGACCATTTAATGCTGTCTTAACATCCGCCTCTCAGAGCACCGAGATTAACACAATAGTTACTTGAAAAGAGGTCATCTATATTCTGTACGCCATCTAATACAATTAGAATTTTCTATATAAGGCTTGAATCATTAGAGCAATTTGAAACTATTAAATTGGCTTTTTTTTAAAGCTAATCTATTTTCTTTTCTTTTTTTTTTTTTGTTTTTTTTTATTTTTATTTTTTGCAGTTCATGGCTGGGGCTGGGTTTGAACCCACCACCTTCAGCATATGGGGTCGGTGCCCTACCCCTTTGAGCCACAGGCACTGTCCTAAATTAATTGTTAATTACAAGATTATGTTTAGTAAGTAATACTTTTAAGTGAGGATGTTCTGTGTTTATATTGAAAAAGATCAAATGTAAAAGATGAAATAGGTATAAGAAATTCTAGTGGTTGGGCACATTTAAACTTCGAGAAATATCCCAGAGTTATGAAACACTGAGTTGGAGTCGCAGATAAAAGTGGCCTTTGAGGTGATGCAAAACCCTATTTATCAATAACACCTTTCATTTCCCGTCACTCTGAAGCATCTGGGTCCACCAATGTTGTTCTTCAGAACCCGTTAGCTAGTTCTTAAAACTTTTGAGCAACATTACTGTTTCTAACATTATAAACTACATTCTGATGATAAGTGTCTTTCATAATTAAGACAGATTAAAACGTAGAACAATCAAATGCTGTCTAGCTGACCACATACTACGGCCTAGCACAGTAAGTTTAGAGAACACCAAAGGGTTTTTTGACTATAGGAAGCAAAGAATTTGTTTTCTCTTACACCATTGTTTCCAAAGGTCTGCCTTAGAATTAACTGAAACAAAATGGCTTACTCAATGCAATGATTACGTTATCATCTAAATCATTCAGGGAATTATAGTCTTCAAGTT
The DNA here is from genome assembly GCF_000181295.1 of Otolemur garnettii. Classification (NCBI taxonomy): domain Eukaryota; kingdom Metazoa; phylum Chordata; class Mammalia; order Primates; family Galagidae; genus Otolemur; species Otolemur garnettii. The sequence goes on from NW_003852519.1 coordinate 4,439,153, forward strand.
TATTGATGTGAGTCTTGTAAAAAGCAATGTAAGATAAGAATGGAGGCTTTGGGCTTAGAGATGTGGTGGGGGAACCTCTTTATGTATTAGAACTTAGAAGAAAATATTGTCTGAATAAGGCTTAAAGGACTTTTGTTTCTTCCCATTCTTAGGAGTTGTTTACTTTCTCTTTTGTAGTAAGCTGTGGTTAAGAAATCTAATATGTTGTTGATTCTGCCTCCATGGGATGCCTTTTGACTCAGGAGACTAACAAATAATGTTAACAGGAACATCTGTTGATCTTTTGAAAGGTAGCCAATGGTTTGGCGTTTCCTTAGCCAGAGAAATCATGGGATTAGAGCCCAGACCCTAGCTAAACTTAAGGACGATAAGATTAGTTCTGGCATGTAGAAAAGAGAATTGAACACTTGGGAAAATGCTAGACTTACAAAAATTAATATTCTCTGATTTTTTTTCTCTTTTTTACAGTTAAGATAAATGGAAAGTTAGGAAGAAGCCTGGCTAGAAAAGTTGCAAAAACGTTTAAGTATATAATTAAAATAAAGGGTTGAATTAATATGTGGAAAGTTTGGATCGTATAAAACTTTCATATGAATAAAGATTAAATATTTGGTCTGGTACAGATCAAACTGGATGGTTTACCAGCTATAGAATCATTAATGAGTATATTTGACATTGAAATGCTTAAACTAACCCTTTCTAGAAATAATGCATCTCTTAATAATTCAGAATACCTTTGGACATTGTGAATTACTTCTTTGTAGTATTTCAGGTTTCAATTCTTTCCAGGTCTTTCTTATTTCTTTAGCTATTCAACCCGAACTCTGCTAAGTCTGCTAAGATCTTCCATTGGGTAAACTCCAACAGGCCCTTCAATTTCTTGAAAATTTTTATTCTTTGTGCCATTATAATGATCCTTAGAGTTGGTAAGAGTACCCAAGGCTCTCGTTATCTACATATGTACGGATGTCATACACATACCCATCTTTCTCTGCCCGTCCTGTTCTTTGCCTCACTAACTCCTCCATGTAAGTCCCACCTCTAACCACTTCTTAATTGTCTTTGAACGCTCATATATTTTACGTTATATTCTTCTCTGTATTACTGCTGTGCTGTTATGCATGAATTATTTTCTCAATTATATTTGCAAACTTTTAAAGGGTAGGTGTATGTGCTACTTTTTTACATCCCTCATATATAAAATCAGTTTCATTTTATCTTTATTATAGCAATTTATTATATCTACACAACACCTCAATTTTAAATTCTCACTTCTAACAAAAATACAATATTGATTATTAAGGATGAAATGTCTGATCTCTTAAGTAGTAAGTTTGACGGTTGGTATCTGTGACATTTTCTTTGACACTTCTTATTTTTTTTATTTGTGAAGGTTTTCATTGTGAAGGTACATCTCAGTCTTTCAAAATGTATTTTGGCTTGTGATTATCTTTCAGAACTTTTTTAAGAGCAATTTTTGTGAAGCCATGGCTATAAGTAAAAAATTCATGCTTTTGAGTGGTGCCTATGGCTCAAGGAGTAGGGCGCCGGCTCCATATGTCGGAGGTGGCGGGTTCAAACCCAGCCCTGGCCAAAAAAAAAAAAAAAAAAATTCTTGCTGTTTTTGAATATGAGTTCTGTTGTAGAACCAATGCCGTGCAGACAGCTCAAAATATAACAAAGTGTTTGGGAAGGATGTGGGTAATGAATGCACAGTATGTCATGGTTTGAAAAGTGCCATTCTGGTGATTCTGATCTTGAAAATGAGCCACATGGGTGACCTGATGAGCTGAAAGCTATAGTGGAAGCAAATCCATCTCAACCCAGATGCGAATTAACAGCAAGGTTTGACATCACTATCCCAACACTATTGGACCATTTTAAACAAATTGGCAGGTAAAGAAGTGGCATGGCTGAGTTCCATATGAACTAAGTGAGCATCAGATGAGAAGTTGTCTCAAAGCTTGCCTTACTTTGCTGTCATGACCTAAAGGCAAACCATTTCTACACTGTTTAGTTATGTGTGATGGAAAAATGAATTCTTTTTGACAGTCACAAGTATTTGGCACAATGTCTGGATCAAAGATGAAATGGCAAAATGTAGTCCCAAACCAAATCTTTATCAAAAAAAGCGGAAGGTGTCTGTTTGGTGGCCCAGGGCTGGTATTATCCACTGCAGCTTCATGAAACCTGGTCCCCTGATTATAGTGGACGTCCACTGAAACCTGTTGGATGACTTAATTAGGATGCTTGTGATTAGAAAAGAGAACTGGCCAGGATTGGTCAATAGAGACAGGCCAATCCTTTACAAGGCAACACTTGACCCAACATGTCACACAAACAATGCTGCTCACCCTACAGAGGCTGACTTGGAAGGTCTCTGTCGTCCACCATATTCACCACACCTTGCACTGACCGACCACCACTTCAGCCAGGCTTTGAATCAATTCTAAAAGGCTGTGGAAACACCTTTTGTGATTATATCACTGCTCACTCTCCAGCGTCTTCACTGCTGGCATACACAAGCTACTGTTAAGGTGGGAAAACTGTGTCCACAGTTTAGGGGCATACTTTGATTAATTGTACAGCTTCTTGTTCAAGATACAAGAAACTATACTTTTGATTCAAATTTGGATATTTCCGATTTAATGACCTAATACGACCAACTCAGACAGACGCCTCACCTTTCCAATATTCTCTTTCCTTGGATTCTTACGTTCCACACATCTAATCATCCTGCTACTTCACAGTTTTTTTTTAACACCAACTTTGCTGACTTCTCTTCTCTATAACCTTCAAATACCAGGGTTCCTTGAAGGCTTTTTTCTAGGTCTTTTCTCATAAACCCCTCTCACTGATGGTGGTTTCTCTTCTCCTGTAGCTTCCATTATCTTTTCTATGAACGTGGAGGGTTTTAAAATATGGTTAAAAATTCTTTAATATTTTAATATTGTCAAAATGTTGGGATTCCAATAATATCTCATGGGAAGTACTTAATTCCTTGGTATTCATTGGGTGGCACTTGCAGGAGCTAAAAGGAATGTTCTTCTCCAAAGTCATGTCCTCAGATAAATTTTCCGTCACTGGGTCAGTTATCTATTGTCTCATAACAAACTGTGTCATAACATAGGGGCTTAAAACAACAACAGTCATCTACTTTGCTCGCAAAGCTGCAATCTGGGCAGTGCCCAGCTGGGTAGCTGGTTTCCTGCAGTCTCAGCTAGGGTGGCTAAACTGGGGGTGGGAGGGTCTTCTTTCACTATGGCTCACTCGGTACCCAGCAGGTTGGTGTTGGCAAGCAGCTGGGAGCTCAACCAGAACAGGTGCCAGGGACTCAGTTCCTTTTCACATGGGCCCCTCCATGGATTTCTTGGGCTTCTTCACTTTCTGGTCCCTGCTTCAGTAGTAAATACCCCAAGGGAAAAAACAAATATCCACTATGTTTTGTATGCTCTTACTTTATTTGAAACAGTCACAATGGCTGGCCCTGATTTAAGAAAAAGGGGTATGTACTATACCTCCTGGATAGTGGCACTGTTATAGAAGAACATATGGGTAGGAGACACCACTGCAATTGTATTTAAAACACACACACGTACAAGCTGCCGCAGTGCTAGAGCATCAAGCCACTATCTGCAGGTTAATTCTGGATCATCCACATAACCCAAATGACAACCCATATGTCTCTCCAATTCTAATCAGTGCGATTTTTTGTCTCTCTCTGCCTAGATGTTTAAAGATAGTAGGAAATTGCTTTCATTTCCTATAGTATGAAATCCGAAGCGCGTATACATTCCCAATGCAGTTCCACTTTAACTGCTGACAGATCCACACTGCTGCTAGTCAGTGTGTCATCTTTTATCCCCCCAGCTTTTGAAGAAGGGAGAAAGTAAAGCAAACAAATAAAAACTCCCCAATATAGCTTCAAAGAATAAATCTTACATAAATGAGGTGGTCAAATAAATAATCTGACTTGGTTTACATCCTTTCTGCTGAGGTGGCCAATTTTTAGAAGTGGGCATCAATTTCCTAGAGTATAAACTGCGCTCCTCAATTTATTTTTGTTAAAACATAAATTTTAAATGATTAGAAACAATTACATGTGGTGCCTTAGGAAGCTTAAGCCAGCGATCCTTAAAATCAATACTCAATGTCTCATTTTCAAAATGTGGTACTGTCTTTTCTTTAACTCAGCTTCACTACCTAAACTATAGCAGAATGTAACTTTTAGGATCATTTGTCCTCGATCACAGGCAGAAAATAACAAATAAATTCACATGTGACATTCTTACATTTCTAGGGTCACAAAAATATTGCTGTTTCATAAAAGACAAAAGAAAAGAGAAAAAAAAGTTTTTTTTTATTTTCTTCTAAATACAAATTATATATCGTCTTGTTTTCCCAAAAAAGCATTTCCACAGATCTAAAAGTCACACATCAAATTTCTAGTAAGAATCCCCAATTCCATGCATTAGCATAACCTGGGTCCTTTGTTGATTCTGTGGGTTTATAGATTTACTGTTCTTAGCCTAATGGTCTAAGAAGAATTTTAAAGTGGATTAACTTTTCCTTTTTATCCATACATATACATTTACTTTATGATATGAATTTCAGATGAAATAAATAAATAAAATTATAGCATATCAAAATATATGTAATAAACATTGTTTTTAAAACCTGTACATTCAGGCTCGGTGCCTGTGGCTCAAGTGGCTAAGGTGCCAGCCACGTACACCCAAGGTGGCGGGTT
>NW_003852519.1:4444084-4450474 GCF_000181295.1 Otolemur garnettii
AAAAAAAAAAAAAAAAAAAACCTGTACATTCATCCTTAAGATTGATAAGCTGTAAGATTTCTCTTATAGTTGTAAATGTTTTTATTATGTACCTAAGCTTTGAGAATGACATCATGAATAAAAATGACATGGCTGGAGCTGTTAAGTTGATATATAACACCAAAATTGTGAGGTGGAAAAGAGAAGAACCCAGCTAACAAACCAATTACCTTATTTCGGTACTCAGATCTGCAGGGGTTCATGCATAGCTGGGCTAAAATCCCAGCTCCCTTACTTATTGTGAAACGGGGGTGATTAATAGTATGTACCGTTCAGGGTTGGCAGGATTAAGTGAGTGAGCTCCTTTAAATTCTGTTAACACAACAGCTGACACATAGGACTTGAGGACTCTGAGCCATTACTCTCATTCCCACAACCATCTCCCAAATCACTCCAGATACTTTATAAAAACTATTCTTCCCTTTCTGTACAACGTCAGCACTTTGTTTCTCCCTTTCTTATAACACTTCCATGAATTTTGGTTACTAACACGTGCTTGTTAAATCTGGCTTCCTCATTGGAGATTAGGTCCCATGGTACCTAATCGTATATTTTTTCATCTTATATTTTCCTCTCAGGACAATATCTAACACCAGGTTTATGCACCCCAGACTTTATGGGAATGTTATAAGTTCAGACAACAGGTTTCTTCTCATGCTTCTCTCCATCTGAAGAAACCTCTCCACCTGCACCCTACCCCCCCAAAAGTAACTCTATCACATCGTCTTATTTTATTTCTTTCACAGATTTTATCACTTTTGAAATTATTTAATTAGCATATGCCCTGTTTATTGTTTGCCTCTTTGGACATAATGTCCAAAGTACCACGGTAATGAAATAAAATGTTAGATATCCTTGTTCACCCCTGAAAGTGCAGCCCCAGGATAGTAAGTATCAATTAGGTACTCAGAGAGTATTTCTTAAATGTATCATGACACAAGAGATGTCATTGTTTAAAGAACTAGTCAAGTTGGTGATGACTTTTGAACCTTTAGAAAGGCGATACTGGGAGACATTCAGGAACATTAGGAATGAGGGTCACTCTCTGCCTCACTTTCTTTGCCTCTGTCATCTCCAGCCACCCGTGTGCATACAGAGCCCCACCTGAGAATGTAAGCCCAGATGAATTTGCTGACCACCAGAAGGAACGCCTTGAACAGCTGCTGCAGCCATGAAACAGTCAGTGAGGCCTCAGTAATGCCTGGATGGTTAGACAAGTTTTCTTACATGGAAGGGTCTGTCAATTGTCTTCCCCAGGCTCACTAGAAAACAGCAAGGACTTTGTACCATTTGAATGATGCAAACATTTATGTTACCTTTATGAAATGTAACTGATGGGGAGGACCTTCCACTGAATTCATTTACAAATACAGTAGGACCTAGGAAAGTCGATCACCCAAGGGACTGTAACAAGTCAACACCCAGAAGTGGTCATGTAAGGCACTCCTGTTGAGTACACATGACGCACGTCCACTCTATGAAAATTAGGTCAGCTTAAGGAGGTGGTCAATACAGGGAGGTTCTCCTAATGTGTCAGGGTCTGACAAGTGACCTGGTACCTTAAACTGATCCAAAAGATCTGGTGGGGTCTTTGGTGGAGAGAATATGGAACCCTGATAATCATTATAAAACAAGGTTCTCTTGTACTTTTTCTGATTGAAGATTACAGGGATCCCAGCGAATGGTTTGCAGTGTAGCACAGAATAGGGCTTGGACAGGAAATACAATTTTTTTGGTATAAATCTATGACTTTCCTGTCAAAGAAGTTACATGGTCTAAGCTGTAATATAAATGTATCAACTCAGTTTGTCATTACAGATATTGTTACTCTGACTCAAATTCTTACAACCTATGTCCAATCTATCCACATATTTCCAGCTTTCCCCTCAAAACATTTAGAGAATTTGACCCCCTCCCATCACCCCCTCTGCGGGTCCATTCTGGTCCAGATTTCCGTCATCTCTGCTATGGATTATTCATATCCTCCTAACTTGGGTACCTGTGCTACACTCAAGTCATCTCACTCTTTTGTTCAAGTCTTTAGTGGGTTTTCCATCTTACCCAGAGTGAAAGCCAAAGTCCTTACAACGCTCACGAGGACCTGCATGATCTGGGCCCCCTCCCTTTCTCATTTTGCCTCCTAGCAGTCTCTACTTTGGTCACTCTACTCAAGCCCTGGTGGCCTCCTTACAGTTGCCTTCCCTTGAAATGTTCTTTATGCAAATATCTGCAGGCCACACTCTCATTTTCATCAGGACTTTGCTAAAATGTGACTTCATCAATGACACTCCCTATGCCCTGTTATTTCCTCCATACCTCTCATCACTGTGTGCCACATCATGTACATGATTTGACTATTTATTTACCACCTGTCTGCCCCCACTCCAGGAAAGTGGAAATTTCTGGCTGGGTGCTGGGGCTCACACCTGTAATCCTGGCACTCTGGGAGGCCAAGGCAGGAGGATCACTTGAACTCAGGAGTTCAGGAGTCTGAGACCAACCTGAGCAAGAATGAGACCTCCATCTCTAATAAAATAGAGAAAACTAGCTGGGTGTTGTGGCGGGTGCCTGTAGTTCCAGCTACTTGGGAAGCTGAGGCATGAGAATCACTTGAGCTCAAGAGTTAGAAGTTGCTATGAACAATTTTTTCCCCTCTGTCCCTTCTTTTGTCCCATCCCGTCTTCCCTCCTTCCTTCTGTCCTTGACAGGATCTTGTTCTGTCGTTCAGGCTAAAGTACAGTGGCATCATCACAGTTTACTACAGTCTCCAGCTCCTGGCCTCAAATGATCCTCCTGCCTTGGCCTCCCAAGTATTGGGATTATAGGTGTGAGTCCCCAGCTTCTTTTCCTCTTTGTCAAAGCACAGTTGCTGTGAGCTTTGATGGTGCTAAGGCACTTAATCCCGGGACAACAAAATAAGACTCTGTCTTAAAAAAAAAAAAAAAGAAAAAAGTGGAAATTTTCGGGTGTTTATGTGTCGTTCACAGCTCTATCCTCAATCTCTAAAACACCACAAGGAACATAGCAGCATTCAACAAACAATTGTTAATATGCTTTAGTTGCATATTTTTCTGACTTCTTCACGAGACCCTTAGTAAAGCCTGTGTCTGATTCATCTATCTCGGTGCTCCACAAATGTTCTTTGATTGTATTAATATGAAATATTTTGAAGAGACATTTCCGCTCCTATTTGTCATTCTGAAATTCATGTTATGCTCACATTAAGTAGCCATTAATGGCACAGATGGTGCTATTTTTAAGTCTGTTGGTTTGAATAGATGCGGAAAATAATTAAAAAGCAAACAATTGGAATATTGACTTCTAATCATCCCATTTAAAAATTAAAATTATGCTCAGAAATATATGAAAGGACTGAGCGGACACAATGCTCCCGCTATTGAACCTATATTTCTTAGCTTGAGACAAAACTTAGGCCTCTTGTTCTATTATTTAATTCTTTCTTTTCTCATTTCTCCATACAGAGGATAAAGAGAAACATTCATCCTCACAGAACGGCATAGCACACAGAAGTGATGAGGGCTGTGCGCTAAGAGGATTAAGCACACAAAGAAGGTAATTAACTTGCTGAGGCCCCACACAAACGTGTGGAGTAGCAGGAATAGCTTCCAGAGTTTCTGTTATCCTAAGAAAGATCGATTCGGTCAAGTAGCTACATTCTCAGACTTTACAGTTCATTTGTAGCCCTCGGTGTTAACAGAAATTAGGAAAAATTTTAACCCTGAACATAACACAAAGAAGAGAAAACGTGAACTATGTACAGACACGGTTTGTTTTTAAATAGGGGTGGGACACCTACTTTAACACCAAGAGCTGTATTTTTTTGTTACTATCATTAAAATCATTCGCACTAGCAGTAGAACTCCAAATCCTATTTCATTAGGGAAAAACGATACGAATGCAGAGATATTAGACTTACTTTTTTGAAGCTATAAAACCTTAGAAGCACTTATTGGTTGGATTTGTTGGCTGGGTGGGGAAATGATGAATAATTTCAACTTTTCTTCTTCAGCGAGCTATTGGAGTACTCCAGAAATTCTATTAAAAATGTGCACTTTGAAAATCAGAAATTATGACAACTTACTATGCGCTTATATGTTCTCTAATGTGTAGTAATTACCCTTGAATGTAAGGTTCAGCCTTAAGATTTAGACATTAGAGATGCACCTCACATGTTCAAAAGCAAAAGGCTCAGTGGATCTGGCAGAAAAACAGCCCTGAGTCTAGCAGATTTGACTCATTCCCTGAGTGCTGCTTATTGTAGGTTAGAAACGTAATGCCAGGCAGATGTGTCAGCATCCAACTGAAACATAAAGAGGAATCATCTTTTTGACAAGCAATCAGACTTTGGAAAGAAAGAAAGAGAGAAAAAGAAAATTCTGGAGATTTGAGATTCCTTTGATGCCTGTAATAAAAGCAAACGGTGGTGAAAAATGATAATAGTTTTTTTTTTAATTATGAGGGATCTATTATCCTCTAAAATCTTAGGAATATTTATTGATATCTCTGAATTGTTATTTCAGACAAGATTCAGTATCATTCTGACATGAACATGTGCCATCAGGACACTCCCCAAAGGAAAATCACTTCTCCTCCCACCCTCTGACCTTGGGAAGATTGATTTAGTTTGAGTCTCCGCGAGTCCCAATTCCTAGGTCTCTGCCACTGTGGAGTAGGTATGTATCAGAGGAGGGTGGCAGGGTCCCTCCTTAACCTTAAAAAGCAGCGTTACTAAGTAATGCCTGTAGGCATCAAGAGCAAGCCTAAAGGTCTAAATCAGAAATAAAAACAGAAGGCAATTTAAAGGCAAATGGAATTTCTGCCACCTTTTAAGTAGTAAATTGGGGCTAATTTGAATAGAAGTGGTTGAGATCACAAATGTGAAATGTTCATAAGAAAATTGATTTAAATTTCAGATAATTAAAACCTACAGTTTGCTTAGTGTGCATTGAAATGCCTTCTACTATAAACAGTATGAAGTATATACTTTGTTAGTTGAAAAATTAAAGATTTGTGTAAATTAAGCCCAAGCCCTACAAAGGTGCTTCTGCAAGGTGTAAGTAGGGCAATACATGGGAAGAGATTGCCATCTAGTGGCTAAATGAAAAATATCTTTTGTGTAGGAGAGCATAAAATCTTGTTTAAGCAAATATTAGTATTCTTTAATACCTACTTTTACAATTTTTTTAAAACAAACAATCCCACTTGAGTATTAACTATCCTATTTTATTAATCAAACACTGCTATCTTAATTCAGGAATTCTAGTTGTTTTCACAGTATGCAAATGATGTTTTCAATGTCATTTTTTTCTGATTATAGTGCTATAAATACATGGCATTGCAGAAAAAAATTAAACTATAGTAAAACATAGAGAAAAAATAAACGATAACCCTTTGACCCAGAGATAACTACTAACATTTTAGTAAATTTTCTTCAACGCTTTTTGTATACATTCACATCTTTTTCACATAGTTGGCATCATAGAAAATATTCAGTTTTGAACAGTACTTTAAAAATATTAACATTACATTACAGGCTTTTCACTATGTGATTAAAGTTTGCTACCCTTTAAGAGAGATTCCCTTCAGAGGAAGGACTAAAATAAGGGTATGCATGGATAGGTAACAGAATATGGTTTGTTCAGGAAATTATAAGTAGCTCGATGCTGTTGGAAAATGAAGTTAGAAGTTTACAGTTCATCCTGGTTGCTGGAAGAAGAAGTAACAGTTGGAGAAATGTGTAGACACCAGATCAAGACCCGTGAGTGAAAGGTGGCACCTGTGGTTCAAAGGAGTAGCGCGCAGGGCCCATATACTAGAGGTGGGGGTTCAAACCCAGCCTCCGGCCAAAAAAAAAAAAAGAAAAACTGCAAAAAGAGCCATGAATGTGTCAATTAGCTCGATTGATATGGATAACCTTTGAGGAATCTGAGGTAATGAGCTGACATTATCTGATCCACAAAATAAAAATAAACAATTTGATACTAAAGTGGAAGACACACTCAGATAATGGCTGTCAGTGCTGGCTGTACTGAGGTCTGGCCTGGTGGCTCATGCCTGTAATCTCAGCACTCTGGGAGGCGAAAGCGTGAGGATCTCTTGAGCTCAGGAGTTTGAGACCAGCCTGAGCAAAGTAAGATCCCATCTCTAACACCAGAAAAAGTATGGTTGCCCCTAACTTCTCTAACAACAGAAAAAGTAGCCTGGCATTGTGGCAGGCACCTATAGTTCCAGCTACTCAGGAGGATTGTTTAAATCCAGTAGTTTGAGTTGCTGTGAGCTATGTTGACGCTGCTGTACTCTAGCCTGGGTGACAGAGTGAGACTCTGTCTT
>NW_003852519.1:4450494-4452521 GCF_000181295.1 Otolemur garnettii
CACAGCAGCCTCCAACTCCTGGGCTCAAGTGAGTCTCCTGCCTCAGCCTCCCAAGTAGCTGGGACCACAGGCACCTGCCACAATGCCTAGCTATTTTTTGGTTGCAGCCGTCGTTGTTGTTTGGTGGGCCTGGGCTGGATTTGAACCCGCCACCTTGGGTGTACGTGGCTGGTGCCTTAGCCACTTGAGCCACAGGCACCAAGCCATAAACATCTTTTCTTCTCACACCAGCCATGCTCAGGTAGATCTTCCTTTATAGCAACAGAAATGGACAGCAGTAGATAATACCTTCATATCTATATAACCCAAGGCAGTAGTTAATGCCTTTATATCTATATAACTATTCTTTCTATGAATTCCACTCTGTTTGAATAACTGGTATGTTTTCTGTCCCCTGATTAGACCTTAAAGGACCACGGGAATGAAAAAGTGCCCATTCAGCTCTAATTTGGCTTGGCGGCCTTTCTAAGGATCACTGGACTGTGTTTCCAGCCTAAAGAAACATTGAGCTGCAATGGCACTTCAAGCAGGTATGTGTCTAGAAGAGCATTCTAGTCACCGCAAAGTAGAAGCACCTAGGAGTTGTGACTTCATCTGATTCTTCCTCCTTTCACCACACCAGGGAGGGGGAAAGCAGAGAAAGCACTTAGTCTTTAGGCCTTCATGTGGTTGCCCCTGCCTTCTTACATCTCCTCAGACTCGGGCTTCTTACTGAAGACCCTGCTCAAGCCTCTACCATCTAGGAGGTCCCTACTTATTTTCTTAAGGAAACGCGGCTTTTCCTATGTGACTAAGAAGCACATCATTGTGTGTGGTTAGCTGCACAGGCTTTGTCTAGATGGTGATGGGATTTCCTTGGCCTGGGTATTGCCAGAGAAACACAGGAGTTAGGTGCAGCAACACTGTTGGTTCTGGTTCTGTGGGTGGGCAAAAGATGGTGAAGGCTGTAATTCCGAGACGGAACTAGAGACAGCAGTATCATTTAGAAGGGTGTTGCCTTAGATCACATGAAAAATGATCTCTGACTAAACTGGGTTAGTGATGGTGTGTGTGAAGAAATATTGAAGTAGTGGAATTGCCACAGGTTAATAACTAATTGAACACAGGTATGAAAAAGAAAAGAATCAAGGATGTTATTCTCTAATGGTGCTTTGGTAAGTGGTTTCAGGGGGAAAAACAGCTGATTGGGTACGGGAGGCAGGGAATGTGTATTATTTAAGAAGCAACCTTTTTCCTTTAAATTTATCACCAATGGCATAGACACATTTAGATATGTGGTAGAGCACCGTGACCACCTCCTTAAGTTGACCTAATTTTCATGGAAGGGACCACCTCCGCATGTGGAACTAGTTTGTTACAGTCCCTTGGGTGGTCAACTTACAGAGTTTCTACCGTATTTTCCATTGCCCTATTGTAAATCCTTGTGCCGGATCTCACCTGTGGTCTCTGCACCACTTTTCTGTTCCCTCTGTGATAGCCTGGCCAGGGCCCTCCAAAGCACATGATTGCTTCACCAGGCAGATCCAGCAGGTGGCACCCCAGGAAGACATGCTGGATTGGAAGAAGAAACTTGCTCCCTCTCATTTGCTTTTCGACAGCTTCTGTAGTGGTCCTACTAAAACCCATTCCAGCCACACTTTTCCACCCCTCTAGCGGTGAGTCATGTTTCTGTAGCAGCAGCTGAACCCGGTTGGCAGTTTTTCCAACCCTTGGAGAACCAGCCTCATCACTAAGTCCAGCAAACTCCAGCAGCAGTTAGCTGCTGTCTGCTCCCCAGAGGCCTGGGTTTCTACACCTTAGAGGCCCTTCTGTAAGTTTCCAAGTTTTTCTCTGTTCCCTCAGGTAGCAACCTCCTTCCCAAAGTTGCTATTTCCATGGTTCCTTTCTCCTCCTGTTGCTATTTCCATGGTTCCTTTCTCCTCCTGTGTAGTAGTTGCTATGGTTTACATGTGGTCTGTTTGTCCCCACCAAATGTCATGTTGAAATTGAATCCCCAGTGTTGGGAGGTGGGGCCTAATAGGAGGTGT
>NW_003852519.1:4452541-4463079 GCF_000181295.1 Otolemur garnettii
ATCCAGGCTGGATTCGAACCTGCCAGCTTAGGTGTATGTGGCTGGTGCCTTAGCCGCTTGAGCCACAGGCGCCAAGCCATCCTGAAATTCTTGAATAAGAATATTCTGGCATTTTTCTCAGCATGCTAATATCACTAGAACCATCACTTTAGTTTGAAATCACTCTGGATGAATTATTCAGGAAAATGCTGCCAGCCCCAAATGGATTCTTTCTGATAATGTAAAATTTCCTTTCAGAAAAGTGTGGTGGAAAGAGATCGCATTTTATTCCATCATGCTACCTCTACCTCTATCTCTATATCCATCCAGAAAATTAGACAGCTGATCTCTTATTTTAAAACACTCAGGTATAAGCAGTACCTAACGTGTCCATACCAGGTCTCTCTGTTCTCATCACATCTAAGTTCTCACCAGTGAGATGTTAGTGGATGTGATGTGTGCAAGGTACATGCCTGAACAACGCTTGTTCCGATTTGCATTGAGTCTGGGTCCCTTCATACAAGACTCCCCATCTTCCCCTCTCTCCTTGCCCCCGTGTCACACCAGCACTGTGGCCTGAAGCTCTCCCTGCCTACTCCTGCCCTTCTTTCCTTTCATCATTTACAGGACTTTTCCTACAAAATATCTTATCTTTTGCATTTTTAATTCCTTCTTGGAGCCTATTTCTTGGAAGACTCATAAAGATACATTTGGTGAATTATTATTTTTTTTTCAGTTTTATAATTTCCATTTGGTTCCTTTAGTAATTTCTGTTGCTTTGCTGAGATTTTCTTTTTGTGCGTTCATGATGAGCACATTTCTTTTACATTCTTAAGCTTACATATAGTGGCTTTTTTAACTGGTCTTGGGTACAGTTCCAATAGCGGGGCCACCTCCAGGTGTGGTTCCTTATTGATTACCTTTCACTTTCTGTCACTTCACAGGACTAGTAACTTTGAATTTTGTTTTGGAACTTGCAAATCAGATATTTAGAGATTCTGGAATCTGTTAGGCTGTCATTGAAATTATTTATTTGTCTATTTATCTTATTTTTTGAGACAGAGTCTCACTTTGTCACCCTCAGTAGAGTGCCATGGTATCATAGCTCATAGCAACCTCCAACTCTTGGGCTCAAGTGATTCTCTTGCCTCAACCTCCTGAGTAGCTGAGACTACAGACACCTGCCATAACACCTGGCTATTTTTTTTTTTTTTTTTGAGACAGGGTCTCACTCTTGCTCAGGCTGGTTTCAAACTATGAGCTCCAGCAATTCATGATTACCAGAGGGACCCACAGCACCCAACCATATTTATTTCTTTATTCTTAATGCAAAGAAGTCCAAGTCCTGTCATTTAGCAGTGGATAGCAGCACAAACCTCTTACACAGTCATGTAGCCATAGCTGGGTTATTTAGAGTCTGAACCACACATGTGGAAGTCAGAGGTCATCCAGATGTGCAGGCAGAGTTTATCCACAGTATTGAAGATCTTCTATCTGCATTTTAAGCAGGCTGCTTGGAGCTGAGGCCTGCCCTTGGGCCAAAAGCCTTTAAAGTGGGAAAATCAGGTCAGGCCAGGTTGGGTGGCTCCTGCCTATAATCCTAGCACTCTGGGAAGCCAAGGCAGCTGGGTCCCTTGTGCTCAGTTGAAGACCAGCCCAAGGAAGAGCAAGACCTCATCTCTACTAGAAACAGAAAAATTAGCTGAGTGTTGTGGTAGGCACCTCTAGTCCCAGCAACTTGAAAGGCTGAGGCAGGAGGATCACTTCAACCCAGGAGTTTGCAGTTGCTGTGAGCTAGGCCGATACCATTCAGGGCACTATAGCCTGGGTGACAGAGTGAGACTCTGCTTCAAAAACAAAAAACAAAAAGTGGGAAAATACTTTCGAGTTTGTCTGGGTTTAGTTGTTCCCTAGTACCTTCAGGGATTGATTTTTATACTTGTCCTGAACCTGTGGTTGTTCTCTGCAAGAGGTTGTTTTTTTAGATTGATCTGTTGTTATATAAATGTAGATACAGCAGAGATTTAAATGCTAAAACAAACCACAAAGTTAAAAGAAAAATGCACAGATATTTTTGTAAGCTAAACGTATGAAACACCTTTCTAAGGATGACATAAAGCCATAAAAAAGAGCAATAACTTGTACCACATATCACGTAAAACCTCTACATAACTGGAGATACAATGAAGTCAAAACAGAAACAAGGGAGTATCTGCAGGATATGTGACATAATGAAAGAGAGTTTTCTGAGTGTGTAGACTTCTCTCCCAAGTTCACAGCTGACATCTGACAGCCTATTCATCATCGGTACTTACCTGCTTTCCAGGCACCATAAACCCCACATCCCAAACTGAATGTAGAATATTCTTTGCTCGAACTGCTCTTCTTTCAGTATTCCACATCTTATTAAACAGCACCACGAGTCTCAAGTTGTTCAGACCAGAGATCAAGGCATCAGCTGACGATTGCCTCTTCCTTCATCTCTCCACCTTCATTAATAATGGTACGAAGTCTTCCAGCTAACCACGTTTTAATAATCCAGTGTGCCAGTCTTCACTCCTGCCTTCCTACAGGCACTGCAGCAGCCAGCTGTTGCATTTTGGCATGTATCAGAAGAAATGTGAATTTACATTCATACGAAACCTGTATTTGAATGTTTATAATAGTTTTATTCACAGTAGTGAAAAGCCGGAAACAACCCCGGTGTCCTTCAATGAGTGACTAGGTAAACACTTATTGTTTTTTTTTTTTAATGGGCGAGATGTACTTTTTGCAACATAATTTTGATTTACATCTCCCTAAAGATTAGTGATCTTGAGCATCTTTTCATTTTCTTATTGGTCATTTGTATATCTTCTTTAGAAAAATGTGTATTCAAGGCTTTTGCCCATTTTTTGTAGCAAGTTGTTTTTCGTTATTCTTGTTAGGTTTTAGAAGTCCCCTATAAATGTCATATTCAAGACATCAGTCCCTTTTCAGATATATGATTTACAAATACTTTCTCCTATTCGGTGCATTTTATTTTTACTAAATCGCTCGTGCTCTCTGATGCATAACATTCAATTTTTTTTGTGAAATCCACTTAATTTTTTTCTTCTGTTTTCTGTGCCCTTGGTATGATACCTAGCAGGGGGCTACCCACCTTCCCCAGCATCGTTTGTTGAAGACACCGTCCTTTCCCCTATTAAATGGTCTTGGCTCTCTTGTTGAAAATCATTTGAGAGCGTTTACTTCTGGGCTCTGTATTATATTCCATTGGTCTGCATTTCTGTCTTTATGCCAATTGATAGCACCACACTGTTTTGTTATTCCTTTGTAGTAAGTTTTAAAATCAGGAACTGTGAGTCCTTCAGCTTTCTTTTTCAAGTTTGCTTTGACTATTTAGAATTCCTTGACATTCCATATGGATTTTAAAAGAGATTATTCTGTTTCTGCAAAGAAACATCATTGGGATTTTAATAGGGATTGTATTAAATCTGCACGTTGGGTAGTATTGACATCTTAACATTATTAAGTCTTCTATTCTTATCTATGAGCATGAAATGTCTTTTCATTTAATATACTTCTTTAACTTCCTTGAGCAATGTTTTATAATTTTCATTGTATAAGTCATGCACCCTTTTGGTTAAGTTAATTCCTAAGTTTATAGCAATTTTCTTCCTTTTTTTTTTTGATGCTTTTGTAAATAGAATAGCTTTCTTACTTTCCTTTTTCAGATTGTGCATTGTTAGTGTATAGAAATGTAAGTGATTTTTGTGTGTTGAATTTGTTTCCTCCTAGGTTGCTAATTTTGTTAAGTTTAACAACCTTTTTGTGAAGTATTTAGCTCCTAAATTTTAGAATTTTTTACATATAAAATCACGTCATCTGTGAGGAGAAATAATTTTATTCCTTCCTGTCCAATGGGGATGCTTTTTATTTTTCTTGTCTAATAGGTCTGGGTAGAATTTCTGATACCATGTTAAATAGAAGTGAATACAAGCAATCTTTGCCTTATTCCTGATCTTAGCAGAAACGCTTCAGATTTTTATCCTTGTGAATGATATTTGCTGTGGGTTTTTCATAGATGGCTTTTATTTTGTTGAGGCAGTTTCTTTCTTTTCTTAGTTTTTTTTTTTTTAACTGAAATGATAACAAGTTTTGTCAAATGCTTTTTGTGCATCAGTTTAGATAATTGTGATTTTTCTTTATTCTGTTAATGTAGTGTTTTATCAATTAAATGTACATATTGAGCCATTTTATCAATTAAAGGTGTATATTGAGCCATTCCTAAATTCCAGAAATAAGTCTCATTTGTCATGGTGTGTAATCATTTAATATGCTGCTTAATTTAGTTTGCTAATATTTTGTTGAGGATTATTACATCAATGTCCATAGAAGATACTGGTGTATAGGGTCTTTTTTATTTGTTTTTATTGCTGCTTTTGACTTTGCTAGCATGGTAATTCTCTACTTATACATGTTTCAAGTATTTTGTCCTGCTGCGACTTGCCATTTCAACTTTTTGCTATTTTGCAAGAGAATTTTTTAAGTTTGCTGTAGTCAGACTTATCAATCTCTTTTTTGCATACTTGGAGCTTTATTTCATAAAATATTTATTTGGAGATCATGAAGGCATTCTCTTTTGTCATCTACATATTTTATACTTTTGACTTTCAAATTGGGAAATATTCCATTCTTTAGTGTGTATTGTTTGAAGTAGGTATCCAATTTCACTCATGTTCAAATATATAACCATTTTTGCCCAGCATTGGATACTGAAATTATCCTTTCCCCCCTCATCCACAGTGCAGCTTTATGACTAATTAGATTTCTCTCTATATAATCTGTTTTCTGTTTGTTGACCCATGTGTCATTGCCAAAATATCTATTACCACTTCCTAATATGCTTGATTTCTAGAGAGAAGTCTTTTCCCTTTTTCTTCTTCCAGAGTATCTTGGTATTTTTGGCCTTTTGATTTTCTATACATACATTAACATCAGCATGAAACATTTTATTTAGAAACAGGTGACAGGGCCATGTGTGGCTGCTCATGCCTGTAATCCTAGGACTCTGGGAGGCCACAGGTTGCTCTATGAAATTTGTTTGAGCTCAGGAGTTCAAGACCAGCCTGAGCAAGAGCAAGACCCTATGTGTACCAAAAACAAAAAAGGTTATCCAGGTGTGGTGGCATATGCCTGTAGTCCCAGCTACCTGGGAGGTTAAGGCAGGAGAATTGCTTAAGCCTTGGAGTGAAGTACAATGGCACCACTGCCCTCTAGCCAGGGCAACAAAGCAAGACCCTATCTCCAACAACAAAATTTTAAAAATTGGTTAAAAAAAAAAAAAAGCACCAGATAAACAACTGGAACTTTTGTTTAGAATTGTATTGAGTCTTTAAATCAATTTAGGGATGTATTAGTTTTCTAAGTCTGCCATAACAAAATACTATGGACTTGGTGGCTTAAATAATACAAGTTTATTTTTTCTAGAGTTCTAGAGGCTACATGTCTTAAGATCAAGGTATCAGCATATTTGTTTCTTCTAAGGCTTCTATCCTTGGCTTGCAGAGAGCCATCGTCTTGCTGTGTCCTTACCTTGTCAGTCCTTGATTTGTTATTATGTGTCTATGTCCTACCCTCTTCTCATAAGGACAACTGTCTGATTGGATTAGGGCCCACTCTGATGACCTCATTGTACCTTGCTTATCTCTGTAAAGAGTCTATCTCCAAATAGTAACATTCTGAGATATTGGGGGTTATGACTTCAAGATGGATCTGGGTAGAGTAGGGGAGGACACAGTTCAGCCCTTAACAGGAGAACACTTACATTTTTCTAATACTGAATCTTCTAAACTCCTGAACACAATATGTCCATTTTCCATTTATTTTTATGCCATTTAATACCTTTTAACAAAATGTATCATTCTCCATAGTCTTGGACATTATGTTAAATACTCTTCATTTAATTAGCCATACCCCACTTCCTCCCTTCTGCACTATGGCTCATGTCTTAGAATGTTAACATCTATAGACTGCATCAAAGGGCTCTTTTCTGGTCTCTGGCTAGGTTTGAGTAATTGGAAGCATGGGCAGGAGATCTAAATAGATCTTCATTCCTCGCTTACCCACTGCGGGGCCGATGACAGTTGGCAGCAGCCCTGTTCCTCTACTGACTACTGCAGCTCTTGTTCTGTGCCCTCCTCCTGAAGCCACAGCTCTCTCTGCGAATTCAGAGTCAAATACTACTCCCGTTCAGTTGCTCATTCGGATCTGTGGTTAGAACCCCATCTTCTTTTATGAGTTCCTCACCATTCCCTGTTATTGCTTTTGATCTTGACCACACCTTAGTAAATGAACTTTTCATTAAAATGTCCACAATTTCTCTACAGTATAGTGTGCCAGTTTTTTCTTGCTGGGAAATATACTTTGTTAGATTTGTTCCTATGTACTTCATAAACTGAAATGCTGTTTTATATGGCATATTTTAACATTACATTTTCTGTTGTTGCTTATGTATAGAGATGTGATTGCTTTTACTGTTTTTTAAAAAATCCAGTAACCTAGCCATTGAACTCTGGTCTGGGCAACATAGGAAGAGCCCATTTCTAAAAAAAAAAAAAAAAAAAAAAATCCTGTAATCTTGCTAAACTCTCTTACTAATTCCAATAATTTAGATTCTTGTTTGTTTTCTTTATATATATCCCTATAAATAATCACAGATTTGTAACTTCCTTTTCAACATTTATGCCTTTTGTTGGCACCTGATTTCTAGTACAATGTTTTATTGAAGTGGCAGTAGTTATCTTGTACCTAGTGTAACAGTGAATGTTTGGGTGTTTTACTACTAGGTGTGGTGGTTCAGATAGTCTATCAGGTTAAAAAAATTCCCTTCTATATCTCAGAGAACTGTTTACACACATTTTAGCATGAGATTCTCCTTTAGTCTTGTAATATTAATTGCATTCATCTGTCTTATATTACGCTGACTTTGAAGCTCACACAATCAGTCATGATACATAATGCTTTAGAACTCAGAATCCAAAAGAACAGTAATCAATATATTCTTTAGTGCCAAAGTAGGTAACATAGTTATCAATTACATTCTTATCTACATCTATGACCATAAATGAATATTAATTTTTAACTGACCGATTGTATTGCTTTAACGTAAGTGTATCTCTCATTCACACAGCAATCTATTTAATCAGTAGGCATTTCTTGAGAATTTACTAAATACCATTCACTTTTGCCATTAAGAAGCTTATAAACTTAAGTGTGATTGGGGTGTGTGTGACAGAGAGAAACGGTGAGGTGAAGTTAACTCAAAGTAGTAGAACGCCAGATAATGAAAAACAAACACAATCACTGCTGTACTTTAAGTGAAAGAACAAGTGCTAAGGAAAAAGAATGGAGACACATTTCAAACTACCATTCAAGTTATTCGACTTGAATCTTGAAGGATAATTGGCATTCACTGCAAAAAGTTAAAGGAAACATTCACAGACATTTGTATTGGTTACATATTAGTATATACTAAGATTTCCTACCCTGGGTATAAAGTGGTGACCAAAACACAGAGAAAGAGCCATTGCTTAGGAAAATTTCTGTTTGAACAATCAATGTACGGTTCTAGTTGTTTCACAAAGCAGCATCTGCTGCTGTGGGCTTCTTTTTATATGTAGTTTTTAGATTCTTTTAGTATTTCCTTTTTGGTCTATATATTATAATGTACATGAATGTAATTTACAAGTTATTGTCCGTGTATTTGGAGTGTGGGCTCAAACTTTATTGATTCAGGTATTTCATTTCAAAAAAAAAATGTGGGGTCTACTATTCTAGAGTCCTCCGAAGTGATCCAAGGGGAAAGTATCATGCGTTTAATTCCAATTAAAGCTACATAACACTCACGCCTAAAACACTAGCAATACTCAGGAAAGTTACCCAGCAGAAGGAATGGCTTGGGGAAATTACTTTCACTAGGATGTTACTTGTACGCAACTCCAGAGAAGCTGCGTGGATAGTTCTAATAAGGAAAATTTGCAAGAAAGTTGTCAGACAATATTTGCTGGTTTGGGATGCCAGGGGGATGGCTCCAGTTTCTATGATGTTCGGAAGCCGAGCACGGCTGGGCGGCTTAGCGCGTTCGCTTACAGTAGCAGCCGCGAGGTCCCCGGGGTTTACAGAAAGTGGGAAGTCGTCCCCTCCTGCCGAAGAGCAAGGGCTTCCCAACCGATCAGTGCTCAGCACGAGGTGCCCGGCCTGGAGCACCACTAGACGCGGTTCGCAGCTGGGTACTGCCACCCCCACGTGCCCAAGTGGCCAGAAGCTCGCGCCTGCGCGTTCCTATCCTTCTCGGTTAAGTCTATTTTACCCGGCGAACCCGCCCTCCCGCTGATCGTCACTTCCGGCAGACGCTCTGCGTCGTTTGCGTCGTCACTTCCTGCCGATACCGGTGTGGAGAGTGCGGGTCGCAGCTGGCCGGTTCTCCTGTTCTCCCCCTCCCCTACTTTTCCTCCCTCCCTCCCTTACCCTCTCCCTGGGCTACGGTCGCTCACCTGTCGCTCACTCCCTGACCCCTCCCTAACCCCCTCCGGACCACCTTGCGGCCGGATTGGCCTCTTTTTCCTGATTTCCCGGCCCAGCCCCGGTGTCAGGGCGGGGGCCTTGTGGAGCCTGAGGCGCTGCAGCTGCGGAGAGAAAAGACGACGACGACCCTCCGCTTCCCAGTCCGGTCGCCGCCATGGCAATGAGGCAGACACCGCTCACTTGCTCCGGCCACACGCGACCCGTGGTTGATCTGGCCTTCAGTGGCATCACGCCTTATGGGTATTTCTTAATCAGCGCTTGCAAAGGTGAGCCGGGCCGCCGATCCGAGTCCCCGACTGCTAGAGCTGGGCCGAAAGGGATTGAGACCCGTGCTCCCCGGGGCGGAAGGGGCGGCGGGGACCGTAGGCTTGAGGGGCGGGCCGACATTGGTCTGGTGGGAAAGGAGGAGTGTTAGGGAGCCCGCAGCTGGAGTGAGAGAGGCCTTCTGATTCCTGTGGGAAGGCTGAGTATTAGCCCAACGGAGGCCTCTGCTAATTTTTATTGCTGTTTCTGGAGCAGTATTGTACTTGTCTACGTTCCAGACAGCAAACACTGTGAAGTATCTTTCAGCGATTTGGGGAAAGTAGAAATTAGGCCGGGCCAAGCTATGCCTTTGCGAAGGCATCAGCTCTTAACTCGCTGGGTATTCCTTTTGCCTTATTTTTTTAATGGGAAACTGAGATTTCAGGTTTAGAAGTTTGTCCAAAATAAAACTCAAAGCTAGATTGTTTTGACGCATTCGAGTATTCCTACCTAATCACAGATATTTTTTTTAAGAGTAATGATCAGTTCAGCTTTTTAGTTAATTTATTTCTGGACATTTCTTAGTGATCCTAGTGAGTGGGAATAGTTGGGGGTGGGGGAACAGTTATCCGCTTTGTCATTCAACATAATCATTGTATGTTTGAATCTTAGATTTTAAGTACTACATAATATGTTTACACAATATGTTTGTAAAAATATGTATTTTTTTTGTAAAAATATTTTTTAGATGGTAAACCTATGCTACGCCAGGGAGATACAGGAGACTGGATTGGAACATTTTTGGGTCATAAAGGTGCTGTTTGGGGTGCAACACTGAATAAGGATGCCACCAAAGCAGCTACAGCAGCTGCAGATTTCACAGCGTAAGTGTAACCCGAATGTCTGACTTTCACGTTTACAGTGGATTGTGTTTCGAAATAATCAAAAACTTCAGCCTCAGATACTCATGAAATTCTGACTCAGTGGCTACCATTTAGAACAAGTGATGTTTGATGTCACCCACATTCTATCCTGATCCTCTGTGCTGCTTTTGTCTTCAGTGGTTCTCAAAAATTTCAGAGGCGTAAATGACTTATTCTTTATGTCTCAACTTCGGACCAGTGAGTCTGCATTATTAACATGCACTCCAAATAATAAACGTTGATGATTTCTTTTACAAGTACTCTTCTGTATGCATGCCTTAGTGATACCATACATTCATGAGTCCAGATTTTTATTTCACAATTTTCCTTTACTGTCCTTAGACATACTTCAAAACTCATTGTGGGGGAAAAAAGAAATTCATTGTGTCCTAAACTCAGTTAATTATTTTCTAAGTTTTTAAAGATTGAAATCTAAATTATTCTTGATTTTCCATTACTATAGATTATCATCATTTTTTTTTTTTAATTCAAACAGCAAAATGTTTCTTGACTGTAATGTTTCTCCATGTATATGCCACTGCCTTAGCTCAGGGTCGTTATTAACTCACTACCATCAGTCTCTCTCCCTTTTATTCCTATTCCGTATTGCTGCCAGGTCTTTTTCTAAAAACACATTTCATCATGTGACTTCTATATTTACTAATCTTCACATCTTCCCTTTGATATTTTGGTGGTTCATGACCCTTGGTATGCATTAGAATGATCTGCAAAGCTTTTAAAATATTCAAATGTGTGTGTTCCAGAAATTCTGATTTAATTGGTCTGGGGATGAAGTACTCATCATCTTTCTTTTTTTTTTTTTTT
>NW_003852519.1:4463413-4467728 GCF_000181295.1 Otolemur garnettii
CTTTTGCATATCTAAGTAAACTGACTTGTAGTGACTCTTTTTCTTTTTCAGTAATGTATCATGTTTTATAAGTCTTGGTATTTCTGGGTCCTACCTGTGTTGGTGACTTAGTAGACACTTTAGTGTTTAAACTAATGAAGGCAATATTGAAGGCTCTCGTACATACGTAGACTTTACTGTACTTGAGAGTGTAGAGAGTTAATGTGTTCTTGTTTTTTTTCTTTTAGCAGAATTTCACACTAATGAGCAACGTGTGTTGCCTCTGTTTTGAGCAAATTAAACATACCGATTTTACTATGAAATAATGAAGGCAGTTTGATTGTGGGGATGGATACATGACTGTGCTCTTACTGCTTGTTGAAACACATGTATAAAACAGTGAGTTTTACTGTATGTAAATTTAAAAATAAAAATAGTAAAATAAAGAAGGTGGTAGTAATGCTTACATGGGTTTAAATTTGAAATGGTGAGTGAAGATCAGGTAAGGAGAGTTATCAATGGAAGTTTGAACTTTTTTTTCTGCATTCCTGCTGAAGAGATTGCCATTGTGTCATGGATAACCATTGTAAGGCTTCTTGCTCTGCCCTGTCACAGTGGTAGAAAATACTGGTAAAATAAACTACTTTGAAAGTTCTTTCATATAAATAATTTTCTGGCCAAAAGTTGCTTGGATGCCAGCATGTGCACTAACTTAAAATGTGACAAAATGCTACCTCGAGACTTAACTGTGGAGTGCTAAAAAGTTAAAAGGAAGGTGTACGTTTTCTCTTTTGTAATCATGACATATACCCTGTGTTATAATTTTTGGCACTTGTATGCTACTTTTAATTTTATACTTTAGGTAGAGACCGTGTCTTGTATTTAGTGTCTCTATTTAGTACCTTATATTTGTCAAATAAATAACTTGCGGAAATTTTCTAAAAGTAGAAGGATAAAGGAGATAAAGGATGAGTGACTTATAGATCTTGATTTTTGCTTCTGGAACATGTATATATGTCTGATTACCAGGTGTTTAGGGTTCTTTTTTTCCCTACTGCTCCTTTAAAGTCTATTTTTTAATCAGTTCAGTAGAAACATTGTTATTAGGAATGACTGTTAAATTGATTTTTTAATGAATGTAAAACCTTAGTATTAATATATACAACTTCAGATTTCAGATATTAGGTAAGCAGATTTAAAAAATTTCATTTTGGTAATTTGGTCCTGATCTAGTGGTGGTAAGTTTATCTTTAGTAAAGTGATATCTTAAATATAATTAAGTTATAAATATAACAAGACTTTAGACATTGCAGGCATTAGCATTGAAAAAGATAAGCTTTTAGAAAGACACATTTTTTTTGTTAACCTCAATTCTATTCTTATCTGGCCCTAACAGTGTTAATTATATAAGCAGCGTGCTTTGTCACCACCTGGTTGGTGGTCTTACTTTCATCCTTAAGAAACTGGTGCAAAACCTCCTTAGGAAGGGTGCCTGTCTCATAAAGTCTCTAAAGGACTTTATACATTTGGGCAAATTATATCCCCAGCCCTCAGCAAAAGAAAGTGCAGTAGACAGAAATTACTACTATTCATGTGATAATCACTTTGAAATGAGAGAAGAGAAAGGTGTGAGAAAATATGGCTCTTTCAATACTTAACATAGCCTTGAAAATGACAGTTTGTCATCTGTTTTGCTGCCAGAATATTTATCTTTGTTAAGGTCACTTTCCAAGTATCACTAATGAAACAAACTCACACATCTGGGCACATCCTGTGGATAGGTATTCATTGGTGTTTTTGTGCTTTTTTAACATTTCAGTTCTCAGTGTCTATATTTACTTGTGTTATTTAGCACTTGAACACTGGAGGTAGATGCCCTGTATTTGAATCCTGGCTCTGCCATTTAATGTCTCTTGGCCTCAGTTACTTTACTTAACCTATTTTCTCTCACAGTACTTACCTCATAAATTGGTTGCAAATATTAAATAAGTTAATATGTGTCAAATACTTAGAACATTTCCTGAAGGGTTAAGAGCTAAGTAAGTGTTACATATGTAAGGTAACAATGATAGTTACTACCAACACTATTACCACTATCAATAGATCACAATCATATATGTTGTTTTGAAATATCTAAGGCTAAAATCATAAAATGGTTTGGTTTCTTACGAGGAATATTGAGTAGATTTAAATCTCAAGAATGAAGATTATTTTTTTCCTGCATTTGAGGCTCTAGGTGCTGTGATAAAGTGGAAGAGGTGTGCGGAGCTTAGGCATTGGGCAGGCTTGAGTTCATGTGCTAACTATGCTGTGTATTTCGAGTTTGATCATAGCTTATTCTTAAACCTTGGCGTTCATATCTGTAAAGGACTAAGATCCATGAGATTATTAAAACAGAGAGATCTTTCTCCACTGTATCCCTGGAGTCTGGTATGAAGTCTGTTACATAGTAGGTACTTAATCAGTGGAAACTGAGATTTAGCCCCTCATTTCGTCTGTATCTGTGGAGTGTGAATGTGTATGTTCATTTGTGGTTGTTCTTCCCTAATGACCTTTATAGGGCTTACTATGATGGAACTTGATCCAACTAAGGAGTATTTTTCCCCTGCTTACCTGGTTAGTCATAGATGGTATAAATCATTTTTTGGAACACCATTTTTGGCTCTATTATGTTTCTTAGAAAATTCACTTATGGGGTGGTCATTTAGAAGTGGATTTTGTTCCTGCAATTCGGGCAGTTGAGGCTCCAATGATGAGGCACTCTTCTGAAACACCACCCTTTCTGTGTCTTCATATATAATGCTAACTTTTACCTTACTCCACATCATGCTCTTCTCTGTACTTCCTCTTTCCTCCCATCAAAATCATTTGGGGAAAGAACCAAAGTGGAGAAGAGTGCTATGCTTTGTTCCAGAAAATGCTTAAGTATATCTGGGTTGGGCCCAGGAATCTATAGGTGATCAAAATATATGGTCAGTTTTTGTTTCTTAGAAAAGTCAATAGAACGATGTAACTTTTCTCTGAATAAAGGTCTTAATAAACCAAAGATGTTATTATCTTCTTCTAGATGGCTTTGTCAACATGTTAAAGTAGCTAAGCCATTTTTAAAAATACTAAAACAGGTCGATTGTCTTATTAAAGCTTTAAATAAATAGCTCCTCTTTTGAGACTTATGTAAGTCCATTCTCAGGGTATGAAAAGTGTCAGTGTACTGGGGATATCATAGATGATAGTTCAGGGGGGTGCCAAGTACTTAATGAATTGTGCAGAAAATGTTTCAGGGTTAGCTGCTGAAAGAATATTGTTAATGATACTTCACTCTCTTGGTCTGAGTCCTGAAACCAGCTAGTTTTTGTGAGATTATTTCTTGAAGATTGAATAATATACTAGAAAACATTTAGATTATTTCAGATTCTTTTTAGAGCTCCAAGTCTTTTTTTAGGACTCTTAATGATTAATAGTGGAAATATGCCAGAGTTAGTACATGCTCTGCCAGAAAATGTCATGCCTCTATTTTAGTGGTGTTTCTAAATAGAAAAAAAAGATATAAATATATTAGCTTTCTGGTTACTGTTACTTTGGTCACTCCAATTCTTTCTTTTCAATAGTGAATGGACACAATCTAAGCAGAATTTAAAGATTTTAGGTAGTTTTTAGAAGGTTATTTAATATACTTGAAAA
This sequence comes from Otolemur garnettii, assembly GCF_000181295.1. NCBI lineage: Eukaryota > Metazoa > Chordata > Mammalia > Primates > Galagidae > Otolemur > Otolemur garnettii. The sequence continues at coordinate 4,467,074 of NW_003852519.1, forward strand.
CGAGCCATTCAATGGACATTATCCAAGGTTCTCATGAATAACTAGGATATTAGGACATTTAACATCTTGTTCACTTTTGATGCCCTTTGCCATCCTCATTCTTTACAAGTCTTATTTCAGCCATGTAATGTATTTCCCTGTGTTTAAGAACAAATGTATGTGAGCAAAAAAAGAAAACAAAATTAAACACAGTAGTCAGTATAGGCTGAGTTCTGTGGAAGAGCAAAAAGAAATGGTTGATTTTTAGAAGTGGGGATAGATAGAAGGTTTAATGAAAAGAAAACATTTGAAATGAACTCTGAGTATAAGGAGAACTTCGGTAGCTAACAGTATAAAATACAGATTTAAGAGAACAAAATGAACAAGGACGTATTTTGTTCTAAAAATACATGGATTATTTGAGGATGGTTTCTAATCTGGTGTGGCTAGATTTAGATAAATAATACAAACTCTGACTGGGAAAGTAGGTTGGGGCCAGAGAGTTGAACTTGAATGGGAGAGACTTCAGCATGTTTCCTGTGCAAAGAGAAATACTTTGAATTTAGTAGCAATGCTACTCATAGTTGACATTAGGTCTCTCAGAATATAATTATTGAACCACTCATATGACCTGTATATATGTGCAAGATTTGATATTATATCATTAATATTTATT
>NW_003852519.1:4468128-4470605 GCF_000181295.1 Otolemur garnettii
GGTCTCAAACCCTTAGGTTCACACAATTCACCTGCTTCAGCCTCCCAGAATGCTAGTATTACAGGCATGAGCCACCGTGCCTGGCCTAATTGTATTTTTGAAAATGTACTATTTAATGAGTGGGAAATGTACTGCAGTCTTTCCCATTCCAATTCAGTTCTTCTGTACTAAGGCAGAGATCTGCAGGATACTTTTTCTCTTCCATTTGTATTGTTGCATTAAATTATATATTTTCAATACATATGTCATGTGTTTATTGAGTAAACAAAAGAAGGATATTCTTTGCTTTTCTCTGCCTTTTTTCTTTTCCTGTTTTATTGCCTGCTGTGTTCCCAAAAATAAATGTTAGTTGCATTAAATTGGAAATCTCTACGGAGCATAGCTTCTTTTTTAGCAGTTCTTTTACCTGTATGCAAAATTTTCTTGTGTATTTTTCTCTGATACCTTTCTGATATAAAATTAATGTTTTTTTTCTTTAATTTTTTTTTTAATTTGGAGAACCCCTTAAAGTACTTTTGTAAAGTGTTATTTAAGCAGTATACCCCTAAAATATACATGTACGTGTGTGTATATATAAAACCACCACCAGATATTTTGTAGTAGGGCGGGTAAAGGAAAATAAATGTAATTTGTACATTGAAATTTTCAGTGTTAGCATTATATAATCATAGTCTGGTATTATGGAAGAAGTTAATTGGACTGGGGTTTGAAAATTTGAGTCTGCTTTGAGGAAGAGATGGAGAGAAAATTTTCTCCACTGTCTTAGTTTAAAATTTTATGTAACCTGTATCAGGTTGCTTTTCGTTCTTCAGTAAATTTTTTAAAGATTTATTTTTTTTCTTGAGACAGAGTATCACTCAGTTAGTGCTGTGGTGTTACAGTTCACAGCAACCTCAACTTTTGGGGCTCAAGCAATCCTCTTGCCTCAGCTTCACAAGTCACTTGGGACTACAGGTGCCTGCCACAATGCCTGGCTAATTTTCCTATCTTAGTAGAAATGGGGATCTTACTGTACTTAGGCTGGTTTCCAATACCCCCCCTTTGGCCTCCCAGAGTGCTAGGATTATTATTTTTCATTTTTTTTGTTCTGCATGTGAGTAAAATATAGAGAAAAAATAGCATAAACTAAAAATTATAAAATGTTCTATAGGCTTACTAAAACGATATTATGGCTGTAAATTAAAAGTAGGATGGGTTGACTCATGAATCTTATTTACTTCAATTGTTCAGATTTTTTCTGCTGATAAAATTAGATTGGTTAAAAGGTTTTTATGGAGAAATTTGCTTTCCTTTAGACTTTAAAAATATCTAGTGAAGTCTGTGAGGAATATTAGAGATAGAGAAAATTTATACTCATGGTAAAATTTTATGTGTCTAACTTTTTTGGTAATCAGATTTACCATTTACATATTATTATTGAGTAATATTTGTCCCCTTATTTTATTTTTTTACTTTTAGCAAAGTGTGGGATGCTGTCTCAGGAGATGAATTGATGACCCTGGCTCATAAACACATTGTCAAGACTGTGGATTTCACACAGGTATCAGAAAATGAAATTTATTTTAGGGAGCTAAATTGTTGTTGTTATACAGTCTGTTAATGGTCCTTTTCCAACTGTTTTCAGAAGAGAGAAGATAAATTTGAGATCATCAAAACAGGTTTCTCTGGAGAGTGGGGAGCAAGATCAGGGTAGAATGAGAGAGTTCTTATGTAGATAGTATAATGTAACATTTTTGAACTTGGAAGTTTAAAGGGCTTGGCAATTATGAGAACAGTTACTCATAGTATCTTCTCCAGAAGTCATTGGTTATGTATACATCTCTTTGTGATGTCTGGGAGCTATATTTGAATTTTATTTGGTGTGGAAGAAGTTTTAAAGAGGAGCTAGCTATTAAGAAGGTTAATTTATTATTATTTTACATATTTGTATTTTCAGGATAGTAATTATTTGTTAACCGGGGGACAAGATAAACTATTACGCATATATGATTTGAATAGACCTGAAGCAGGTAAGTGTGATTTATGTATCAGTTTGTGGTTTTATTTTTCTTTTAATTTAAATAACTTTAACTGATAAAAAGATTTCATATTCAGGATTTAGATTAAGAAAATAAAGGTAGTTACAAAGAAAAAAGTTAAAATATCCATTAGTTTTTGGTTCATATCCTTCCAGTCTTTTTATTTTCTATGTAGATATTCTTTTTAATACCAGTTTGTTTATGTAATCTAAATTTTGTCATGGTAAATTTTTATGGTAATGTTAAGTTTAAAAAGGGTGCAGAATAGTACTTACTACCTTTTGGTAAGAGTGGTTATCTGCAGAAGTTGATGATGAGAATTCTCAGTATGTACATATATTTAGATTTTTTGACCCACACAAATGTATTGTTAATAGGGTCTCATGGTATATACATTTGAAAAATTTTTGTAGTGAAATCTGTCAATTTATGAGTTCTCTCTCTTCGTACAGAAGTTGT
>NW_003852519.1:4472122-4473129 GCF_000181295.1 Otolemur garnettii
TTTAAAAAATCAAATATTAACAGATATATTTTAAATTGTTTCATCTGAAGAACCTAAGGAAATTAGTGGTCACACCTCTGGTATTAAAAAGGCTCTGTGGTGCAGTGAAGATAAACAGATTCTTTCAGCTGACGATAAAACTGTTCGGTAAGTAATTTTTATTCTTAATCTAAATATGAAAGGTATTTAGGTATTTTACCTTAGAGCTTGTATTTTAAATATTTTTTATAACTATTAGGTGGGGGAAAAGTCTGCATTTTAAAACCTAAGTTGCACACAGGCACTTTTATCTGCATCTATCTATTTATATTACAGGTTGAGTATCCCTAATCCAAAATTCTAAAATCTGAAATGCTCCAAGATCTGAAACTTTTTGAGTACTGATGTGATGCTCAAAGGAAATGCTCATTGGAGCATTTCAGATTGTCAGTTTTCAATTAGGGATGCTTAACCAGTAAGTATATAATGTAAATATTCCAAAATGTGAAGAAATTTGAACTACAGATACTTCTGGCCTAAAGTATTTTGAGTAAGGGGTACTCAACGTGTATGTACAGAAATCAAAAGAAAATTAAAACTATGGACACCTTTATAAGTGGGTGTTCTTAACCCAAGATTCGGCTAAAAGGGAACTGTGAGGCCGGTGAAGCTATATACAGTTTTGTGTACTGATACCTAATGAAATTTTCTGTGGAAAGATACACAGCTCTTGGCAGTCTCAGAAAAGCAGAGTGTAAGAACCACTAAGTAAAGCAGTGCTGAAATTGACTAGATTAGAATGTAAATGTCTTAGTCACATTGTTTTGCCAAGTTAAATGGGAAGTGTATCATAAGCTACTACATAATTTGACATTGTATATAGAAACTCAGAATTTCTTTTTATCATATGTAATTTGTGACTTGGAATGAATGTTTTTGTATAGTTCTGATTATTCACTCTTTCATTGGTTAAACTGCAGATATAATTTTCATAAGTGATTAAATGTTACCTTTTTTTTTCCTTTTTG
>NW_003852519.1:4474187-4476387 GCF_000181295.1 Otolemur garnettii
GCATATGAGTTTGTTCTTGAAACAGTTTCACTCTGTTGCTCTGGGCTAGAGTGCTCTGGTATCACTGTAGCTTACAACAACCTAAAACTCCTCCATTTATACAATTCACTGTGCCTGGCCAAATTTTGATTTTTTTAATTTAAAGATGTTTTTTACCCAGCTGGATGTGGCAGCTCACACCTATAATCCTACCACTCTGGGAGGCAGAGGTGGGGGAGTTGCTTGAGGTTATGAGTTTCAGACCAGCCTGAGCAAGAGCAAGATTCTGTCTTTACTAAACCAGAAAAAAATTATCTGGGCATTGTGGCACATGCCTGTAGTCCTAGCTACTCAGGAGGCTGAGGCAGGAGAATTGCTTGAGGTGAGGAGTTGGAGGTTGCAGTGAGTTGTGATAACCCCACTGCACTGTAGCCAGGAAGACAGAGCAAGGCTGCCTCAAAAATAAAAATTCTTAGCCATGAAACCTTCTTAGAAAACATTTTTACTTGATATACCATATTACATTATAGGTTGTATTGAATTATGTGTCAGTTTCCCCATTTTAGCACTGCTGTGTTATGGTATATCTCTTTCTTTAGAATAGAGTCCTATAAGTAGGAATGAATTTGAAGTTCTTAATTAAACATGGCACTTAATTGATTTCTGTAAAGATTATATCACATTACACTGCCCTGTAGTCCTAACCTTTTGTTTAAAGGGCTACTTGGAGAGCTAAGCTTCACTTTATGAGAGAAGGTAAGAGAAAGCACTAAAACTAGAGAAGACCAATTAAGAATATATAGGAGTTTACACACTTGTAATGAATTGATAATAATAGAATATGATTGCCTATAGTCTTCAAATTGTACATCTGTATTTATGCTCACTCCTGGAATTAGGCAACATGCAGCCTAATGGCCTAACTGTAGGCCATTGCCCCAAGTCACATTTTGGTAACAAAGGTTTACTGGCTTACCTGTTGAAAATATTTTAACATTTGCTATTTAACATAATCACCAAGTTGCTATGCGGTGATCCTGTATAAGTCATGACTGACTTTAATTTTCATGTTTTAAATTGTGTGATGATGGGAATAGGAGGGCTGCACTTAGGAACTGGAATACTATATATAATGTTTGGATTAGAGAGCTTTCTGTGATTTTTAGGGTTAAATTGGAAAAGAGCTGGTATTAAACTTAGTTATTATTTTCCTGCCTAATAGTAAAAACTTAGTTGTTTTCATCAGTTTTAAGTTTTATGACATTGAAAGTTTATCTTATTGCTGAATTTAAACTCTCAGCAATTTGGAATAACAATCTTTTATATTAAAGTAACTAATTACCTACTATAAAATCTTTCTGTTTATAAAGATAGTGTGAGCTTATAGAAAAATCAAACCATACTGATGAAATTTCTTTAAAAGCAAGAATCTCTGATATATTATCTATAGTGTTTTAGTTAGCCAACACACTTATTTCCAGGGGGTTGTCCAGTACATAAAATGTGGATATACCTCATATGAAAATATCTTTGTATTCCTGAGATGAGCTTCATTTGGGTATAGTATCCATCTGAACTTTTTTTGCTAACATTAGTCAGAGTTCTTTTTTATCACTGTTTGACTAAATGAATATTTCTTTGCTCCTGGGTTTTCAAAATTAGGAACAGTTTAAATATAACTCATTATTTCTTTGTACTTTTAGAATATTAAAAATTTGTAAATATATACTATTTAAATTTTTTTCTAGTTTGGACCCAATCAAATCCTTCGAAGCTCCCGCAACTATCAATTCTGCATCACTTCATCCTGAGAAAGAATTTCTTGTTGCAGGTGGTGAAGATTTTAAACTTTATAAGTATGATTATAATAGTGGAGAAGAATTAGGTGAGTTGTCCTTTTTTTCCTGCTTTATAATGATGTGGTTACTTTTATCAGATGTTCTAGTAAGCAACACCTCAGTTATGTATAACACATTAAAAGCAAATTTTCAACTGACTAAAGGTTGGTGCTTATAAATGAAAAAGTAAACAAGTCTTATTCTTTTTGGAGAGAGAATCTTTTATAGACCTACAAGCAAACTCTGCTGAGCTCATTTTTTTTTTCCACTTTTTAAAAGTGAGGCTCATTATTATGTTGATGTTGTTTTTATATTATGATCCATTGATATTTAGGCTTCAGTGGTGAGGGACCAGTCATGTCAAAATCACATACAAACAGATA
>NW_003852519.1:4479123-4481039 GCF_000181295.1 Otolemur garnettii
TTAGAATAATCTTATCTTACTCTTCTTTCTTATTGAATACTAGAAATTATAATACTATTACTCATATAACGAATTGTCGTTGCATTTCTTTTTGTAGAAGAAGATAGTGGTGACCTAGCAAAGCCAAAGATTGGTTTTTCAGAGACAACAGAAGAAGAGCTAGGTAAATACTAATGAGTATTTAAGAATCTGGGGGATTTACAGTTGAAGTAGACATAAATTTTACTCATTGAAAGTTTATTAAATATGAACATATTTACAAAATGGGAAGTTTAAATGTTAACATTTATATAATGCATATTTATAACATAAATATTTAAATGCTTCCTACATAGTAGTAAACACTGAGGTAGAGTATAGATATGACTGATGTGGTTACTCTTACAGAGCTTAGAGTCTTAGGAGACATGCTGAAACAAATAAATTGTTAGAATTTTAAGAGTTATTTGGGGAAAGTTTCCTGGGGAAATGATATTTAAATCAGGACCTGAGGATCAGCAGGAGTGCTTAGGTAAGTATTGAGGGGAGGGGGTTGTGTTGGTAGGCAGAGAATGAAAGATTTTGTAACAGAAGAAAAAAACATATTAACTAAGGCTCATACACAAAAAAGATCACAGCATATGAAGAACTAAGGGAACTTCACTGTGCCTCCAGGTTAAAGGGCAGGGGCAGAGGAGGCTACAGAAAGAAGCCAGATCTTTTGAGGGCTTCGTTAGCAATATTAGGACTTTGAATGTTTTATACTAAGAGCAGTGAGAAATCTTCAAATTTTAAACAAAGGAATAACAATTTTTAAGTTTTTACAGATTGCCTTGGCTGTAGTGTGTAGAAAGAACTGGATTGGGGATAAAAGTGAACACAGACCAGGCAGGGTAGTCCAGATGAGTGATTATAGTTTTGAATAAGGGAATGGCAAGGAGAAAAGATGGCCTTGTGAGTCTTTAGTGGTAGACTTGATAAAGTTTGGTAATTTCATTAAATTGCCGAATGGGGTATAATAAGGAACATTTCAGATTACTAGCATGAGAAACTGGGTTTGATGATTTTTTAGGACATTAGAAAGGAGTTTATCATTTTTCCAATTAGACTTTTCTATAATTTTTTTTTATCATTAACCTCATTTTGCTAAACTTAACGTTTGATGTTTAATGGTTTGATTTGAATAGTATTAAAAGGTAGGATTTGAATAACAAGTGGAGACACGACTTTTATTCAGTGTTTATTGGATAACTAAAGTCATTATAAATTTAGCCCAGAAGAGAGGACCCTTGGAGGTTAAGTTACAGTGTAAAAGAATTCAGTGGCTATAGCACATGAATTCATTTCTTCCTTTTTCATTGGCATGTTTCTGGCTGTTAATGGCAAGTGTCATGACTGTCTTCTCCCCCTTCATCCTAGTCTGCTTTAATTTTTTTTTATTACACAGAAAATGTAGATTTGCTTCTTTCCTTTATTAAATTGATGTGGCTTTCTGTCTTGTAGAAGAAATTGCCTCAGAGAATTCAGATTCCATCTATTCTTCAACTCCTGAAGTTAAGGCCTGAGCATCAAACATGTGCCACAGATAGTATACAACTTAATGGACTAAAACAAGCAAGCAGAGAAAAGCATCAGCCTTCCAGAATTACTCTCTGCTTAAGGAAAACACAGACATAAATAATGGGGGATATATGAATTAGCTCCAGTGTTGGAACAACTAACTTGGTGTTACCTGTAAGTGAAAACTCAAGAGTATTAGATGAACGCAGGGGGAGTTATGCTCTTGTGTGATGGCCTGTTGTCTTTTTAAAAATGAATGTGTGCAAGCCAACATCCAATTTCTCTTATTACAGTTAGATTTCTTGTAGCTGTTTATGTTACTATGGAGAAGAAAAATATATTGACTTATTTTTCTGACTTTTCCATTAAAGCAGAAC
>NW_003852519.1:4483104-4484232 GCF_000181295.1 Otolemur garnettii
TAAGATAACATTTGTTGGTTCCAGACATTAGGATATAGACACCTTTGGGGGCCCTTAGTCTGCCTACCACACTTTGTAATAGTAGATTCCTGAGGCAGAATTTAAGGAAAAGTTCAAGTATCTACTGAAATTGTGTTTGCCAAGTTTCTAATGTCCTGCATGATTATAATCCAGTGGTCACTTCCTCATCTTAATAAACTCTCAGCAGTACTTTGTTTTATATATATATGTTTTTTTCTTTTTTTTCTTCTATAAAACCACATTCCTGATTTTCTTTCTACCTTACTATACTGTTCCTATATTTAACAGTTCTTTTCTTCTTGACCTCAGATCTGGCTATACTTTCTAGCTCTACTCTCTCCAAAGGAAGAAAATTGCCTAGTATTATGGCATTCGGTATCTCCTGATAACCTTCTAAATTGTCTTTCCAACTTGCCTCTCTGAGCACTTTGTGAGTGCTTTACTTTAACCTTCAATAATGCCTCTCATAGCCTATCTAACATAAATCTTGATTTTTCAATTAACTCTTTCTCCCTCAACTTGTTCCTCATTCCAGTAACTGAAACTGCCTATACTCATTCAAACTGAAAGGCATGGAAGTCACTGCCTCTAATCTGTAGATTGAGCCTCCATGTAAGTGGTTTGGGCTCTTCCTACTCACTCTCTGTCTTGTTTCCATTGTTTCCACCCTAGGCGAGGCTGCCTTTATTTCTCCCTTAGATGATGGCAGTGCCTTCCTAATGGTTCCTTCTTGCCCCTCCCTTCCTCCCTCCCTCCCTCACCTAGCCCTTGTCCTATCCATCTGCTACACAGTAGGAAGGGTTAGGATTTGAAGAGATCAGGTGATTTCCATGTTAGAAACTTTATGGCTTCCCATTCTATCAAGCTGTTGCTATGATTTGGTTCCTTTTGTGATCTTTTCATACTTCCTTTGCTTGTACTCTACCCATACTAGCCTCATTTCTGTCTCAAGGCCCTTTGCTGTTTCTGTTTCTTGGTTCACTGTTATCTAAATATTTTCATGGCTAACCCATGTGATCTAATCCTCAAGCTCTTCTGTATCCTTTCTCTTGTCACCATTTTGTCCTTTTGTTTGTTTTTGGCTGGGGCTGGGTTTGAACCCACCAC
>NW_003852519.1:4484893-4488894 GCF_000181295.1 Otolemur garnettii
GTGAGAAGAAAATGGATATAATTTTTCAGAAGAGATATTGAAAAAGATGAAGGGAAAATGCTATATACTTTGCTTATGTTTTACACCTAGGGCATTAATATCTTAAAAAATATTTTCTATTAGGTTATAAGTTTCTGTGTGGTCTCTTACACTCAGGGGATACGAAAAAAAGAGCAAGAAGATTATTAGAAGGAGGCTTAGCTTTTCTTTGCTTATCTATAGAAATATACAGTTGTCACAATTGTCAGTGTGACATAGTGTCACCTACATCAATGTGACTAGGTCAGTAGAACTCCTGGAAAAATGAGGTATCTTAACAAATTTGCCTTTAGAAATAGACCTAAGTGTGCACCTATAGGATGCCCATGCTAATGAACAGTAATAATACTTCACAGGTTGAATCACTTTAATGAGAGTGAAACTTGGTCAAGTGGAAAATAACTGCTTTGATTAAGGATGAGTATGGAAGTATTAAGTGCCTTATGTTAGATTTTTATGTTAAAATATGTTACTTTTTAACATTAAAAACTCAATGAGATAGGTGATAACCCTGAATTTCAGAGAGGCTAAGGGGCTTGTCTAAGTAAGTTTGGTTTCCAAGAGACAGGAGGGAGCAGTAAGTTTGTGGTATGTAGGGTTATATTGCTCAGGTTTTAAGCCATCCAATAGCTCTTACAGATGAATATCTCTGACCTTTTTTGTTTTTTTCTTTTATTTTTTGTAGAAATGGAGTCTTGCTGTATTGTTCAGGCCAGTCTTGAACTCCTGTCCTGAAGTGATCCTCCAGTCTCACCCTCCCAAAGTGCTGAGATTACAGGTGTGAGGCCACCATGTCTAGTCCTCTGAGCCTCAGTTTATTTGTAGAGATAGGAAATAGTTTTCATACATAGATTTTTTTTTCTTTTTTTTTGACACAGAATCTCAAGCTGTCACCCTGGGTAGAGTGCTGTGGCATCACAGCAACCTCCAACTTGTGGGCTTAAGCCATTCCCTTGCCTCAGCCTCCCAAGTAGCTGGGACTATATGTACCCGTTACAACACTCAGCTATTTGTTGTTGTTGTTGTTGTTGTAGTTGTCATTGTTTTAGCTAGCCGGGGTTGGGTTTGAACCTGCCAGCTTCCGTGTAAGTGGCACTGAAGCTACAGGTGCCGCCCCATACATAGATTTTTGGGGGGAGAAATATAGATTTTTTTATTGTCAAATAATTGCTGTAAAGGCATAATTCATAGGAAGCATTTAATATCAGTAATACATACTGTATCAGTGATTCCCACCTTTTGGGTTTCATGGCCAATAGACTTTAAAAAATAGTGTGTATGTGGGTGACAAAATAGAATGGTTTGCTTATTTTGCCAAGTAAAGAGTACAGCTAAAAAAAGAAACTATCCACCATCACAATCTTCACAAAATAAAGTGAACAACATTGTCTCAGAATGAACGACTGTTCTTTATATTGACTAAATTAGCGTCATAAAAGACTCAGGATAATTATTTTTCTCATTTTACCAAGAACTAGGAATTAGGTGTTCTGCAAGTTTTTAAATATTTAACCCTAATATTCACATTCTTCCTGAGTCTTCCCACTTTTCCCCATCTAACCTAGAAATACTTGCTGACAACCCATAGTCTAAATGGTTATTTATCTAATGAACCTGTGAATAACCCTTAGAAATCATAGAATTAGAGACTGCATCAAATTAAGTTGGATTAGGGGCATAAAACAATAGGCAGTATAAGAAAAATAGCAAAGACAGCAATATTCATTTATCTAGCAAATATTCGTAGCTTACTGTGCCAAATACTCTATTAAAACCCTGTACAAACCCAACAAATGGTCCAGGCCTTTTGGAACTTAACATTTGTATTACTCTTATTTTCTGGGACTAGAGTCTTAAAAGCTTCAAGGCAAATATATATTACAGAGCTTTAATTTTAATTGAAGGAATGAGGAGGGTAGGAAGACAGGTAATTTATCTGGCAATTGCAAATTTGTGTTAAACATAAATAGGAATAGCATACCAAATTTACATACATGGGTGAAAAATACAGAAGGTGCCAAAAAAGTATACACATTTCAAGAAAGGAAAAACTATTAAAATTATAACGGTATATACTGATAAGAATATAAGTCATGTTGAACACCTCTTGTAATTGCAGAAGTAAAACATGACTTGAGTCTTACAAATGTAATAGTTTTTTCTTTTCTTAAAATGAGTAAACATTTTTTGGCATTCTGTATAATAATACCTTAAAGACAATTTCACTCTTGTAAGAGCTACTTTGGGCTATGGCTCCAGATTAAGTCTGCATAGCTTTCTCTCCTCTGCTTCTAGGTTGATGCTTTTTTTACATAAACATCATTTGAGGGAATTTGTTACAAATATATATTCCATCGGGTCCTGGAGCTTCTGAATCTATAGAGCTGTGATGCAGTCTACAATCTGCTTTAGAAAAAAGCTATTAGGTGATTCTAGTGTAGTGGTCTTAAGATCTTTTTTTGAGAGGTCTTGCCTTAGGGATACTTAAGAAGTTTCAGAAGGCAATAAATTTAAAAGGAACTTTCACAAAGTGAAACTTGGGAACATTTCTCCATTAAAGAAACTTTTTTTTGAGACAAAGTCTCACTATGTTGCCCTTGGTAGAGTGCTGTGGCATCACAGCTCACAGCAACCTCAAACTCTTGGGCATAAGCGATTCTCTTGCCTCAGCCTCCCAAGTAGCTGGGAGTACAGGTGCCCACCACAATGCCCGGCTATTTTTTGGTTGCAGTTGTTTAGCAGGCCCGGGCCAGGCTTGAACCCCCCAGCCTCTCTGTATGTGGCTGGCACCCTACCGACTGAGCTACCAGTGCAGAGCCAGAAACATTTTTTTTCACATACTATCCCTACTATCTCTCTGAATGCTGCCAATTTAACATTTAAACTACATAGATGAGTGGTTTTCCATCTTTTTTATTTCATGACACAGTTGAACCTGTAGTTAAACTTCCATAGCACAGTTAAATTGTGTTGATCAAAGTAAATTATAAAGAATATACTTACTGTGCTTTGAACTTTTGAAAATAATGATCTTTAAAAACTTTTGTGGCACACTTAAGATCCCCTCACAGCACACCAGTTAAAAATCACTGGTATAGATTACTCCTAGATTAGTATTGTGCAACAGGTAAATTTTAGAAATAGTCCTTGAGAAATTCTTGTCAGATATGTTGCTGACATGTTTGCTTTATGAGGCTGCCTTGATCTATTTTTTTTTTTTTCAGCTAAGTTAGGATATCACAAGGTTTTTTTTGTTTGTTTTAATAAATTTACATAATAAGTGGAATCTGGGTTGGAGTTATACCTACCCCTAAAAATAGAATTTCATTCATTGCCTTTGTATCTTTTAGGGATGTCAATGAACTTCAGCCAAAGATCATGAAGAATACACCTGTAGTTGGACAAAGCTGGGTTTATTGACTTGTTGTGACAAAAGGATAATGCTTAACCACAGGAAAATGTGAAGTGTTTCCATAAAAGGGTGTTAGAAAAGACATAGGAAAAAAAAAAAGAAAGAAAAGACATAGGATATGGGCTTGTTGTAGGTGATTTGCAGAGGGTTCAAGAAGTGAGGCCTTCCTCTGGATTAGATGCTGGCAGGAAATGGTGATAATTCTATGTTAGACTATCTTCATTCTTTTCTTTCGTTTGTTCTTTTTTTTTTTTAGACAGAGCCTTACGCGGTCACCCTGGGTGGAGTGCTACGGCATCATAGCTCACAGCAACCTCCAACTCCTGGGCTTAAGTGATTCTCTTGCCTCAGCCTTTCAAGTAGCCGGGACTGCAGCTGCCCACCACAACGCCTGGCTATTTTTTGGTTGTAGTTGTCATTGTTGTTTGGCAGGCCTGAGCTTGATTCGAACCTGCCAGCTCTGGTGTATGTGGCTGGTGCCTTAGCTGCTTGAGCTACAGGTGCCAAGTCAGTATCTTTATTCTTACCTAAAACACAAGAAGAATGGAGT
>NW_003852519.1:4491903-4498529 GCF_000181295.1 Otolemur garnettii
GGCACTCTAACCAGAGGGACAGCTTGAGGCTCTGTCTCAAAAAAAAAAAAAAGAACATAGTGAGAGGGTAAATCTGTCTTTACTTAGACAGTTGGTTTCCTCATCTAGTTGATTTGTTTTAGCCACTATCTTATAGCAGATTAAATTCTAGTCCTATCTCTGGAACATAGATGTTAGAAAATGGAAGATCCCTGAAGGTTGTGGACACAGGTGGGGTGGTGTGTTTTACCTTAGTATTGCTGTGGATATATGGCTGTGTGACTGTGTATATGTGGAAGATGTGCCATAATTTTCCAAAGCTTAAAAGTTTTAGAAACTTGGTGCAATTTTATTTTTCTTTCAAGAAATAGAATTAAACCAGTTTTTGATTTCTTTGTCTGGAATCATGAGAATCACTTCCATTCATGTGTTGAAAAGTAACAGTATAGAGAAAAACAGTATAATATGGAATAATAATAAATATGATTTTAATGCAGTTACTGAAATAAGTATAGTTTTGGTTTTATTATTTTTTTGTTAAAATCTGGTGTTTTTTTTCCCCACTGTTATCAATCCTTAATCCAAACAGGTTTAGTCTAAAATGCAAAAATGAGTTATTTGAATTATGTCCTAGGGAAGAAAATCATTCAGTATTAATTTATGCAGTATATAAATTAATGACTTTTTATCGTTTTCTAATTTAAAGACTTTTTAATAGATACTAATTTTTAAATGAAGTTTAACTTTTTATTTGCATATAACAAAAATATTTCATGTTTATGATAAAAATTCATTTAGTACATAAAAAGATTACCGGTCCAATCACTGTTATTTAGATCTTACTGTACTGTATATACTTCTAGCTCATAGACTTAAAAAAAAAATAGAGTTCTTCTGAGACTAAACTTGATCCTCATGGTTAAAAACCCTTCAAGGAAAATATTCTTTTAGCATGGCATTTGGATGTGTGAAAAACGTTTTCCAAATAGGGAGCAAATCCTCTATGTTAGAGGCTGGAGCTCAGCCTTCAGAGTTTTAACAAGTCCTCTAAGACTTAGGCATCCTCAAACTACAGCCCACAGGCCACATGCAGCCCACCTAGGACATTTATCCCGCCTGCTGGGTGTTTTTGCCACCACTGCCTGTCCTGCTTAGCAGCGAACTCTAGCAGTCCAGCCCTCTAATGGTCTGAGGGACAGTGAACTGGCTCCCTGTTTAAAAAGTTTGAGGACCCCTGCAAGTCATACTGAAGCATACCAATGAGGCCACCCAAGGCCACCCCATACTGAAGCACACCCAAGTTTGAGAACCGCTGGCCTCGTAGTATCTAAGGTGCTATGGAGTGCTGCTATTCTTTATAGAGCACCTATGTGGTCTATTATAAGGTATAGATTTTCTTCTTTCTGTTTTCTTAGACTACTCTGAATTTTTGCTGAAGTGTAGCAAGAAAGATGACTGCCACATGAGCAGTAATCTTTCTTTGTTTGCTGGTGTGTGTCAGGTACCAAGAATTGTGTTTGACACACAGAAGGCCCTCACCAATGTTGAAAATGAAGGAATAAATTTGGAACTACTTCTGCCTGGGTGATCTGCAGAATCCACCTGGGCCCCTGGGCATGTAGAGGTGCGGATAAGCATGGCACCTTTTTCTTGTTTCTGAATGTCATTAAGATTCAATTTTGTCATTGTGGTCTTTAAAAATATCTCTAGGGTGTAGACAGCGTGACTTGCTTTCACATGTGGTTGTCTTTGGAGGCATCTGGAAAATGGAGGTGTTATATTAGGTGACTTCTAAGGATCTCCCTGCTCGGTGTCTGTATATCTAAAAACTCCTGTGTGTAAAAAGGAAAATTTCAAAGATATCTGAAAAACAGGAAGAAAGTAAATAAAAAAATGGTCTTTAATGGGGAGGAGTTGGGGGCAATTCCGTGGATTTCTTGTATTGAAGTAACAAGATACTGTTTGGGGCATATATTTACAATTGGAATCATGAGGGATCACAATTACTGGTGAATGTAAGGACTACTCTGCTCAGTAAATGTTTTTCCTGTAGTCCAAATCAGAACAAACAGAAAGGGCTGTTTATTGGTTTAAAGCATGGCTGAAGGACATCAGCTCTGTCTAGTTGCTAAACCAACAAGCATGATATGATTTCATATTTTAAGTAGCACATTTATTCCTCAACAAGTAGTCACTGAGTACCAATTCTATAACAGAGTATTAGTATCCTATTTGCTAGGGATTAAGATGGACTGGATAGATGGTCGCTGGTTTCACAGAGTTAGGTGTGGTTCAAGAGCCCAGTGTTGGGCCCTGTGCAGTAGCTCACACCTATAATCCTAGCATTCTGGGAGGCTGAAGCAGGTGGATTGCTTTAGTTCAGGAGTTCAAGACTAGCCTGAGCAGGGGTGAGACCCTGTCTCTAAAACTAGCCAGGCATTGTGGTGGGCTCCTGTAGTTCCAGCTACTCAGGAGGCTGAAGCAAGAGGATCTCTTGAGCCCAAGAATTTGAGGTTGGTGTGAGTTGTGTTGCCATGGCACTGAACCCCAAGGTCTCTGAGTGAGACTCTGTTTCTAAATAAATAAATAAATAAGCTGGGCATCAAGCCAAAACTACAATTAATACAATTGCAAGGTGCAACATGTAGTTATTTCCATTTATTTTTGTATAAGAAATTAGATGACCTACTCTGCTCCTTAAATGGGTTGTGATCACAGATTGTTCTAATCTTGCATTATAATCTTTTTCTCACATTAAAATAATTTACTCAGATATGAGTTAGAAATATCAGGAGTTATGTCTGCTATTCTTGCTAAGGCATAATTTGGGTATAGAATGCTTCTGCTTTGGGTGATGGTGACTTTCCAGTGTAAAGTTATTGTTGGAATGGAATCTTAACTCTTAAAGATAGGCAAGATCCAGGATGATTGCACAATAGTTTTTCACTTTATTTAAAACTTGCTGTGAGCCAGACACTATGCTTAGGTCCTGGGTGGGGTAGTGGTTAACATAGAGCTCTAGCTACGTGCAAGGTGCCATGCTGCATGCTTTTTGCATTATCTCATTTAGTCTTCACAACTGCCCTGTGGGGAGATATTATGATCCTTATTTTACAGAAGAGCAAACTGAGGTATGGGAAGGATTTTTTTTTTTTTTGAGGCAGAGTCTTACTATGTCGCCCTCAGTTGAGTGCCTCAGTAGCGTCACAGCCCACAGCAACCTCAAACTCTTGGGCTTAAGCAATTCTCTTGCCTCAGCCTCCCAAGTAGCTGGGAGTACAGGCACCCACCACAATGCCCGGCTATTTTTTTATTGCAGTTGTCATTGTTGTTTTAGCTGGCCTGGGCCAGGTTCAAACTCACCATTTTTGGTATCTGTGACTGGCGCCTTGACCACTGTGCTACAGGAGCTGAACCAAGGTATAGGAAGTTTTAAGTAACTTGCCACAAGCCAGTTAGGCCCAGCTAACGTGGCAGAGACAGAATTCTGGCCCAGGTGGTCTGGTGCTAATGTTGCATGCTCAGTTCACCACACAGTATCTGTTGGTGGTAATTCAGTAATGCCAGAGAAGTCAAGTTGATAACTGGTGAATAGTTTTAATGTTACTCTCTTAGGTTTGATTTTCTGTTTATATGTGAAGAGCAATCGTTTTGTTACCATAATTCACATCTTAACCATTGCCTTTAGTTTCAGAGATGTAGTTTATCCTAAGGGAGAATGGAAGAGGCCAAACTGCTGGATTATGAGAGTAGGTGCAGGTATTAGTGAAGTTTTTAGGAACGACATGTTATCCCAGCCTTCCTCTGGGACTGCGTTATAGAGATGTGCTGATGAATGTTCCAGGGTGTGACCTCCAAGTTATCAGAGTAGAGCTCTCAAACTCCTAGGCTCAAGTGATCCTCCTGCCTCAGCCTCTGGAGTAGCTGGGACTGTAGGCACCTGCCATCTCATCTGGCTTTTTAGGTAAAAAAAATTACATAGAAATAGTGAAATATTTGATAATTTTGCTTTGTTGATTTGGTGTGATTTTTTTGTCTTGGATTTCTAAATCTAGAACTTCTTTTAGTAGTTTACTGAGAAATAGAACTGTAATCTCTTTAGTTGTAAACAAGGCAGTTTAAGTAATCTATGGATTTCAAGTGAAAAATGACCTAATGGCATCTTTCAAGGATCTCCATTGTTTTGTATTATTGTTACCAAGATAGGGGACATTAAATTCCATCTTTGAGTTACAAAAGTAAATCCCTACTTAAATAAAAAAAAAATAAGTAACTTATTCTTTACTAGGTGGCCTGTGAAAATTTGACTCTAGCTCTTTTAGCTCAGATGGTAATATAGAATTTAAAATTTTTAAGATTTCTGTAGGGAATTTTCCAGTAGGAGTTAAGGTGACATTTTTTTTAAACGTTAAAATTGATTTCTGCACTATTATACGTTAATGTGGGTTTTTTTGTCTGAATCCAGTATTTTTCTCCTTAATCCTTAATATATATAAATACACATATAAAATACACGTATCTATTTATTTCCTTAGGTTTAATAGAGTACTCTTACAAACATTATCTTTTTAAATTCTTCCAGGAATCCTTCATGGTAAGCATTTTTATTCTCATTTCATGGACGAGAAAACTAAGGTTCAGAAAGCATAAATCACTTGCTCAGTGTCTCAGAGCTAATTAGAGCTGAGGTCATGACTCAAATGTAGAACTTCTGATTACAAGTTCTTCACCTTTAGCTTCACACCACAGCTGCCTTGAGGTACGTTTTTCTCCATTTTATACTTTTCATCCTGTAGTACTTACTGCCTTTCCAATAAAATCAGGGACCCTAGCAGAACTGAAACGATACAAGTGTTGTTACAGCAAAAGGAGTGTGTCTGTCTGACATTTACCGTGTAGTAAGAAAGATAATGTAATATGAAAATAAATTATTTTTATTTAATTACAATTTTTATAATGATGAAGTTACTATCCTTCATGGAGCATTGATTATAAACCAGCATAAAAGTTCTTTTTTGCCATACTTTTTTTTTTAACTTTGAAATAATCTCCACTTTTAGGAAAGTTCTAGGTACAATACAAAGACCTTCCCCTCTGAACTATTTGAGAAAATAATTGAATCACATGAGGTTCCACCATCCATAGAAGCTCTGATATAGCCATAAAAGGGAGAGCATTAACACTGATACATATTTTTTAAATTAAAATATTGCTGCTGGACATGGTGGCGCATGCCTCTAGTCCCAGCTACACAGGAAGCTGAGACAGGAGGATTGCTTGAGTCCAGGAGTTCTGGGCCGTAGTGCTCTATGCCTATCGGGTGTCTGCACTAAGTTTGGCATCACTCCTAGGAGTGGGGGGCCACCAGTTTGCCTAGGGAGAGGTGAACTGGCCTAGGTCGGAAATGGAGCAGGTCAAAACTCCCGTGCTGATCAGTAATGGGATCGCGCCTGTGAATAGCCACTGCACTCCAGCATGGGCAACATAGCGAGACCAAAAAACAAAACAAAACAAAACAAAAACCTCTATAAATAAATAAAAAAAAATAAATTAAAATTCTTCTTCTTCTTCTTTTTTTTTTTTTAGAGAAAGTTTCCCTCTTTGTCACCCAGGTTGGAGTGCAGTGGTACAATCATAGCTTACTGCAGCGTAGAGCTCCTACACTCAAGAGATCCTCTCACCTTGGCCTCCTGAGTAGCTGGGATCATTGATAACCCATTTAATAACATCTCATCTGCAAACCTCATTCAATTTTAGCCAGTTGTTCAAATAATGTTCTTTATTTCAGAGTGATCCAGTTCATTATGATACATTGCCTGTAGTTGTCACGTTTCTTTAGTTATCTGTTGGGCGTCTAGCGGACCCCAGTCTGGGACTGTGGTCAGCAAGGGACAGCACTGGGGAAAGTCACAAAACTTATACCAAACTTAGTGCATAAAACCAGAAAGTCTGTAAGGGCATACACTGTTTGATGTGCCTGGTGGCAGCATGAAAACAAGCAAAACCTGTCCTGCTCCCTGAAATCCTTTTATTGAGTACTTAACAGAGTATATGTGCAGGAAGTCATAGCAGTCAGTAGTCAACACTCGAGGATGAGAGGGGAGAATTAGAACCCCCAGGAAGGCTGAGTAAAGGGTAAGCAAGGACATAGGGTAGTGGAACATCTGAAGTGGCCAGATAAGGGTGTAATGGGAAGAGAGGTGGAGAGAGCAAGTCTCATCTCCTCAGATGGACATCTCAGCTTCTCTAGCCTAAGCTGCTAGTTGATGGTCTCAGCTGCCTGCACTGCTGATTTCCTCATGGAGGGATAGTCACATAGACATTCTGCTGACTGGGTACTTTACCCTGAGTTAGAAGGTCCATGAGGAATTCAGCCTGTCTACGTCCCACAGTTATCTTTTATTTATTTTTAAGGTCTCACTGTCACCTTGACTAGAGTGCAATGGCATAACCATAGCTCACTGCAACCTCAAACTTCTAGGCTCAAGCAATGCTCCTGCCTTAGCCTCCCAGGTTGCTGGTACTACCTCGCGGGTAGCTGGTAGGTGTGCACCACGAAGCTCAGTTAATTTTTCTATTTCTTGTAGAGACAGAGTCTTGTTCTTGCTTAGGCTAGTCCCAAACTCCTGAACTCAAGCAATCCTGTG
>NW_003852519.1:4498975-4504328 GCF_000181295.1 Otolemur garnettii
TTGTACCCTTTTGAGGTCTCCTATTTTCCCAATGAATTATAATTGTTACTATTATTATTTACCTTTATATTCCAATTGTTTCAGATTTTGCAGCCCCTTAAAACTGGCTTTTCTTTCTTTCTGACATGCCCTTTCATCAACTTCTCCCCCTCAATTATTTTTAAAATAATTCTTTACTTTCTGACTCAACACGATATTTCTGCTTATTTTATAATTTCCTTTTCCCAACCCTGGAGTCAGCTACTTCTTCAAGGAGCATTTCTTTTATTCATTTATTTATTTTTTAGATGAGAGTCTCACTGTGCCCCCCTCGGTAGAATGCCATGGCGTCATAGCTCACAGCAACCTCAAACTCTTGGGTTCAGGTGATTCTCTTGCCTCAACCTCCCAAGTGACTGGAACTACATGTGCCCGCCACAATGCCTGGCTGTTTTTTAGAGACAGGGTCTCCCTCTGGCTCAGGTTGGTCTAGAACCTGTGAGCTCAGGCAGTCCACCTGCCTCAGCCTCACACAGTGCTAGGATTACAGGTGTTAGCCACCGTGCCCAGCCAAGGAGCATTTTTTGTAGTGGATAATGATAGTTAGAAGCTAAGATCTGAGCATGAGGTATGCTCATGTGACCGGAGTGTCTCTGGTCCTAAGTCCCTTAGTTAGCAGAGCTGAAAAATGTGTGTACTGTGTACACACACACATTCACTTCTGTGCTGCCTCTCATCTGTCTGTATCTGTGTGATGTGAACTCTGAGTTCACACTGATACCTTCAGTTCTGGTCCAATACCACAGCCTTTATTCCAATTCTCACCTTTCCCGTGTTTGTAATACTCCTCATGTCGGGCTGGACTTACCCAGCCCCAGCAGAACATTCTTCTCGTTGTTCTCAGGCTCTTGACACCCTGACCTGTGCATTCCTCCCAAGAGGGTGGCTTCCTCGACCTGCCCACGTTCAGCTCCCTGCAGCAAGCCCCTGCACACCTTAGCTTTGACATCAGCCTGTGGCACTCTGTGCCAGGCTGCCCTCCTTCTCCTGTCTGTGCCTTGAGTTTCCATGTCTGGCAACCCCTTTGCTGTTCTTGGCCGTAATGGTGCCGGCTTCCCAACCTGGCTCACGTGCCTACGTGCTTTACCATCTCCCTTATCTCCACCTCAATGTTTAGACAATTGTTGGGAAACAGAAATTATAAATACATACAAAGAGACTTGGAAAACCCTTACGTGGAGTGCCCACTGTTTTGGGCGCTTGTTACTGGTTGCTCATGACAATGACTGGGATACCAAGGTGAGCCTGACCTGGCCTCTGCTTTCCTGGAGTTCATAGTCCACTAAAGGAGATGTTCATGTACATCATTACATGGACTACGATGAAACTAACAACAGAAACACGCCAGGATTGGAAAGATAAAGATGAATTCATAGACAGTGCAGAGGAGATTTTTTTGGAAAGGATATTTCTGATAGTGAGCCGTTTCTGCGAAGACACCAAGGAAAAGCAGCTTGGCATGTTTCATTAACTATAGGAACTCAATTTTCAGATTTCTAATGTAATCTTCTTATACTCTGATGGCTGAGAGTAATATTTTAGTGAAGAAAGTGAAAAATGCCTTCATAGTCTAGCTATGAAATGCATGCAGAGTCTACATAATTATGTACATTTTAGATTTTAAATGGGGCACCTTTTATGAATGTTAACTTTGATTTTACCTTAGAAGTCTTTTACCTTTTGGTTGTAAGCATAAATGATGCCGCTGTCTTTTATTATTCTGATACTCTTGTGATAAATAGAAGAAAACTATAAAGTAATAATTTGGGTTTGTTGTATAATTAAATAATTAAAAGTCCTTGCTAAGTTGAAAAACATTTTTTTTTTTAAAGCATCTAAGCCCTGTGGATTTTAATTATTAGAAAGGAAGACAAACTTCAAGCACTCATTCAAACTAGGATACCGCTGCAAGTAAAGAAAGACTAGTAAATGAGACGGCAGACAGAGCCCTTGAGGATGCGATTTAAACATGTCACTAGAAATTGTTTAAGTGGAGAGCTCTGGCCGTTTTAAAACACTGTCTGTCACTTGAGGATTGGGTCACCTTGAAATGTGTTCATCTTTGAGTTAAAGGCATAAAAAGGCACTTTGAAATATTTCAGTTAACGTTGGTGTGTGTTGTGTGTGTGTCTCCGAACGCACCTCTCCTCAGCCTGCCTCAGCTGTACCAGTGAGTTCCCTGGGAACCAAAGTGGCTGCCAAAGAAGGATAAATGTTTAATCTCAGCTCCTGCAAACTACACAGATTTTTAAAATACTGAGACACTCAGGCTGCAACTTCTGGCTCTCTTTGTATATAGTCAGACCTTCCTCCCCGCAAAGCAAGGTCTAAGGAAGAGTAACCACTGGTAATTCCTTCTCCAAAAGGTACAACCTAACTGGTGCCTTGGTTTTTTTGGAACATGAGTAATGATGTCAAGATTGTGGTCTTTAAAGTCTAGAAAAATACCAGATTAACTGTTCTCATAATGTAGAGTCAGATAAGCTTTTCAACTAAACACCTAATGGCACACTTGCCCCACAGGTTCAGAGGAGGGCATGTCGGTGTATCTGTGTGTGAGATTTCATTCAAACGTCTAAAATTTGGCATTGAACTAGGTTACTTGGCATGCTTACGGTATAGTTCGAGACTCCTTATCTCTGATGTAGAAATCCTTGAATAAACATTACTTCTTATGAATATTTCAAATACTGGGAAAATAATAGTGTTCATGTTTTTAAAGCTACCTCTCCTATTTGGTTTTCTTATCACAGACTTTCTTAGCAATGCATCTTAGTCATCAGTCTGACCCCCGTCTGCTACAGATGCTTAAACTAAGATCGGGGGAAGTTACGTCTGTAGTCACATGACCAGTTAGAGGTAGCACTGGGATTGAAAGGCACGGTCTCTAGATGCTGAGAAATTATTCTGACACTTTGCATTACCCACTTTCTGCTAGCTGTCTCTGAGTTTGGCTGGGCTCTGGCCCTGCATCAGAATCACCCAAGACGGTTGTTAAAAATACAGATTTCCACAATAGCTTTAATTGTTCATATAATGGGACAAAGCCCAGGAGTCTGCATTTTCACCACCTCCCAGATGGTTCTTCTGAATGTTGCAGATTGAAACCCAGGCAGTGGGCTGTAGAATCGTCCCTGATTCATAGTTAGAGAATCTTTGATTGCTACATATTATCTTTTGACAAATCTTCTGTCATTTTTACCTTCGTCTTATTATCTTTCTATATCATATTTTCATATTTGATACGCAAATTTTTGTAAGAAAACATGGGAGAAATTAGCCGTTTATTTTCTGATTGAGATAACTGGAAAAATGTTAAAATGAATGTGAAGGCATAGTGGAAAAATCGGGAGGGGAGGTGGTTAAGTAAATGCTTGTATTGAAAAGTGCACCATATCTGAAAAGGAGTACATTTAATTCAGATGATGCCAATGGCCGGTGGAAAAAAATATTATCCAACGGTGTTCTTCATGGTGATTTTCGAAGTTGACATGAGAGTATCTTCTCCGTGGTCTCAAGACTAGAAGGCACAGACCCTATTCCCATTAGTTTAAAGATGAACCTACCAGAAAGAGTAATTCAGTTAACTTTCTGGTAGAAAAAAGAATATACTCATGTTTCCTTGGAGATTATGAATAGAGTTTGTACTATAAACTCAAGAAGTAAAGTAGGTTGTGACAATATTTGTATTTGGTGAAGAAGCTCAAGCTGGGTATAGGGTAGTGTTTAGAGGGAGATTTTTTTTTCTTTAGTTGGTAGGGAGAAATTTAAGTTACTTGTAATAATTTTCTGAAGAAGATACAAGAAATGTATTTCAGTTTTATGTCTTTATAATCAGAGTTTATTTTCCTTTTTTTTTTTAACTTTTGACTCTCCAGGAGGCAGTCGTTACCATGATGTCAGTCATTCATTCATCTTGTATGTGTAGAATGCCTACTGTGAACGCATCAGTATCCGTGTCCTTGTGAAAGATACAAAAGCCTACCCTTGAGATGCTTCCCTTACCAAACTTAACAGTATCTCGGAGGAAGTGCACTGCCTAACTCTTGTCAAGGAAACAGACTTTGCTCATCATCAGGATATGCAGTGGCCCTGTTTGAAATGATTAACCAGTCAACGTTATACTTATTAACCTTTGGGTTATTACTTCAAACTACCATGGGAAATCTTTTGAGCTAGGCAAAGATCTAATATGGCTCTTCTCAGGAAACCACTTTCATAGATCTGTCTCCAGGAAGAAATCACACTTTCACCCAGCAGATGAATACTATGTATGACTAGGTGTAGCATTCAGCTAATAATTAATGTAACATATGGAAGTTTTGGGACATCATGATTAACAAGTAAAGTCCAGGAAATGGGCATTGGTGTTGATAATTTTGAAGATGGTCTCAAAACAAAGTAGAATTCTCTCTGCATCCTAAAAAGTGGAGTTAGTTTGGTGCTTGACAACAGTTATTTTTACAGCCCAAGTTGAAATTAGTCATCCTGTGGAGTTAGTGTCAAGTAATTGCTACCTGGCCATTGATGTTTCACAGGCATTACAGTTTATTTGAGAAGGTGGCAGGATGGGGACCCAGGCAAGATGGGGACCTAGGCACTTTATTTTTTTAAATTATTTTTTATTAAATCATAACTTTGTACATTGATGCATTTATGGAGTTCAGGGTACTGCTTCAATATACAATGTGAAGTGCTTACATTAAACTAAATAACACATCCATCACAATTATATTCATTTCTAAATAGTTTTGAAATGTACCATTGCATCATGCACATTAGGTGAGGTCCCCCCAAATACCCTCCCTCCTCCCATATCCCCCTCCCCTCTCTCTCTTCCCTTCTACTTTCTGGACTATAGTTATGTTTTGCCATTCATATGAGTGTATAGGTGGTTATATGTTGATTTCATGGTAGTATTGAGTACATTGGATACTTTTTCCCCCATTTTTGAGATACTTTACTAAGAAGAGTATGTTCCAGCTCCATCCAGGTAAGCATAAAAGATGTGAAGTCTCCCACACTGTACCCCAGAAGTGCATTAATGTACATAGTTACCATTCAATTAAAAAAAGAAAGAAAGAAAGAAAAAAAGATGTGAAGTCTCCATCTTTTTATGGCTGCATAGTATTCCATGGTGTACATATACCACAATTTCTTAATCCATTCATGGGTTGATAGGCACTTGGGCTGTTTCCATGTCTTGGCTATTATGAATTAGGCTGCAGTAAACATTCTGGTGCAAATGTCTTTGTTGTAAAATAATTTTGATCATCCAGGTATATACCTAGTAGAGGAATTGCAGGATCAAACA
>NW_003852519.1:4504646-4514069 GCF_000181295.1 Otolemur garnettii
CTTTCCAAATCTGTAAAACAGACACATGACAGTGTAGGCTCATTAGCTGGAATATTTGTACCACTCAGGGGGCATGGGGGAGAAGCTGACAAGGGGGAGGCTACGTATGTGTGGGGAGAGGGCCACACATGTGTAGGAAATCTCTGTACCTTCTGCTTAATTTTTCCTGTGCATATAAAACTGCCCTAAAAAATAGTGGACATGTGATCTCTGAGAATCCTCCCACTTCTGAACGTCCTTATTTCTTCTGATGGTTCCTTGAAATGGACCTTCAGTGGAACTCTAGGTCTGTAGTGTTCCCTCTGCTTCCAGTTCAGACCTTTCCCTTCCTTCTCTGGCCAGCACCATCTTCTCTGGCTTTCAAGGCTCTAAGTTTCAGTGGTCAGTGTACCCCACCTGCCCAGCCCCCTGATGATAGATACATTATTATGTATTTTCTTTTTTTCTAGGTGTTTAATGAATATACACCTTGATTTAGTGCATCTTTATGTGAGAACCTTTTATTTTGTATTTGTGCCTCCGCAGGGCAGAATATTGATTACAGTCTCACTGTTTCTTCCATAAAAAGATCTTGAGGATTCACCTCTTCCTCTTTTCTTCTGTTGTTAGGCTAGGCAGCTCATTTTATCTTACCTAAATCACAATGGTGGCTTCATAACTGATTTCTTTACCTCTGGACTTTCTTTTTTTTGAGACAGAGTCTCAAGCTGTCACCCCAGTATCGTGGCATCACAGCTCACAGCAACCTCAAACTCTCAGGCTTAAGCATTTCTCTTGCCTCAGTCTCCCAGGTAGCTGGGACTACAGGCAATGCCTGGCTATTTTTTGTTGCAGTTGCCATTGTTGTTTGGTGGGCTGGGGCTGGATTCGAACATGCCACCCTACCCACTGAGCCACAGGCGCTGCCCTAGTTCCAAGTATTATGTGGACATTGTTGCATGTTGTAGTTCTTTAAATTTATGTACAATGCCTGCCCACCTCAATTATCTATTTAAGGACAGTTTGGTGGGAGTGCAAGATAATGGACATCTCTCTGCCCATTGAATTGGAAAGTTAATAATTCAGGCTGTTTTAAAACTCTTGAATTACGACAAGGGAAATATAGTGATAAACATGTTAGGGATTATAAAATGTTGGAAGATAAATTATATGTGAAAATTAACAGTCCTGTTGTCAAAACCATAATGAGGTCTCAGTCTAGGGCCAGTTGCTCATTGCACAAAGATCTAGTTACTGAGACAAGGAGAGTTGCTGATGAAGAAAGGAATTTTTAATCCCTCAGATGTCTTGTTGGGAGAATGGGAGAAGCTGCCTCAACTCCATGTCCTCTTGGAAGGTTCTTAATAAAAATATGTGGATAAATGAGTAGATTCGTGTTAGCCTTTTAACTAGGAAAGTTTTCAAACATAGCAGCAGGGAGACTAGTGTGATGAATTCATATACCTGTCCCCCAAATTCAACAGTAATCAATATTACCATGTATGTTTTACTAGTCCCCTTTTCTGCTATAATATTTTAGGGTACATCTATGACATCATGCCATTTTCCCCTAACACTTTGATATGTACCTGTAGAAAAACAATATATTATTATAGAATTACTTGGTCATTATCAACATTATGTAACATTATCACATGATAATCAAGTAATTATGTCACAATATAATTGATTTTCTTAAAATTGATTTACTTAAAAGATTTTAAAAGGAAAATGTTTTTACCCTCAGGAGGACAGGAATGCTCATACAACTATTACAATGAAAGTTAATATTTACTGAGAACTTAGAATATGTAAGGCATTGCCAAGTGCATGCATTATCCTGTACTTTCCTCTTATCCTGTTTCTATCCTGATTTTACAAGTGAGAGAGCTGATATTTTGAGAGGTAAGGCAACTAAATTACCCACACTTGTATGTATAGCTAGCAAGAGAATGTGAGTTGGGATTCAGCTCTGATCCATGTGACTCCGGACTATGCTCTCAGTATGGAAACTATATTGCCTCTTTATATGCAGTACTTAAATATGTTTTATTATTCATATAACCTTTATGTTCCATATATGGCGAGCTACTACTTATCTGTTCTTTTTAGCCTTTTTTTTTTTTTTTGTTATTAGGAATTCAAAATAAAACACAGATTACCTGGATTATGTATAGACTGGTCTGAAATGGAATAGTGGCTAGGAACCATGGAAGAACAGTTACCAGACAAATGAATTGGAAGTTAATGTATGTGTCCATTGCAACATGTGATTTCAGTGAATCTGTTTGTTGGCTCAGCAATAGGTAAAAAAAATTAACAAATAATTGTATATGTTAATGGGGTATAGTGTGTTATTTTGATATATCAATATGATGTGGAATGATTAACATCTGTCACTTCACATACTTATTTTTTTTGTGTTGAGAATTTTTGAAATCTAGTCTCTGAGCAATTTTGAAGTAGAGAATATATTACTATTAATTATAGTCACCACGTTGGGCAATAGATCTCAGAAACTTCTTATTCTTTATAGTAAAACGATGTTTTCTTCTGAGTAAATACCTAGTAATGAGATTGTGAGATCAAACGGTCTACATTTAGTTCTTTAAGCATTCTCTGTACTTCTTTCTAAAGAGGCTGAATTAATTTGACATCCCCCTATTCTTGCTATCCAGCTAAAACTTTGTACCCTTTGACCAACATCTTCAATTACCTAAATGGACTAAAGCAGAGCATGTACTGATCTTAATTGGTAGACCAAAATGAAGAAATCTGTAGACAATCTCTGTTATTTTAATTAACAGATTTTAAATTTCTTGTTCATTATTCCTCTTTAGAGATTTTAAAACAAAAAACAAAGAGGATTCCTTTAAAATTCAGCTCTTTAATATGTAAAGTTTGCCTCTGGGTGCACCAGCTCCTTGCTGGGGTGCTTTCTCCAACCCTGAGGTGTCCACTTTGAGGGTGCCTCTGCCCTATTAAAAGCTATCTGAGGGAATGGTAGGTAATTCAGTTGCCACTGAAATGTGAAAGAAAGACTGATGGTATAGAGAGCCACTTTTCCTGGGCAAGGCAATTTTAATTGGTACCAAGGAAAGACACTTCATTTGTGCCATTTAAAATTTCTCACCAAAGGGAATATGTAGTTGTGGGGAACCTTGCTGTCGCTGAAATCTTGCCGTTTTGACTTCTGTCCACTCTGTGTTTTGTACACTTGACCTTAAGTACTTTTCTCAGCCTTCCAGATCTGTACCTTTTAAATCCTGCCCTGCAGACAGGAGCAGGGTTCTCAATGAACACTGGACCCGAGCCAGCTCCTTCACAGCGCTGCCTTGGTCACCTGCCCAGCGCCCGCGCCCGGGCCTGGGGTTCGGCCGCGTCAGCGGAGCAGGCAGATGTGTCCCTGCGAGGCGCGACTGGGGAGGTGTTTACCGCCAGCGCCCAGCGCAGTTACTGTAGCGCTAATGCGGACTAACTTGCGCATGTGCGCGTCTAATGACTTCTCTTTTAAAGGAGGGATGGTGCTTTAAGGTTTTTGATGTCTTGTCACAGAGCATTTGAAAGCACTGGGAAAACCAGCTGCCTTGTCAAAACCTGTGCCACAAAGGAGAAACTGCAGAAGGCGATGAGGAGGCGGGGGAGGCAGTGTTTGAATCCGTGCCCAGCAGGTGGTGGTTTCCACTCTAATTCAGTTTCCAACAGATACTCCTAGACAGTGTTGGCAATCACCGTGCTCCATAATGTAGGGGGTTTGTGTGTTTGTTTTGGAGACAATGCCAGCTTAAGCCCTGTCTGCTTATACTCAGGAGTATTTTAGCACATGTTAGATGCCTGCTGTTGAAGAGGTACACCTACATCCCAAGCTCCTTCTGCCCAAGTGTGTGTTAAGTACATATTTAAGTACAAATAAAGGCATTACTCAGAGCATGAGACTGAGGGAGCAGGGATCTGGAGAGCATTCGACTTTTCTGCAAATCGAAGAGCAATGAGAAGATAATAAGAGATGTATGACATGTACAAGTAACCACAGAACACATCTTTTCTAGAAGTTTTCTTTCAAAACTTAGCTCGCTTTAGTTTCAAACGTTGATCTCTCATCTCAGTTCAAGAATTAGGTTATGTAGTTCTAGACCACCTTGATTAAGATTTTCTTCAAGTAAGTACATTTAATCAAATATAGCTTCATTTTTGAAGTCAGACTGAGTGGGATTCAAATTCTCATTCTTCTATGATTTTCAAGTTTTTATACCTAAAAAAAAATGTGATGGTGGCACCCATAGCTTACTAGGTAGGGTACCCACCACATGCACCCAGACTGGCCATTTCTAACCCAGGCCAGGAAGCTAGAACACCAATGACAACTGCAACAAAAAAAAAAATAGCTGGGCATTGTGGGGGGTGCCTGTAGTCCCGGGTACTTGGGAGACTGAGGCAAGAGAATCGCTTAAGCCCAATAATTTGAGGCTGCTGTGAGCTGTGATGCCATGGCACTCTACCCAGGGTAACATAGTGAGACTCTGTCTCAAAAAAAAAAAAAAATGTGGTGGATGAAGGGTAGGCCATATAGTAATTGTGAAGATTAAGTGAGGTAACGCACATGGTACATAGAACATCTGGCATGACACACAGAATATAGTGAGCCACAGTAAGAACTACTCTTCCCTTTACACATAACATAATAGTGATATCGGAATTTCTTCTTCAGTAGGTCCTTGGTCTGGGGGATTCTAAGAATGAACCCATGGACCACAGATCAATGGTAAGATAGGATTTTATGGCTCAGCGCCTGTGGCTCAAGTGGCTAAGGTGCCAGCCACATACACCTGAGCTGGCAGGTTCGAATCCAGCCCCCAGGCCACCAAACAACAATGACAGCTAAAACCAAAAAATAGCCAGGCGTTGTGGTGGGTTCCTGTAGTCCCAGCTACTTGGGAGGCGGAGGCAGGAGAATCGCTTGAGCCCAGGAGTTGAAGGTTGTCGTGAGCTGTGATGCCATGGTACTCTACCCAGGGCGA
Source organism: Otolemur garnettii (assembly GCF_000181295.1). Taxonomy (NCBI): domain Eukaryota; kingdom Metazoa; phylum Chordata; class Mammalia; order Primates; family Galagidae; genus Otolemur; species Otolemur garnettii. Next base: position 4,509,644 of record NW_003852519.1, read on the forward strand.
CAGCTTGAGGCTCTGTCTCTAAAAAAAAAAAAAAGATAGGATTTTATTAGACAGAAAGGAATACAGAAAGAGTAAAAAGCTTCTGGCAAAGGGAGAGACCTAAGTTGGAAATCTCTCACATGGGCCCTTTGTCTAGGGCAGTGGTTTTCAACCTTCCTAATGCTGCAAACTTTTAATACAGTACTTGGGAGTCGGGACCACAGGTTGAGAACTGCTGGCCTAGGGATATATATTACATTTTGGCCAGGACTAGGTAGGTGGAAAATCATCTTTTGAAAGTTAATGAGTGCATTAACAAATGAGTGAAATGCAGTCCCTCCTCCAGTAGGGCAAGGTTATCTCAGGGAAGGGATTAGGGTGTGTGCTCCCTACTCAAGGTGGAACTACCCCAAATGTTTCAGCCATCTTTGTTCATGACCTTGATAGAGCCCAGAGGATGTGGCCTGGAAAAGGCGGCCTGTTTGTGCCTGAAAATGGGGGTCTGATTTCTGAGCTCTCCTGGGCCTAGAGAATGGGGGCATCCCTGTCCAGCCCCAACTAGGGGAATCCTGCATCAATAGGAATTGTGCAAAACTCTGACCTTAAAGCCAAAGAGTAACTGATAGTGAACAAGGGTATTTGCTGACTGTAATATTACATGGGCTTGTGTGGGAGAAATCAAATGGTGTGGCTGGAGCCCTACCCTGTGCTGGGATGTGTTGCGAGTTGAGTTGAAACTACTTATGTATTCAGTACTTTACACTGATTGCTTTCCTTCATGGAAATGTGATTAAAGGTTGTAATTATTGTTTTTATTTCCCCCAGGGGGCATTTATCCATCCCAAGTTCTTTTATTTTTCTGATTTTTTTTATTATTATCTTTGAAAAATAATAGCTAGACCCTATTAATAATAAGAGAGTGGGTGTTTGTTCAATAAGTGTCATTGGTACCATCCTATGACTATTTTAGGTAAGTAATCAGAGATTAATGTTCATGAGCTTATCTTTTTTTTTTTCTTTTGGCCAAAACAGACATTGGATTCAAAATTGAAGTATACACGTTTTGATAGCAAAAAGGTACTGATACTCAGTAGGTCATTTAAAATTATTTACCCAAGAGGATAGGTATCAGGAGTAATAAACTCATAAACTTGAGCAAATGAAGTTGTTAACATTCCTCCTAAAATGTGTTATTCATAATTTACTGTATCTTACCTTAGAGGTAAAACTTAAATGCCCTGGGAGAAATCATATATTACCTTAAATTCATAGTAAGTTATAAATGACTGGTAGATTTTTTTTTTTGCAGTGAGATTTAAGCGGACTAGTGTGTGATAAAGTAGGAAAGTGAGTACTCATTGTGGTAATGGGGGAATAGGTTTCTAGAAGAACAGGTATAGATATTATATAACCTTTAAGTTCCATTACTATATTTAGTAATATATTTTGTACTATATATTTTTTTCTTTTCTTTTCTTTTTTTTTTGGACCTTAACATATTTTTAAAATTTTAAATGAAATAGTTTTATTTTTAATTTTAGTTTGTTCTATTATAGAGATATACATAATACTTAAGATTTTTTTCTCAGGATTCGTTGCATGCAGCTCTGTTTTAGTACACAAGTGTCCTTGCAGACTCTCCAACATCAGCATAGGTAGCAGCTGTATGAATATTTTCTGTTGACTGATAGTATGAATTCATCAAGTAACAGGGCATTTTTGAACAATCCAAAGTTTTAATTTAGGAAAGCCCTTCATCAATTCTCTTATTGAGAGAAGTCTCTCCTTGAAAGGAAAGAGTTAAGTAGATTTTTCTCTGAAGCTCTTGGCTCTTAGAATCATTGATTAAATCTGCTCAAAGGACTCAGAGTTGACTCTTTACCCAACAGGGGGCCACAGTTATCCAGCTTCTTGATGAATTTCTTTAAGGTCTAATGATTCTTTCTGAACATTAGGCACATTTAAGGGCTTAGGGAAACTTTCATCTAAAGTTTTACCAGAGTACGTATTTGGAAATCTAAATGTGGTTTAATAAATCTCTTGTGGTGTGTCTTCATGAGAGCGTGCCATGGTTTGGATGCGATTTGTCCCAACCAAAACTGAAGTTGAAAGTTGATTCCCAATGTGGCCGCACTGGGAGGTGGGGCTTGGTGAGAGGTGTTTGGGTCCAGGAGGTGCATCCTTTCTGGGTAGATTATTGCCCTCCCTCAGAGGTGGGTGAGTTCTTGCTCTCCCCAAATGGATTAGTTCCCACTAGAGTGGGCTGTTAAGAAGAGCCTGATATCTTTGGCTTTTCTTCTCCCGCTTATTCTTTCTCCGTGAGATCTCTTTGCACCTGCCCATGCCCCTTTGCCTGTGTCTTCTTCCCCTTTGACCTTTTTCCATGTAATGATGGAGCCCCACATCTTGAACAACTCAGCCTGCAGAACATGAGCCACATAAACCTCTTTCCTTTATAAATTACCCAGCCTCAGTTATTTTATAGTAACACTACGGGACTAAGGCAAAGCATATATCCACACAGTAGTACAATCCGGATCTTGTCAGTAAAATGTCTTGTGATATGAAAACTTTTGTCCACAAATTACCAGATTTATTTAAGATGTTAATTTGATTGAAAAGCATGAAAGAACTGATTTTAGATGGCAGTATTGCTAGTACAAGGATTAACTCTCAGCATTGAGTGTGTAAATGGAGGCATGTGTCTGTGTTCTCCAGATTTGGCCAGCATGCATGAAGCCATAGAGATCTCTAACTTTTTCTGATATAAGTAAATGTTCATTATACAAAATTGGCAGAAATTTGGCTATAGTATCTTCTTTAATTCATTCAATATTTTACACCAATCTTACCAAGTCAATTAATGTGGTCCCCAGTATTTTAGGTCTATAGAGTTTTCTGTCTGAATTTCAAGATGCTCTCTGTAACCCGACACCACTGTAACTGAGCTGTCATATCTTTACTCCGAAACACAAATTTTGCCATTGTTATTGTTCTAGAAACAGGCCATAACAGTTTCTGAACTGGTCTTCATTCATAGTATACTCAGTGTTTGAAATGTCTGTCTTCTCCTCAACTCCCAGTCAATTTCTACTAATCTGTCATAGCAAGTTGGCTTGTTGAAACCTTCCCTGGCCACTCTTGTCTTCACGTAGTGACAGAGTTAGCACTAGGACACAATCTCCTGCCTTGTTCTGCATTGTCATGCCCACTGTTTGGTATCACTGCTCAACTGGATTAAATGACAACTGCCAGACCAAGTTGGCTAGTTCTTTCTTTAGCAGTGATGGCCTTTTAATCTGATCGTTAAGTCAGAGAAGGCCTGCAATATCAAACCAGTTGTAGTAGGATAAAACATTGTATGACAGCAAACTCAATGGTTTCCAACTCCAAATCCAGTGATGACCCATACCATAGAACCAGAACCTAGAATTCCTTTTCTCCACGTCAGGGCTGTGAACCACGTGCTGATACCTTGCATCTCCCTACAAATTTCCATTCCTGGCAGCACAATACTAGACCTCATTAGGGGGTCTGTGGGTTTGGATGTGTTGCCATTCTGCTGTTGAAGTTTCACAATACACCTACTGGGAATGATAATAAATTAGAAACAAAATAGGCGGAAAACCATTGGATATTTTAACTGCCCCTTTCATTCACTTCTCAATTCAAGAAAAGAAGTGACAGTTCTCAAACAGCTTTGATATGTGGGTTGCTGAGGAAAACTACATATATCATCCCATCCTGGCAGGTTACAGGTTCTTTGTAAGACTTAATGAAGTGCTTCATACTGGGAACCTAGTGGACCTACTTAGTTTCTGGAAAATCTTTTGATAATGCTTCCCCTAAGAGTTTAAGGAAAATGCCAACAGAATAAAAAAATACCGCCTTTAAAAAAAAAGATTTAAACATATTTAAAGAATAGCAAGAAAAGAATTTGAAAATCTGCTGTTCATTCCCTAGAGAGGTCACTCATTGGTTGACACCAGATTTATTATAGCACATGACCTTTTCAAAGCTAACAAAACTCTTTGGAGGAGAGTTTAGAGAAACAATTGATGGACATAAAACTGGAGATATTTTGAAAAGCTAAAAATATGTTAGAATTCTCAATAAATAGAGCTGAATTTAAGGTTTCACTATAATTTTTTCTTTTTTTAGTGTTGAGGATTCTTTGAAGGTACAAGCAACCAGGTCACACTGATTGCATTTGTTAGGTAAAGTCCCTCTTACCAATTGTGCTTTGCCCTCACTGAGAACCCACCCTCTCCCTCCTTCCCTCTCTTTGTTCTTTCTTTCTCCCACCCCTATCTCTCCTCTCCTCTCTCTGCTCTCCCCTTCTCCCATCCCTTACCGTGTCATTAATTACCATTAATTGTCCTCATATCAAAATTGAATACATAGGATTAATGCTTCTCCATTCTTGTGATACTTTACTAAGAATAAT
>NW_003852519.1:4517886-4522830 GCF_000181295.1 Otolemur garnettii
TGGATATTTCTTTTCTTCTGCTGGGTTTAGGCTTAGATTGTTCTTCTTTTTCCAGTTCCATAAGATGGCTTGTGAATTTGTTGATGCGTTCTTTCTGTTTTTTGAATGTAGGCATCTAAAGCGATAAATTTTCCTCTCAGAACTGCTTTTACAATATCCCACAGGTTTTAGTAGCTTGTGTCTTCATTGTTATTATGCTCAAGGAAGTTAATGATTTCCTCTTTTATTTCTTCCTCCACCCAACTGTAATTCAGCATAAGGTTGTTTAATTTCCATGCCTTTGTGTGGGGTTGAACATTTTTGTTGAAATTGAATTACACCTTTAGTGTCTTGTGGTCTGCAAAGATACAAGGTAAAATTTCAATTCTTTTGATTCTCTTGAGGTTTGTTTTGTGTCCTAGGATATGATCAATTTTGGAGAATGTTCCATGGGGTGATGAGAAGAATGTATGTTCTTTATCTTTGGGATGGAGTGGTCTATGTATGTCTATCAAGCACAGTTGTTCTAGGGTCTCATTTAAGTCTCTTATATGTTTGTTTAATTTTTTTAGAGGATTTGTCCATACTCTGTGAGAGGAGTGTTAACCTCCCCTGTTATTATGGTGTTATAGGCTATCATATTGCTCAGACTAAGGTCTGTTTCAAGAATCTGGGAGCATTTAAGTTGGGTGCATAAATATTTAGAATTGAAATGTCTTCTTGTTGTATTTTTCCCTTGACCAATATGAATTGACCATCTTTGTCTTTTTTGACTTTAGTTGCTTTAAATCCACATGTATCTGAAAATGAGATTGCAACCCCTCTTTTCTTCTGAATTCCGTTTGCTAATCCAATCAGCCAATCTATGCCTCTTCAGTGGGGAATTCAAGCCATTAACATTTATTGAGATAATTGATAAGTGTGGTAGTGTTCTATTCATCTTATTTTGTGGAAGTCCATTGCTCAGTTTTGTCTTTTGTATCATTGTGGAAGCTAGTTTCTGTCCTTTAATTTCTGGGTGCTTAGTTTGCTGGTGGTCCATTGTGATGGCCGTGTGTAGAACAGGTTGAAGTATTTCCTGCAGAGCTGGTCTTGTCACAGCAAATTTCCTCAATGTTTGCATATCAGTAAAAGATTTGATTTCTGTTAATTTTAAAGTTTAGCTTAGCAGGATATAGAATTCTGGGCTGCAAATTTTTCTGTTTAAGTAGATTAAATGTATATGACTATATTGTCTTCTTGCTTGAAAAGTTTCATTAGAGAAGTCTGCAGTCACCCTGATGGATTTGCCCCTGTAGGTCAACTGGCGCTTACTCCTGGCAGCTTGAAGAATCTTTTGTTTTGTCTTGATTTTGGACAGGTTCATCACAATATGTCTTGGAGAAGCTTTGTTAGAGTTGAGGCAACTTGGGGTCCAATATCCCTCTGAAAGGAGTGTGTCAGAATCTTTAGTGATATTTGGGAAATTTTCATTTATAATATTCTCTAGTATGGCTTCCATTCCTCTGAGGCATTCTTCTTCTCCTTCATGAAGTCCCATAATTCTGTCAGTGAATGTTCTGCTTTCTCTCTCTTCTTTTCTGCCTCTTTAACCATCTGAGATATCTCAAGAGCTTTGTCCTCTACCTCTGAGATTCTTTCTAATGCATGGTCTAATCTATTGTTGATACTTTCTACTATATCTTTAAGTTCCCTAATTGACTGGTTCAGTTCCTTCAACTCTGCTATATCCTTTCTTTATTCTTCATATTGCTCATCTCCTATTTGATTCTGGTTTCGGATTTCCTTTTGGTTATTTTCCATTTTCTCAGTAATTTCCTTCTTTATCTTTTGGTTATTTTCCTCTTTATCAGCAGTTTCCTTCATTGTTTTCATCGTCTGTATTCTAAATTCCCCATCTGTCATTTCTAACATTTCTTTATAGGTGGAATCCTCTGCAGTAGCTACCTCACAGTCCCTTGGGGTGTGGGGTTGCTCTGGACTGGTTTTTCATGTTGCCAGGATTTTTCTGCTGATTCTTCCTCATGAATGTTTTCTTTTATCTGTTTCCTTGCCCTAATTTTCCTTTCACTTCTTCTTGCTCTTTAAGTTACCATGCCTCTGGCCTAAGGTTTTGATGAATCCTTTTGGTACAAGACCAGAAAGATGGGAAGTTTGAAGAGCAAGAAGGGAAAACAGATTAAAAAAAAAAGAAAGAAAGAAAAAGAGAAAGGAGAGGGGGCAAGTAAAAAAAGGGAATATTGACAAAAAGAAGAAAGCCACAGAAAGAGGGAGACAGGAGTAATATAGATGTACGTAGGGTACTTTGACATGACCTTAAAAACCCCCAACCTCTGGGGGGTGCTGGGTTGGGTGGTTCCCTTGAGGTCAGCAGCTCTTTGCCACCCTGTTCAGATACAGCACCTTGCCTCCACCAAGTAGAGAAGAAAGACAAAAATACTATAAATCAAACCAAAACAAACAAACAAAAAACCTTACAGGATAAAATTGGGGTAAAAACCAAATAATAGGGGCAAAGACACTAGCAAAAATGAAGTTCTAATTGTTAAAGAAGGCATCAATGGAAAATTATGTTTAAACTAGAAAAATGAAGACAGAAAAAAATGAAAAAAAAAAATCTAGAGGGAAAATGTTGAAATAACCCCCCCCCCCAATATATATATAGCATATATATATCTTGGTGAATATTGTCTGGGCAAAAGGTGATCTTCTGGGGTAGGAGATGTTAATCATAGTGCTGATATAGCTGTATGAGATGATTTCTCAAACCCCGCAGCCTGCTTAAAAGACCCTTTAAACTGTTAACCCTGCTAAGTAGAAGCTTTTCCAGAAAAGCACTTGTCGCTGGGATCTCTCCTAAAGTGGCTGCCTGCTTACCCAGTGTGCAAAAACCAGTCTCAGTCTATGCCCTTAAGGGGCAAGGTTGTTTGTTTACTGCCAAAAGCTGAAATCTCTACACTTCTCCAGGGTCTCAGTCCCCGCTTTTGGACTGCTCGGTCACTAGATTACTCACCCAAGGTCTCCTGGCCTGATCCTCACTCTGTGACCCTGAGGGCAGAGCCTGCAGGGGCAGTTCTCCCACAATGGCTGTATGGGTGGCCCACAGCTGAACAATATTAGCTCTGATCTGGCTCAGTGGCTCAGTCCCGGGTCCTAGACAACCTTAAAGTCATCCGCATTCTTGCCCAAGCTCTCCCAAGGTAGTTGAACTGAGTGCCCAAGTCCAAATAAACAAAATAGCCCTCAGGTAAGGCCTTTCCTGGTGCAGTCTTGCTGCTGCTGTTGTTACAGCTTGTGGGTGGCCTCTCGCCAAACAATCACACACAACCACTTGCCAGTTCTCCACTGTTTTCGTCCTCCTCATGGGGTCCAGAAGTCTCTTGCTGTCTCCCTCTGTCCCCAAAGGGATGTTTCTGGGCAGATCCCACCAGCCAGAGATGCCTAAAGTCTTCTCTCCCCAATCTCACCATGCCTGGTTGCAAAGAAGCTGTTACTCAGCAGCCATCTTGCTCCTCCCATCCTTCACTATAATTTTTTAAAAAGAAATTTAGTCTGTGTATTTTATACAGTATACAGATTCCCACCCCACCCCCACCCCCCCCACACACACACAGAGAATAAGATGTACTAATCTCAAATGGGTAGTCCGGTTTGTACATATCTACAAGGAGATTTCAGGGTAATTTGCTTTATACATTTTTATTAGTGGAGTGTTAAATATTTACATTTTAAAGTTAGGGAATTTTATACTTTCTGAAGCAATTTGTTACTATAATCTTTTATATTCATTTCTATGTGTTATTTATTGCTGTGTAATAAATTACTCCAAAACTTAGTGGCCTAAAATGATTGTAAGCATTTTTTATATCATACCATTTCTCTGGGTCAAAAATTCGAGAGTGGCTTAGCTGAGTGGCTCTGGCTTGTGGACTCTTCATGATGTTACAGTCAAGTTACTAGTCCAGGCAGCAGCCACCTGAAGGGTTGACTGGGGCTGGAGGAACTAATTCCAAAGTAGCTCACCCTCATGGTTGGCAGCTTAGTGCTGGCAACTCATGACAGGCTTCAGCTCTTTGCCACATGGACATCCCCCTAGGGCTGCTTGCGTGTCCTTAGGACACAGCACCTGGCTTTCCCCAGAGTGATCTAAGATGGCAAGGCAAAGACCACAATGTGTTGGAAGTCACACACTCATATTTCCTTCGTATCTTGTTGGTCACGTGGGTCAGCCTTATGCACTATGGAAGGGGCACAAATACTAGAGGGGAGAATTTTGGGGTCATTTTGGAGCCTGGCTAGCACAGTTTCCCTTATGCTGTTTATTTTCATTTGCTTTGGTATGTAGTTTCTTTTCATTACTAAAGATTTTAAGCATTCAGAATAATGGAACTCATATAAAGAACAATCATAATAGCAATCATGACTTTAACACTTATTAACAATTTCTGTTTGTGTCAGCAGTTTTTCGTGCAATATCTTAAAGTTATAGATATCATGACATTTCATTCATAAACATAAAAAGGTTTGCCCCTTTATTAAAGACGTTTTCTTACAATACCATAATGTCATTGTCACAGTAACCAAATTTGAAATAATTCCGTCATACCATCTAATATTGAGTCTATATTTAAATTTCCTCATTTGCCCCCAAATCCATTTTATAGCTACTTTGTTCAAGCCAGCATCTAAATAAAGACCCAGTCAGTTGTTGCGTTTGTCCTTTAATCAAGAGTAGAATTCCCTTTTTAATGTCATGAATTTGATGATACTAGGTTACCTTTCCTGTAGAATGTCTTACCTTCTGGCTTTATCTACCTCCTCATAATGTCATTTAACTTATTTCTCCATCTTCTGTATTTCCTTTATTTTGGAAGTTATATCTAAAAGTTCATTAGATTTGGATTAAAGAGTTCTGGTAAGAATACTTCATAAGTGATATGGTGCATAGTAAGTGTCTGGTTATTC
>NW_003852519.1:4522978-4548735 GCF_000181295.1 Otolemur garnettii
TTATTTCATTAGGGGTAGCTAAATAATGTAGTTTGCTTTAATTTGATTCTTACATTGTTAAATCACACATTTTCTTCTCTCTTCTCCTTTGATACGAAGACTGACTTTATAATCTTTGCTTTTTTTATTTTTTGGCCAGGTCTGGGTTTGAACCTGCCATTTCTGGCATATGGGCGCCCTACTCCTTTGAGCCACAGGTGCCACCCCTACAATCTTTGCTTTTGTTGAATCCTTTTCCCTTCCCTCCAGATGTCCCTTCCTTCATACATTTTCTTATCAAATAGTTGTTATTAAATGAATCTTGGTTAAGTGAATGGCTATAGTACTTCTTTTGTTCTGGTATATCAAAGCTTCCTCAGACTTTAAGCTTTCTTTTTAATTAAGCTATGTGTTTTCATCATTGATTCATCAAGTATTTGTAGATCACTTGCTACATATGGGTTAAAGAGAGTGATAGGGAGCTGGACTTGATGTTAATACATCAAATACATTAATTTGATGTATTAATGAAGTTGTCTGAATCCCTTTGCTGTGGGGAAGCTTTAGTCTCTTGTTAGCAACGTCTGGTCTGAGTAAACCTTTCAACAATCACAACATAACCACTAGTTTACTTGCCAGTGCCTGATATATAGTAACCATTTACGTTTTTGTAGATGGGGTGGGGGTTATAATATTGTTCTGTTAAACTTCATTGAGACCATAGAAGACTTAGTGATTGAGCAGCTAAGGAAAGTTGCTCAGAAGAGACATTGAATTGGATATTTGATAGAGTAACTGAGCATACAAGCTAGATATATATGATGGTAAAAGGGGGACACTAAAAATACTTAAAATTATACAGTGAAAAATACAGAATGGCCATAAAGTTCGTTAAATTGTCCATGAACTTTATGGCCACGATGTATTTATTGATTGACAAATTGCTTTTATTTTATTGGTAGATCTTCTTTTCAAGAGAATATATTTCCATTTAAACAAAATTTATTCTAAAGTGAAAAGATACTCATGTACATCAAAGCCAAAAAAAGTATTGACGTTAATTATCTCAGCATTATAAAACAACATAAGTTGAATTATAACTCTGCTTTAATTAGCTTCTGAGCTGTATTAGTCCCTAATATGTCAAAGTTGCATTTTATGTTTATTAAATTTAAAATTCTTGACAGCTTCAATTGATTCTTATCCATGGAACATATTTTTAATTGAGAAAATATTTTCTTTACAGGTGCTGGGGTACTTGGTAAGCTCAGCGCATTCTGTAAATGGAAGATATTCTCAGTTTTCCTTTTTTTTTTTAAATTGAAATGTAGAATAGTTTCTTTTTTTTAAAGAAAGAATCTCTCTTTGTCACCCTGCGTAGAGTGCTGTGATGTCACAGCTCACAGCACCTCTAACTCTTGGGCTTAGGTGATTCTTTTGCCTCAGCAAGAGAATATCTCTGTCTCTTTCACAAATATATCAGTGAAATCATTTTCATTTCCAGCCATAGTTTCCATGTGATTGCAGTCACCAATACAGATCTCAAGTCCCAAGTAGCTGGGACTATAAACACCCACCACAATCCCTGGCTATTTTTTGTTACAGTTGTCATTGTTTAGCTGGCCCAGGCGGGGTTCGAACCCGCCAGCCTGGGTGTATGTGGCTGGTGCCATACCCACTGTGCTACGGGCACCAACCCTGAAATGTAGAATATTTTACCACAAAAAGTTCACACCTAATATATTGTTGCCTCCATTCAGAGGCACAAGAATAAATATTTTTATAAGGCAAAGCTTGTCAAATAAGATATCTATTTATCATTCCTTTGTATGTTTTGCTAAATATACTGTAAAATTACAGGCCTTCTCAATTTCATTTCTTTCCAGTATAAAATATAAACTCCTTCAATTTAAAATAAGAGCTTGTGGTAGCTAGTCTCCAAGGATGGACCAGGTCTCTGGTCTTGATGCCCTCGTATAATCCCCTACTGCAGCAACTCTGGACTGGTCTGTGACTCACGGTGATAGAATGTGGTAGAACTGAAGATCTGAAAGCTGCTTTTATGCTTTTTGGAACTCTGAGCTGCCTTTGAAGGAATTTACCTACCTTATTGGAGAAGGCACTTGGAGAGGTTCTGGGACGACATGGACAGACAGAAGGAGACCTAGTGTCCCAGCAGAGCCCAGTCTTCCAGCTACCCACTCCCTCTAAGACACCAACATATCAGTGAAATCATTTTGCATTTCCAGCCATAGTTTCCATGTGATTGCAGTAACCAATACAGATCTCAAGTATGAGCAGCAGCACAACCACTCAGCTAAGCCTCAGTCAACTTATCAGGGGAATAAAACATGGTTGTTTCGTGGTGGTTTGTTGTGCAACAATAGATAGTCAAAACAGTTGAGACATTCCAAAGTGCAACTTAAGGATTTTAAAATTAATCTCTCTACACAAGTTGAAATCTCATCATTTAATTTGTTCAATTCCATTCTTTTGTAGGGACAAATTTCACTGTTTTTCTCTTGGCAATACTGTCCTCAATTACTGTCAGCACTAATTGTAGTTCACTAAAAGTTTCAAAAAGCAGAGGCTTTTGATGTTTTATTTAATATGTTATTTTACAAAAAGATTTTCAACTGATTTCAGAAAAAAAAATGAAGTCAACATTTATAACTCTTATTTAGAAGATAGCTTGAGACCAGCATACATCAGCTTAGGTTAATTGACACACGAGTTCTTGCCCAGTTGGGTGTTTATAGTATTAAAGTGATGATGACCTGCCGAGAGAGAGAGGACATATTGCCAGGGAGGTGTATTTATTTTTAGTTTCACATCTGTTTTCTCACAAAGATCAGGTAGTTCATTTATTCTATGTATATATAAAATATTTACAATTTGACAACCATAGTTTGTACTTGAATTCTTAGACTGTGGAATTGTATTTGAATGAAATTATAAATTGAATATCAACCACAATGAGATCCATTGCTTCAGTCCTAGTTCTGCTCCATAAGTTTCTTGATTTAATAAGAACATTCATTTTATCTTGATATTAGACTTTCACAAAATTTGTATCCATGTTATCACTGCAGAATTAAAGAATCATAAGTTCCATGCTAACCTTTTTAACTGACTTCATCGTGGCAGCCAAACTAATGTCAGATGTTTTACCTTCAACAGACTTCCAAACTTTCTCTTTGATTTGGTAAAATCAACTTTAAAAAAAACAGTCCGATATGTGTATTAATTTATCTGATTTTGTGTTTGAAGTACCTGTGATTCTGATATAAAACTAATATTTTCTACTACCTTGTGAAATGCTTCTGCTAATGAAGCCAACGACTTAATGACTACTCCTTTACTTCTTGTCCATGCTCCAGAAATTTGGATGTAAAAGTGGATACTATTTAGAATGGTCACTGAAGTAGTCATTTACCTATGTGTAGGTTATGCTTCAGAGTTTAATGTAGTGTTATCTTCTGAGGATGAGTTAGTTAAATTGCCACCTTTGGGCATAGGCTTCTTAACATAACTGCTAATTTTTAAAGTAGATACTGATGCTTTTTAGCAGATTGAGGTCATCTTGTAGTTGGCGACCTCTTTGGTTTCCATGGCACATGGTAGGTGTTGAAAAACATTTTGTGCAAATAACATATAATCAACTTTCCTGAGAGATGGGAGGGAATTCAGAATTAAAATTTCATTAAACACACATTTGGGGGGGTTATTGTTGCTGATCAGTTTCTTGTTGTTGTTCTCTTGTTATATAGAATTAAAAAGCCTGATCCAAAGTAAATACAGGCCGGGCTCAGTGGCTTAAGGCTGTAATCCTAGCACTCTGTGAGGCTGAGGCCAGTGAATAGAATAATTAGCCGGGCATAGGGGTGGGCACCTATAATCCCAGCTACTCGGTAGGCTGAGGCAGGACGATCATTTGAACCCAGGAGTTTGAGATTATAGTGAACCAGGCTGAAAACATGGCACCTCCACCCAGGGGTACAGAATGAGACTCTGTCTCAAAAAAAAAGAAAAAGAAAAAAGAAAAAACGTAAACCAAAATAAATAAATAAATAAATAAATACAGTGGAACCTCTGTAAGTTGACCATACAGGGGACTATAACAAACTAGTCTATACAAGGAGGGGGTTAACATAAGGAACTACATCTGCTCTACTGATCTGTACATCAGTTGCATCTCTGGTCTGTGAAAATTGGGTCAATTTAAGGAGGTGATCAGTGTGGGAAGATGGTCAACTGTGGAGGTTCTGCTAGTTTTAGACATACAGAGTATATTTTCAGTCTGCTCTCTGCACTCTGCGGGGGGTCTAGAGGATTGATTTCCCACATATATTGAATGTTCACCTACCCTCCAGTAGGGACTCATTCATTCTACTGACTGGTGCATTTGTATCTCTTGCGTGCCTGGGCTCAGGCTGGGCTGCAACTGGCTTCTGTATTGAATGGCTAATTAAATACCTCCAAGACTGATTGGACTTAGCTGTCTGTAGGCACTCTTATTCTGAGTACCCTCAGGGATTGTGAATGCCCAGCTTGCTGAGAGTGCTAATTTTGTTAGGACTGGGAGGGTAGGGAAGAGTCAAGTCATGGTCTTTCTTTCAGCGTGAATCACTTGCTAAAGTAATTCTCTTCACTGCACCCTCCTCTTACATGCTGTGAGACATTCCTGGAGACCTTGGCAGAAGCTGGAGTCCACCAAACCCATCCTGATTTATTTTGACTTTGTTAAGAAATTAAATATACTAGACAAGCGCTAACATAGATGAGACTGGGCCTGTGGTGGGCAACTCAGGACGAGATGGTCACCCTAGGGAGGATCAACAGCTTAGCACTTGGACTGTGTTTGGAGGAGTTGTGGAATTTTGTTCTGGCAGACACTTAGAGCGTGGAGAGGTTGGGGAGCGGGGACAGAAAGCTCAGTCCTGACAGTTAGTTCTAATGTCCCCTTCAACATGGAGAATAATCTGAGAATATTTAGGGGTGGTGAGCTGAGGAAGTTCTTCCTTAAATTTTGTGTTTTGGGAATGTCAACTTTTGTTTGACTTTTCACTCTCTAGTTAGGAATAGTAGCATCAGAGATTGAGTAGCCCTCATCTGTTTGAAGGCAGATTTTAAAGACAGTATAGAAATGCTGTGATCAGTGGATTGATGACCTTGACCCTGTCTCTGCCGCACCCTCACCAGTGTCTTGCCGGCCCCACCTCTAAAAAACTTCCCATCTCATACCTGGAGATATTTCCATGCCGAAAAAGTTTATGTAAGGACCGTTCAAGCCTCAGCCACACCTCATGATATGCAGTGTATTTTATATAGCCACATAGTTCGTGCCGATATACGCGGAAATGAAACAGAACTTCCATAAATGACCCTTACATGTATTACATGCCGTGTACTCTGAATATTTTCTATTTTCTGTTTGTTCTTTTTTGTTTTTAAATGCTGCTTGCAACTGACAAAATTGATTTCATGACATATCCATGGGTTATGACCCTCATATTGGACAACATTTTATTATGGGATCTGGTCCTTCCCTTCCTCTCTCACTTTATCTCTATCCCTCCCTCTACCTGGCCTTGTTCCCCTCTGACGCACTGGGTCCCTCTGGCTTGCCTTAGATGTTACACGTTCCCTCTTACCTTAAGGACTGTGTGTGTGCCCTTCTTTCTGCCTAGAATGCTGTTTTCCTGGGTGACTGCCTCATTGCTCACTTGGGGCTCTGCTGAAATGTTTTCTTATCCTACTGTCCTGGCCCATGCCCATCCTGCATTGTGGCTTATCCTATGTGACTTTCACTATAATCTATATATATTATATAATATATTCAATAGATATTTATACAGTGTGTTTGTTTTCTCTTTTCATTAGAAAAACTCTGAGAGTAAGGATTGCATTTTTTCATTCATTGGGGAAGCCTTAGAGTATAGGGCAGTGCCTGGCACTGTAATAGGTACCCCTTATATAGTAGTTGATGAAAGAACGTAATTCAAAGGCCGGGCACCGTGGCTCACACCTGTAATCCTAGCACTCTGGGAGGCTGAAGCAGTTGGATTGCTTGAGCTCACAAGTTTGAGACTAGCCTGAGCAATAGCATGACCCCATCTCTACTAAAAATGAAAAACTGAGGCAAGAGGATCACTTGAGCCCAAGAGTTAGAGGTTACTATAAGCTATGATCCCATGGCAGGGATCTACCCAGGGTGAGACTCTGTCTCAAAAAAAAAAAAAAAAAAAGATAGAACATAATTCATAGCATTGCACTTATCAAATTCCCAGAGACGTTTTTTGTGCCTTATCTGTCTCAGCTCTTAAGTTCCCAGAGACTCTGTAAGCAAGCCTAGAGTCATTTGGTGTAGGAACTCTAGAGTCCTGTGTACCTTGGACTAGAGGGGAATGCAGACCCTGGGATAGTCTGCACCCTTGGCCACACAGATGCCCCATGTGAGGAGAATGGGACAGCCCCGGTGGGCCAGAGCAGGCTCTAAAGCAGTACTTTTCAACTGTGCCCTGGGACACGGGTATGCCTTGAAAAACTTTAAAGATATATAATTATTTTAGAAAGAAGGTCAAAGCACTGTAAGTATATTCCTTTTTTTACTCTTTCTGGATCAACATAAGTTAATTATGCCACAGAAGTTTTATTATAAAGTATGCTGTGATATAAAAAAGGTTGAAAAACACTGCTCTAAAGTGTGGGCCCATCTTGCCAGCTGTGTTGGTTTTTATATGCGTAGGAGTAATGTAATAGGCAGCTTCTACTGCATAGCCTGTGGTGCTAACATTTTCGTGATCTTTGCTGTGGGGATAGTGACATTCTTACATTATCATTTCTGCCTGACGCTGTACAACGCGTCAGCCTGGCTTTTGGGAAGAGCTCAGTGGCCAAAGATTGGTCGTGAAGGGTTTGGAGCAGTGGTGGTGCTCCAAGAGGACATTGTGTAGCGCTGGTGCCTGGACCACAGTGTCGGCTACCTTACCAGCTTACCTGCTGCCGTCTGCCTTTCCAAACCTGTAAGGCACACTGCTGCTGGCAATTCCTTCTCATTCAAGACTCAAGTATATGTATTTTTTCCTGCTTAATCAGGTAATATGTGCTCTTTGTAGAAATTTTTAAGTATTATGGGAATATGTGTAACATAGGAAAATGGAGATCTGATATAATCCTACCTCTGAAGAGAAATACTTCTTTCAATTTGGAATATAGTCTTTATTTTTTTGCACATATGCCAGTAGATGTGTGTTTTATATTGTTTTTGTTTCCATATACATTTTTAATTAGAAAGTCATACCACTATGCAGATTACTTATTTTCACAGAGTGACATATCCTAATCAGATTTCCACGGCAGTACACACTGATGGATCCCATGCTATTCATGGCTGAATTGTGTTCTACCTTACAGATACGCTTTGTATTATTCAACTGGGCATAGATCTTGGTGTCCTGTGTAACAACACTACCATAAATAAATATCTTTTCAGATTTGGATTTGTATTCTTATTTAAGTATGTCGGTGGAACATACTCTATATGCTGATTTTTAGAAAAATCCTTCTTTAACTCTGTTATATCCTTGTTTGGCAATTTTCAGTGACTCCTAATCAGCTACAGCATAAAGTCTAGACTAGTGCTGCTTTATAGAAACAACGGGAGACACGGAGTAATTGTAAATTCTCTAGTGTACGTATTATATAAAGTAAAAAGAAATATGTGAAAATATGAACTCAGACTATCTTCTACTGTGTTGACATGTTTTGAAAGAGAGTTGTAACCCATTTCGCTTTGGGTGCAAGACAGAAACCACAGCCAGATGGAGGAGGGGTGTGAGCAGTGAATAGATGAGATTGGTATAGAGGCAACAAATTAGAAGACCAAGTTGGTCTTCAACTTGGTGCCAGCAAGTAGTTTTTCAGAGGACATGGTAAACTTATTAGTCACCTGGACTTGGATTGATATCCTGAAGAATAGTCTGATAGGTGAATGTATGTGGGAGGAAAGTTAGAGATTGAGGCAGATGGCAGTGGGGAAGTGTGTCATTATAGTAAGGCTGTCTTGGTTATGGCAACATACGTTGTCCGCTTACTGATGTCTTGGTTTCTAGAACATCTGTTTGGGTTCTAAGGACTAGACTTAAGCAACTGGAAGAGTTGGCTAATGCCCAGTGGGTCGCAAAGATGCCCTAGAATGCTCACCTGTGTTTGTTGGATTATAGACTTTGGGAAGAAGACTAATTCTAGATCCCACCTGCTGAGATTTGGAGCTGTCAGGATAGTCTCAGTTTGGGTTGGGAAAGATGAGGTTCAGTCTGATCATTTGTATAAAGTGATTGTCTTATGGGCTTGATTGTATCGAGCACATACTGACATTTAGAAACTTTTTTTCTAGCCTGTATAACCCTTTTCAAGGGCAAAGTTGAAAGACCAGACATGATCAAGTGATACTTTATTCATTTCAACATCTGAAATAAATTCACCATGATGAAAGGTACAAAAGCATTTACTGAGTAATTCTATCTTTGTGTTTTTTTTTTTTTTTTTTGAGACAGAGTCTTATGTCACCCTCAGTAGAGTGCTGAAGTGTCACAGCTCACAGCAACCTTAAATTCTTGGGCTTAAGCAATTCTCTTGCCTCAGCCTCCCAAGAAGTTGGGACTGCAGGTGCCTGCCACAATACCCGGCTATTTTTTTGTTGCAGTTGTCATTGTTGTTTTAGCTGGCGCAGGCCAGGTTCGAACCCTCCAGCCTCTGTGTATGTGGCCGGCACCCTACCCACTGAGCTATGGTCGCTGCCCCCCCCCCTTTTTTTGACGTAGAGTCTCACTCTGTCTCCCCTGCATAGAGTGCCATGATGTCATAGCTCACAGCAACCTCAAACTCCTGGGCTTAAGTGATTTCTTTCTCTTAGCCTCCCAAGTAGCTGCAACTACAGGCTCCTGCCACAATGCCTAGCTAGTTTTTTCTATTTTTAGTAGAAACAGGGTCTTCGTTTGCTCAGCCTGGTCTTGAACTCCTGAGCTCAAGCGATCCACTTCATGCTCCCAGAGTGCTAGGATGGTAGGTGTGAGCTGCCTTTCATGGCCTTGAGCAACTCTTTTTGTGCTTGACGCCTACACATATGGGAGGGAGTGGCTAATCCTTGAGAGGTTATAAATTAGTATTAAAAATGATACAAAAGTAATAGACAATTACGTGATACATAATGATTCTCAGTAATATACTCTGTTATTAAAATATATTGTTACCTATCAGTAAATGACTACTTAGAAGATAAGACTTAGAAACAAATTTGGGGAGTCTAGTTAAATATTAAAACCCACAAGGAATCAAGAGAAACCAAGGGAAGTTTAATCTCTCTCATTTTCCCCCCATTTTTTTTTTTTTTGTGGGGGGCAATTCTCTAATAAAGCATCATGATTTACTTTGGTCCATTGGAAATAAAGGTAAAATCAAAACACAAGATACGCCTCTTTTCATAGGGTTATTGCTTGGTACTACATGTTTTAGGAACATTATGAAAAATATAGGAACATATGTAAAAATACAAATGGAAGTGATGGAAAGGCTAGAAAGATTTGCAGGGAAAATGATCTTTGTCTCCACTGAGACTCGAACAGGAAAATAATAATAGTAAATTGTGAGAAAAGCATTTCAGAACAAATTTCTAACCAACAGAAGGGCCCGAAAGCCACCAAAGAGACATGCTAAGAAATAGTAGGATTTCTTCTTTGGAGAGTTTTAGGAACAAACAGTACTGTCTTCCAATCATGGCTTCATGTCTGTCCTCCCCAAAGGCGTGTGTACTTGAAACCTTTCCTGGCCCCGTAAGAAGAAGATTCTATGGTTCTGATGAGATTGTGTGCTTTAGAACCACTTCTCCTGGAGGGGAGACACTAAAGGGTACTTGAATAAAGTATTAAAAATTATAAAGGACATAACGAAGGCCAATCAGTTCTTTCTTTTCCCCAGACCCCATAATGTGAGAACAAGGGTTACTGGATGAAATTAAAGAGTAGCAAATTAAGTGCTAATAAAATGAGATAGTCACTTATATAATTCATTGCCATGGGAGGTCACAGAAGCAAACTTTGTGGCTAGATTAAATATGGGGCCGGATGATTTTATGGCTGCTAATGATATTTTTAGCAGGTGAGGCTGTTATTGTGAGAGAAGTAACCCTATTACATTCTCCAATAGATGGTTTTCAAGGACCTCTGGCAAGTGATGTCTGAGAAGGATGAGAGCAGGCCTTGTAGTTCCTAACCTTTGGTAGAAATGGTGCTAAAAATTGGTTTTTAAGGAGAACGTCCTCAAACATCTCATTCATGCTTCAGTCCCAACTTTTATTTTGGAGATCCAAAAGTCCCCTCTAATCAGAAGCAATTAAAAAAGAATTGCCCAGAATTAGATCATTTCTGGTCTTTGGGGAACAACCTGTTTGTTCAATGGCACCCATGTGTGGAGTATTTTGCATGGAGTCTTTAACATCTGTTAGAGCTATGAACATTTAGACACATCAGTGCCATTCTTACTGAAGGGATCTGCACCAAAAGTAGACTGCAGGGTTGCATGGAAGCACAAAGAAGCATAGCCGCATCTCAACCTGTGAGGTTCCAGGGAGGCAAGCCGAGAAGGTGACATTTGAACTGAGTCTTAAAGGAGAAGTAGAAGTTCACTCTACAGGACAGGTAAGGAAGGGAATTCCTAGGTGAAGGAACAAATAGGGTGCACAGGTCCAGAGACAGAACATGACACATGTATCAGGGAATGGCCAGTAGTTTGGGAAAGCTGTCCCTGGAGTTGGGGCCAGGGAGAGGATGGGCATGTAGAGGATGAGGATGCCAGATGGTGAAGGGTCTTGGTCTTGCCTGAGACCTTCCCAGCAGAGTACTAGTGTTTCCAGTGGTGACAGTGGTGGAGGGTGCAGAGCAGACAAAAGGGGAATGTCCTTTGACCCCCTTTAGGCCTCTCTCCAGCGAGTGAAAGGCCTCCTTCTTTCTGATCACTGTCAATAGTTACTTGGTGGTGAGCTTGGTAGTTCATGCAACTCCCTGCTTCACTCATTTTTCCTGTCTGCTTGGAAAAATTTCATAATCTTGACCATGAACCTAATCACCATTAAGAGTCTCTCCTATGTTTAGAAAGAGGGAGGTTCTTACAGGTCTTACATAAATGGAGTTGAGTCTAGTGTGTCCATCTGATTTGATTCCCTTGGGCTCTGCTAGAACAAAATCAGTCTCAAAGAAGAGGCAGACTTCATTAGCCTGACCCCACACTCCCACTTTCTCTTGTGAAGTTGGCTCAGCAAAGAAGCATGAAAACATACAATGTCTTGCAGGAGCAGGAGCAGATGGATGGAAATGTTAAAAATCTGTTTTGTTAAGTGATTTCAGCTAAGAAAATAATTTAATTAGAGAGGAAAAAAGCAGCAAAACTCTATTCCTTCTTCACTGATATTTAAATAAGAATATCATTTTAATCACTTTGGAATCTCACTTAGAATTTCTACACCATTAATATGTTATTGATACCCTTTAAGAAGCATCAAATGGAAATGAGAGAAAGAATGTCTCTTATAAGCATTGGTTTTCTTGGTGGTCCTATCTGTGTGGTGAATGCAAATACTTTATTATTATTTGTATTTTTAGGTGATACAGTATGTGGTCAGCAATTTCTCCCATTACATTAAAAAGAGTTGTGCAATTGGAACAATTTTCTAATGGGTAGCCTTTTTCACAGCCATCTTTTAAGGGTCTTTTAAGAAGATGTTCTGTAAAAACATAGAGTTGCCAGAGAGGTGTAGAAATGAGCTTAGTTACAGAAGGAAAATGTGTACATGCCTAATTTGCTGTGAGGCCACCTATGTTATAAGATAGGGATGGATGGTGTTAGACACTCAAACACAATAACATCAGGTCTCACAGTATAGTAAGTACAAGGAATAATTTCATCATGACGCCCTGATGAATTAAATACAAGTTCTGTAATAGACATATATCCAAATGTTAGCTCTGTCTGGGCATCTGACAGTGTTCTCACAAGAGTTAACATTTAGACTGGGTCTTAAAGTAGAAATTACAGTTACTCAAAAGAGAA
This sequence comes from Otolemur garnettii, assembly GCF_000181295.1. Lineage (NCBI taxonomy): Eukaryota > Metazoa > Chordata > Mammalia > Primates > Galagidae > Otolemur > Otolemur garnettii. Next base: position 4,535,063 of record NW_003852519.1, read on the forward strand.
GAGAGGGCAGATCAAGGTAGGCGAGAACATTGCCAAACACAAGCAACAGAATGTATTTTGAAACTTTGAACAGCTTGTTTTTCCTTTCCTTTTTTCTAAGTTCTATTATACTAATGTTGTTATTTCTAAAACATTTTGAATTATTCTCCTTTGGAGAAAGAATGAGCTGTATCCTCTTAGCATCTTGTAGATATTAATCTTGTCAGCAAGGGGGTGGTGATCAACGATTCCTTTAAGTCTGGACATTAATTCACTTAAGTATTTATTAATCATTTTCTCTCCTGAGTTAGACACTCACAAATAAGTCTTTGCTGTCAGAAGTGAGGTACGTGGTGCGGGTAAACACACGTTTCCCCCTCCTCATTTTTACACGTCTGTGTTATGAATCAATACAGGTTCTTCTAGTTCCACATGTACTTGATTTAACTTGAAGTAGGCTTTTTGATGACTGGGCTTCCTTCAACAAGGTTATTTATTTGTATTATAGTTGTGTGAAAGAGAAATGAGCTTTAAAAGAGCGTTGATGGCCAATGAGAAATGTATCCTTTCAAGGACCATGTGAAAATAGGTGACTAAATTTAATACAGCGTTGAAGTTTCAACAAGTGTTGTTTCTTTCCCCTTTAGACCTCAGCTGGATCTCCAAAGTACAAGTGAATCATCCTGCAGTCCTGAGGCGCGCGGAACAGATCCAGGCCCGCAGAACTGTGAAGAAGGAGTGGCAAGTAAGGGCTCTCCTTGAGCATTCTGTCCCTGTATTTTACAGCGCGAGCTCTCTTCCCTCAAGGCCACAGTATTGAATTTCGCTCAAGATGTATCTAAACTTAAAAGATTGCAGCTGTCCATGACTTATTTTAATAATTCATATATGATGATGATGGGTTGGAGAAAGATAACACATTTATCCAAACAAGTTAAAAATCTTATCACTCTTGAGTGGCAAAACCGCAAATGAATTTGAGGCATCTTTATTCATGAGCGAATTAAATGGCATATTTTCTCAACACATTTATTCAGCTTCTTAGACGTGCCTTCTTTGGTTGTCTTCCGTTTTAATTTAAAAACCCTAACGTCTAAACCTGGCGTGTCCACTCCCGAGGCCCTTAGGTGTAAGAGCTGACCTTTTTCTGATCATCATGTTTACCTTCCGATTCCTTTTCATAAATCACTTTTTCAAAATCCCAGAAATGATGTTTCTTAGAGTCCTTCTGGGCAGCATATTCTTCAGTGTATCCCAACCGAGACATGCTATGCCAGACTAAAGGAATTCAGAGTTCATTGCACAAGTGGGGCAGAATATTATGATTGAATCTTTTGGAGGGGCGTTTTATATTTTGCTCATTTTTGGAAGTGTTCTGATTGAAAAGATAAAAGGAAATTCGTTTGATTGAGCATGTCCTTGGAGACTTTTTTTTTTTTTTAAATAATGCCTCATCCCAGAATCCAGAGTAGGAAATAAAATGTAAGATAGAAACCTTCTTTCAGCTTGGCGCCTGTGGCTCAAGTGGCTAAGGCGCCAGCCACGTACACCTAAGGTGGTGGGTTTGAATCCAGCCCGGCCTGCCAAACAACTATCATGGCTGCAACAACTAACAGGCATTGTGGCGGGTGCCTGTGGTCCCAGCTACTTGGGAGGTGGAGGCAGGAGACTCGCTTGAGCCCAGGAGTTGGAAGTTGCTGTGAGCTGTGATGCCACGGCACTCTACTCAGGGGGACACCTTGAGGCTGTGTCTCAAAAAAAAAAAAGAAAAAGAAACCTTCTTTCCACGTTCTCCCACCTTAGGACAGCCAGGACCAGTGAGGTAGGGAAGTCAGAAGTGGGAGACTTGATCTTAGAGGGGTTCCAATTTGAGGTATCTGTGGGAGAAAAAAAAAAAAAAAACGTTGAAGGCTACTCTTTTAATCTGGATAAAGTCATCTTATTAATGACTGTTGGGCTATGCGTTTAATATGTATCAGAATATGCCTTAAGACAGTGTCGATTTAGATATTAGTACCCACATGTAAGTAATGATTGCCTACTAACTAGGTGAGAGATTACTTTTTGAAAACAATTACTTTGTTTTTACTTTTCTTCAAACAGGCTGCTTGGCTCCTGAAAGCTGTTACCTTTATAGATCTTACTACACTTTCAGGAGATGACACGTCTTCCAATGTTCAAAGGCTCTGTTATAAAGCCAAACATCCGATCAGGGAAGATCTCTTAAAAGCTTTAAATATGCACGATAAAGGTAATGTTTGTTGTGTATAATCTGCCTGGTGTTTACCTGTTCATCATACTAATTACTAAATCTAAGACAACTGAGCTTCTTAAATGATAGCAGTGATAAAAATCAAGATAGAAACCTGTGTTCTATGTACATAGACAAATAATTGAGATTCATCCGTGAAAAACAGCAGGAAGAGAGTCTGAGTCTTGTTTTTAGGTCAGTTCTTCCCGCCCGTGGATTAAAGTTGCCAGTAGAGACTGCCTTTATATTTCTTTTCAATTCTTTTAGTTTTGAAAGTTGTCTTTTTTTTTTAATCTAGTGACTCTAAAATATTGATTCTGATTCCCAAGCTACATGTGAAAAAGCCAGTCTCATTACTTAATAATCACATCTCATGCATAAAGTATTTTCTGTGAGTAAATGAAATACTTTTGAAAATAAAATGCAAATCGGAAATATTGTATGCCTTATATATGAGGTTAGATCTCTCAAAGAGTCGTATTCACTCCCTTTGTACCCATGAGAGAAAGGACTTTCTAAAGTTGCCTTAAGTTTAGAATCCTAGCATTTATAGATGGAGGAGACCTCTGAGAACTGACCCTCCTCATTTTCTAAATAAAGAAACTGAGCCCTGCGAGGCTGGGGAGCCAAACCATCAAGTAAATGGCTTTCCATGGGGGGACATTTCATGGCTCCTGAGTGCCCATCTCCTGTGAGTGCAACTAGAGAGATGAACTGGCCCAAGGCAGGTATTTTTTTTTTTTTTTTTTTTAGAGACAGAGTCTCACTTTATCGCCCTTGGTAGAGTGCCATGGCATCACAGCACAGAGCAACCTCTAGCTCTTGGGTTTAGGCAACTCTCTTATCTTAGCCTCCCAAGTAGCTGGGACTACAAGTGCCCGCCAAAATGCCCAGCTATTTTTTGTTGCAGTTTGGCCAGGGCCAGGTTTGAACCCGCCACCCTCGGTATGTGGGGCCGGTGCCCTACTCACTGAGCCACAGGCACCGCCCCCAAGGCAGGTATTTTGTCCCAAATAATTTGCAGATAACTTATAGACTAAAACAACTCTACAGCTTTCGAAAGGTACTTGTTTCTTTCACGTTGGCACCACCCTCCCCCCTTACGGTACTTAAAAGTAACAACTTTGTGAGATGTTATGATATTGCTTTGCTTCATAATAGTTTATTTTTACTTTTAAGAGCTTATTCCTTAAAATGAAAGTTTCCAGCTTCAGATTTTATTATTCCTTGCAAAAGAGGGAGTATTGAGTAAACTATAGAGTAGTATTAGTTAAACGTTATTTTTCTGCCCCACCCTTTAAATTTCACTTTCATTTTTCTTCTTCTGTCCTCCTTCAAACTGTCCTTCTTTCAAACTGCCCCGTTTAAACGCTAGGTTTTGTTACCAACCTGAAATGAAGTCTTTTCAATGAGTCATGACCACCAAGTTTATTGGTCAGGCATTTTAAAAAATAGGATTATGTTAATCTCAAAGAGTAGCGGATCGAAATTGTTCCAATGATGGTGACGATGAGAAAATAATCCATGTTGTCAAGAATTAGAAGGCAGGGTGGAAAGTAAAAACTTTTTAATTTGTTGTGGCATCATGGGAAAATTATTTTTTTCTCTCATTTGATTTCTGCCAATGTTGTCGTATAAATAATAGTTTAAAGCATATTGTGTGAGCTGAACTTCAAATACAGTAGGCCGTTGCGATTTCTTTCTCATAGGCATTACTACAGCTGCCGTGTGTGTTTATCCTGCCCGGGTGTGTGATGCTGTCAGAGCACTCAAGGCTGCAGGCTGTGATATCCCTGTGGCATCAGGTAAAATTTGTTGCGGCTTTTGTTATTATTATTATTTTTTAAACAGGTTTCTGGTTCTTCAGTTCAGACACCAGGAAGTTTTGCACATAATTTTATAGTATGATTTAAAGTAGTTTAATATATTTAACTAGTTGCATTTATTCATGATTTTAGTATTTATTAATGTTTTAATAAGTAACAGATGTTATGTTAAGTTCCAAGAATATAAAACTGTGCAGAAAGCATCATTGTGGAGATAATTCATTGGGTCTTAAAAGATGAGAAGGATGAGAAGTTCACAACCTTGGTAAGGTAGGCAGTGGATTTTAGACAGCAGCACTGGCACATGTGCACATAGAGAAGCATGTGCAGGGAACTGAAATAGATTTGTAATTGTGGGCTCCAAAGCTGCGGCAAAGGGGGAGCTGCAGGAGTTGAAGCTGGAGGGAGAGAGATCAGGGCCGGATTGCAGAGGGTATCCATGCCATGCTGGGGCATTGGCTTTACCCTGATGATTGGGAAGACACTGAAAGGTCTGGCATGATCAGCTTCATGGCAGAGTTCAGTTTAGTAAATGTTACATAGGTCTGTGTATGTACATAAATGTATAGATTGATGGATAGGTACAACATTCGCGATTGTAGGGGTTTTTTGGGGGGAGAGGGATAGGACACAGGGTCTCTCTGTTACCCTAACTAGAGTGCAGTGGTGTCATATCACCATAGCTCACTGCAGTCTCAATCTCTAGGGAGGGGTCAAGTAATCCTCCTGCCTCAGCCTTGAGAGTAGCATATGCCATCATGTCTGGCTAATTTTTCTATTTTTGGTGAAAACAGGATCTTGCTTTTGCTCAGGCTGGTTTCAAACTCCTGAGCACAAACAGTTCTCCTACCTGAGCCTCCCAGAGTGCTAGGAATACAGGTGTGAGCCACTGCACCCAGCCGAGAGTCTAGTTTTAAAAGATGTTGCAAAGTTATCTTGGCTTAAAAAAATCAGTCTATACAGATCAATAATTTATTTTATTAGAGATTCATTAAAACATATTATGTAGTATTCATATGCAGTCTACATGTGAGGATTCCCAAAATATTTGGAGCTATACCTTTATAGACCCCAATTTTTCATCAGCCCCTGTCAGTTCAGTTTTTCCTTTATGCAACAGGGAAACATGCTTTCCTCTAAGGTGGCGGACCCAAGGAATTTAACCACCTCAAAAAACACAGTTGGGCTGGGGGCAGTGACTCACGTCTGTAATCCTAGTACTTTGGGAGGCCGAGGCAGGTGGATAGCTTGAGCTTGTGAGTTCAAGACCAGCTTGAGCTTGTGAGTTCAAGACCAGCCTGAGAAAAAAATGAGACCCCCTTCTCTACTAAAAATAGAAAAAAAAATAAAAAGCACAAACTGAGGCAAGAGTATTGCTTGAGCCCAAGAGTTGGAGGTTGCTGTGAGGTATGATGTTGCCATAACACCCTACTCAGGACAACAGCTTGAGACTGTCTCAAAAAAAAAAAAAAAAAAAAAGGGAACACAATAGGCTAGCTTTAGAAACAAGGACAGAATTAATGTTGTACATGTAAAATGTGTTACACGTAATAGTATTTCAAAAGTGTAGTTGTATTTTCATTTTCCTGTCCTTTTTACTTGGCTCTGCTCTCCCCAGTTATGCCCTACCCCAATTTTGTGTGCTAATTAGATGTCTCTACCTCCTGAATTCTCTTTCTTTTATTCTCATCTGCCTGGTTGGTTGTTCTGAGATAGGCAGTGGGAGAAACACATATTACAATTTGGTTACCAGCCAAAGAGGTTCTTGAATGAGTAGATCAAGATAAGACAGATTAGTTAGGAGATCTAGAGTGAGTGGGCTGGATAACTAGTGTTCATCAAGACGGAATTACAACTACTATTGTATGACTACCATTGAGAAGATATTGTCTTAATTGCTGGTTACTTAGTGCCCCCTCATGATCATCTCTGCAGCAACTTAATTTCAGGTCTTCCAGCGCATATAGTATTAATATTTGTGGTAACATCAACACAGGAAGAGAGAGCATTCTCTTTCCTCACACTTACGTTATACATATATGTGGTATTATTAACTGTCATTATTGTTTTGGTCTCTAAATGTTGGCTTTCTTTTTGCTCTGAAATTCTTTATTGAGCTACTAACCTGACCTAATGTGTTTTTTTCCTCTCTTCCTCCTCCCTTCCTTCCCTCTGCTAGTGGCCACTGGCTTTCCAGCTGGACAGACTCATTTAAAAACACGATTAGAAGAAATCAGACTGGCTGTGGAAGATGGAGCTGCAGAAATTGACGTAGTAATTAACAGGAGCTTGGTGCTGACAGGCCAGTGGGAAGGTAGGTCTGTGCTTTGCCTAAGAGGGAGTTGTGGTTGGTCTGTGCCTTGCCTAAGAGGGAGCTGCAGTTCTTCCTTGAATCCCCTACTGGGGACCTGAGAACAGGCACTGTGTGTGTAGGTCACTGTTCCAGGTTACAAGTCACCAGATCAGAGGGTGGCTAGGGTTGTGGCGCCTTCTGCCTCTCCTGAGTCTGGCAGTTGTCTTCCTGAATGGACTTTTTGGAACACTTTGGGTGCTTAGGTGAATGGTTATTTCCATGTAATAACTTCATAAACTTAAAAAAAATTGCTTTTACTGATACGGTTTTCCTTTAGAAGGGAAAAGTTACTACTATTCTATACTATTCTGTTAATCCAGCAGTTCTCAATCTGTGGGTCGCGACCCCTTTGGACTGTATTACAGGGTTGCTGCATTAGGAAGGTTGAGAACCACTGTGTTAATCAAATCACTCTAGGCAAGTCTCTTAAGCAAAGTTTTAATATGTTGGAGTAAGCATCTTTTTTATGTTATTTTTTTGTGGACTTTGAGGATGTGGCATTATTAATAATTCTGCAAAGATTGATTTTACTCCTCATATCTTCATAGCCATGAATATAATTTCATATTCACCATTCAGATTAATGATTCACTATCATGCCAGATTACAATAAGACATTGCCTCTTCCAGTAACAATCTATTGTTCTGATAAGTAAATATTAAAGAATCAAATAGAGTTGACCTAAATCATAAATACATTTTGTTTACTAAAGATGAAATCATTTGATAGCTAAAATAATTACTATTTTGTTTTTTCAGAAAAAGTCATTATAACAAGTGGTTTAACTAAAAATTTTTAATGAAATCACAAGTTAAAGCCAAGATAAAATATTGGCTCTTTCTATATGTGTATGTCAAATAAAAGGCATATTATATTCTAATTATGGAGGTTATCTTTACTCACTATTAAAAATTCCCACTAGTCATAAAGTAGATAGAATGATCTGACCCCTCGGAAATAATCCTTGGCAACACTGAGTGCTTCACTTCCCAAGCTTCATATATACACACATGCTGTCCTCACCCTGTTTTAGAGGTTTAAGAAGAAATCGGATTATACTTAATATATTTTTCCTTCACCTGGGACGTGGCCAGTATCTAATGGATAGCTTTCTGTGTTTCTTTCTGTCCATCTGTATTTACCTGCAAAGACTTGATCTATTTGTAAAGCTTACTTCCACTGTTTATCAATTATGAACTGCTTTTGGTTATGAAGTAGCAAGTATTCAGCCAATAGTTTAAATAATCAAGGATTTATTCCCTTACATGAAGTCTAGATATAGGTATGTCAGGGGTGTGTGATGACCCTGCAAAGTGCTTGGAGAGCTGGGCTACTTTCATCTTTCAGTTCCAAGGCCTGTGCCCCTACTATCGTGTACAAGGGTACCTCACTATCTGAGAGGACTTCTAAAGCTGCAGCCTGTAGGTATTTTCCAGATGATAGGAAGGAAGGGCTTGTCCTATGTGAAGGTCTCACAGCACCTTTGCTTATTGGCCTGAGCTGAGTTACATGGCAGACTGGGCTGCCAGTGAAGCTGGAAGAGGTAGGTTTTAGCTTGGAGGATTAGTTCTGTTCCTATGCGTTCCCGTTGTTTCCCCCTCTGGCCCTCCAGGACTCATCAGCATTTATAATTATTGCCAAATTTAAATTCCTGACAGTTCATAAATATCATTTTGTACATTTAATTTGTATTCCTTTTCTTATTATTGTTCATGTGTGTTTTAGCCATTTGCAGTCTTTCTTAAAAGGTTTATTTTAAATAGATATCCCTGTCCCTCTGTATTAATTTTGCTTATCTGCTTTTACCCACAGATTTCAGTTAAGATTTAAACCTAGAATAAGAAGAAAAAGTGAGCATAATATTTAAAACAAATCTAGAAACAAGCTTTATGTGATTTAGTTGGATAAAAACCTGTATGTCCTTTATATCTTTTATTAAGCAATTATAGAGAGAGCAATATAGTTTGTATTATAACTTATATCTTTTATTAAGCTATTGTAGATATAGAAATATAGTTTATATTTTACTGCTAATTGGAAAATAAAATACAATAGGAGGTAGGTTTTTAGGTAATTGACTGTCCCTTAATGAAGTAGGAATGGTTGTTTTTAAGAACTGATAATTTCCTAATAATAGGCATTTATGCAAAATACAATAACACATCTTTGTCCTAAACCATACTTTTCTATTAACTCTTTTTTATAGTGTTAATAACCTCTTGACCAAAAACAAATTGAAAAGGAACAATTTGATACTAGAAATTTAATTCCAAATATAATAGAAACCTGCAGTGAACATAGGACTTTTTTCACTGCAGTATTTTATCCTAATTTTGATCCTCAATTTGATTACATACTGTATTTTTCAATGTTATGTTTACTATAATATGGGCCTAAAATTAATTTCTTAGGTTTGCTGATGTCAGTGTCTATCAGGTTGTTACATTTTCAAATCCCAGGCTCTTTGCCCTGTATACTGAGGTTTGCAGGGTAGATGGTAGCAAGAAATCCCATTTCTTAAACCTGGCCTACCCATTTGTCACAAGTGCCAGTTTAGGACATGAACTCAAAGAGGAGACCGAAAGGATCTCACGTTCCTATCCTTGGATTCTTCTTGTTAACCATGTAAAATCTCTATTTGCTTCACACTTCTAACTCCTCCATCCTTGACCATTACCAAATGACTTACCTGTTACTTCTCAGAGAAAATAAAAACCATCCGCTGGGAATTCTTCCACGGTCTCTGTATCAGGGCTGCTTTGCTCTGCTTCCTTCTTTTTATCTTCCTCCCAAATTCAGTCTGTCTGTGTCATGGCTCTCAGCACCTGCATGTTCAGAAGCCTGACTCCATTAATTGGCCATTTTTCCTCCTGTATCTGCAGCCTCTCTCTATGAGCTCAATCCCATTAGGCATTTAAACTACTTAGCTTCTCTTAGCCATTCAAAGCAAAAGGCCAACATTCCCTTCCATCCCCAGCCAAGTCTTCCCTTCATATCTTTTTGATTAAAATTACTAAAGGAGTCATCCTGTTTGTCTCAGCAACACATTTGAGCCAAGATACTGATGACCTTCCATTTCACTCTGCCCAGGGGATATTCCTCAGTTATTTATTTTGCTTTACCAGTCAGCAACATTTACCCAGTGGACTATTCCTTCCTTTTGCGAACACTGTCTTGTCATCATTTTGGTGACCACATTGCTGAGGTTTTCCTTTGTTCCTCGTAACTCCTGTGTCTTCTTTGTGAACTCCTCTGTCTCCTCTGTCACCTCTGAAGCTTCCATGGTCCTGGGTTCTGTCCCAGTGAGACATCTCCTCAACCTCTGCAGACTCTCCCTTGGAAGCTTCACCTCTTGGCTGATTTTAGTTACATCGCTTAGGCTGAAGATGATCAAACCTGAGTACCAGAACCTGGGTCTACCTGACTCCAGAACTCATATTCGTTTTCCCACTAAAACCATGTTGCTTTTCATCCATTATTTTCAGGTAAGTAAACAATCCCAGTCAATGAATGAATCTTGACAAAATTTGGAGAAATCTAGCTATTGTAGAAAAACATCTGTTAAAAGGATTGAATTCCCATGAATTTGAGTGGGCCAACCATTGCTGGAGTCACAGTGAGACCCAGAACAAGCCCGGCAGGTGTAGGCTGTGGAGTCGGGAGCACCAGTGAAGCTGGAAGAGTGAGAGCCGAGTTCTACATTAGATACTGCTTGGTTGGAGTCCTGGCTATACCATTAGTAACCCCTTTCTCTTGCATAGGTGGGTGCTTCTCTGTGCTGTCTATTCTTTCGATGTAAAATGGGGATAAAGACACCCACCTCACAGGATTACAATAGGGATGAGTTTAGATAATGCGTAGGAAATGATCATTCTTTCACCTGGCCCAGACGAATCCTCTGTGCCAGCTGCAATTGTGCCTCTCCTTTCGCCTCACCTTCCTTCTCCTTCTGATGATGGTTACGGTCTGTTCTCAAGGGCAGTAACCACACAGTGTAGGCGTTAAGTGAGTTCAGTGGAACTTTAAAGATTCCAGGTTGTGATTTTGATAATTTACACCAAGTCCTTGGGCAAACACTTCTCTTCTCTCTGCCTCCATTTAAATAAGGTACAAATCAGGAGACAGAACTTAATGAGCTTCTAATTCTTTAGCACTCACTGCCTTGACCCATGATTTTAGGTTTAGTGTTTTTCATTCTCGGTGGATATTATTCTCATGATCAGTACAAGTAATACAATATTTCTTTATGCTGATATTGAAGTTGTCATCCAAGTTGCTGTCCTTAAACAGTTCTTTATTTCTTTTTTAGACAGTCTCACTTTGTCACCCTCGGTGGAGTGCCATGGCCTCATAGCTCATAGCAACTTCAAACTCTTGGACTCAAGTGATCCTCTTGCCTCAGTTTTCTGAGTAGCTGGGACTACAGGCGCCCACTACAACACCTGGCTGTTTTTAGAGGCAGGGGCTCCTTCTTGCTTAGGCTGGTCTCTAACCCCTGAGCTCAGACAATCCACCCACCTCAGCCTACCAGAGTGCTGGGATTATAGGTGTGAGTTCCTGTGCCTGGCCTTTTAAGCACCTCCCTCTTTTTTTTTAAGACAGCAGAGTCTCATTTTGTCACCCTCGGTAGAGTGCTGTGGTGTCATAGCTCACAGCAACCTCAAACTCCTGGGCTTAAGCGATTCTCTTGCCTCAGCCTCCCATGTAGCTGGGACTACAGGTGCCCGCCATAATGCCAGGCTATTTTTAGAAATAAGGGTCTTGCTTTTGCTCAGGTTGGTCTCAAACCTGAGTGAGCTCAGGCAGTCCATCCACCTTGGCCTCCCAAGTGCTGGGATTACAGGCATGAGCCACCATGCCCAGCCTTTTTTAGGCATGTTTTAAAAATTAAATGCATTCTGTGCTCTGTGAATATACAGAGGTGTTCTTTTAACTTTTTAAAATGACCTCTCTCTGTTGCATATATTTACCTAATATATTTACCAATGACAAGGATATGCTATCAGCTTCTACCTTGTTTAGAAACCTGGTTTCTTGGGTTTAGGACCTAACGTTGGCTCTACTGGGAGACTCATTCTACACACACTGTGGAACACAAGCCAGCGTGGCGCCAGAGGGGGCTGGCATCATCTCTGACATTCTCGTGTGTGTTCAGTGTACAATTAGAAGTGCGGTTTACCTGCTGGATCCAGAGCCTCACAGACTTTTTACTTCCTTTGCTTGTTCACTTGGTTTAAGGAGTACATACCTCCTAAAACTATCAAGAGTTTTAGGGTCAGAGAATGAAATATTAGGGCCCAAACCACAATATTTTCATTCTTTTTGTATGAGGTGGATCCTAAAAGTCTTGAATCTAAGCAATAACCTGGTTTTGTTTTAATTGCTTATTTTTTTACACAGTAAAGTTGGTATTAAGAACAACCCTGAAAAGAAATTGGTATTTTTCTTCCTTTGGTAGAGCTTGTTAATCATATTACCTTATTAGAAAAGCAATCTCTTACTCTATAGGCACTTTGGGGGGAGGAATCACATAATCTATAATCTGTCATTTCTCTGTTTTGGGGATCGTTTGTAACAGAGAAATTCTGGAGATACTTATGACAGCTGTATGCTTTTATTTTTGTTTTTATGCTATGATTCTTCAAAACATCAAATACTATTGACAAAAATGTGTATGTTTTATCTCTTGTAGGTTATTTTACTATCTTGTGGTATAGCTCATTTCTGTTGTGATCTTGCAAGATTAATTAGTTGCTTTGGTGGATGAAACTGTGTTCTTGAACATTTTGTGACTTTTTAGTTTAAAAGGTTGCCGTACAATTTTATATTAAGTGTTTTGCTGTACATATAATTATCTGAAGAGTTATTTTCAGGCCATTCTTGTGTAGTGTTGAACATCTTTTTGATACTCAAAAAATAATTGCTTAGATATGTTCATTAACAATTATCTTTTAAGTGCCTTTGAATAGCATGAAATATAAAAAGAAATCTACTTCATGACTTTTAGGTAGGAAATATAGTCTTTAAATCATAATTGTATATGTGAAAGCTTTACTAGCATAGTTTTAATGTCTAGAGCAGTGTTTTTCCAGAAAACCTAACAGATTGCCAGCTGCTTAAAGATTAAGAATATACTTTCCTTTTAGGTGGAACCTAGAAAAAAACAAGAAAAAAGTTTATATATTAAATAGAGAAAAGTAGAAAGCTATAGATACAAACTGTAGATAGAGATGGTGTACGGGGCAGTGTTACAGAAGGTGGAGACAGTTGTCAGCTTGTTTTGGATCCTGTTTTAAACAGGTGCAGTGTGACCTCTTCACTTCTTCTCTGCCCATTGGGTCTACATTCTGGTGCACGCAGCCCTTTCCTAGGGTGGCCGAGTCTGAGTTCCAGCCAGTGAACACTCTACTGTCTAAACTCACTCATTTTTCAGCCGGAAATGGCAGGTGAAGGTCAGGTTTTGACCTCTACTTCTCATCCATGTGGCGGTAGCAGAAGGGACGTGGGGAGACAGGAGACAAGTCCTGTACTGGTTGTGCCACTGAATTGATTAAATATCCCCAATGAAATGTATCCAGGGTTTCTAGTACACCCACTTTCATACTCCCGAAAACCTCATTATAAGTCAAAACATTTATTAATAGGTTTTTAATGTGATATCGCTATGTCAGCCACTTCTCTGGTGTATGTGTTTTGTTAAATTTTGCATTATTCTGACTAATTTGCAGTCGTGGTGTTGGAGTTCCATTTTCATTTGTCAGGCATCTTTTATAATTGTCTTCCGAATTATTTCTCTGGTACATGGCAGGAATTGTTCTTTTTTTTTTTTTTTTTAAACTAAATAAGAAATTTCCAGTTTTTGAAATGTTTGAGTTTTTTAACAATGAACATGTGTTACAGATGAGCGAGTGCATAAACAGAAAAATTAATAAAGGCTTTAGGAATAAGGTCATGATGTTTGTAAAGATTTAACTATAAGGACATTTCCTGAAGTATTGTTTATGATAGCAAAAAAGTCTGAATCCTTGAATACCCAATAATAAAATGATTAAATACATCTTTTATGTCCATGTTATAGGAAATTGCACAGCCGTGAAAAATTGTGCTATAGGCCTATATTTAATATGAAAGGATGTCAGTGATGTATTGGGGGGGAAGCAAGTTGCAAAATAATATGTACCATATATAATTACATTTTTTTAGTTTTAAAAACCACAGAGTGGTTGATAGTCTCAAAATCCTCCCCATAAGAAAAATACATGG
>NW_003852519.1:4549110-4559141 GCF_000181295.1 Otolemur garnettii
ATTTAAGTTGCCGACCCTTTGACCCATTAATTCTTAAATACTTCAGTGTGTTTCCCAATAAAACAAACAAAACAAGAGAAAAAACAAACCCCAAAAAGGACACTTTGTACGAAGCCACAGTACACCATTGCAATCTGGAAATTAACACTGATACTGTACTACCATTAAATCTGCACATGGTTCATACTGTGTAGATTGTTCCAATAGTGCTTTTCACTACATCTAGGATCATTTGTTACATCGTCTCTAGTATTCTCCAATCTGGAACGCTGCTTACACTCCCTTGTCTTGAAGATTACAGGCCTGTTATTTTGTAAAATAGTTTCATTTGGGATTGTTTGATGATTTTTCCATGACTAGCTTCAGGCTGTGCATTTTTGGCAAGCGTGCCACAGAAGATTTGCTCTGCTCTTCTCAGTGCACTGCTCAATACACTGTGAATTTGTCCCGCTGTCGGTGATGTCACTCTTTTACTTGGTTAAGGTGTTTTCTGCCAAGTTTCTCCATTGTAAATTTAATAAACATTTTGCATTTTAATATGTAATTAATACAGATTATGAGTGGAGATATTTTGAAACTATGTTAATATCCTGTACCTCATCTAACTAGTATTCACTTGTTTTAGCATCCACTGATAATTCTTTGGTTATTACTCTGATAGTTGCCAGATGGTGGTGATTTACTGATTCTATCATTTCTTCTTCTTATTTGTTTTTTTTTTTTTTTTTTTTGAGACAGAGTCTCACTATGTCACCCTGAGTAGAGTGTGGTGGCATCACAGCTCACAGCAACCTCAAACTCTTGGGCTTAAGCGATTCTCTTGCCTCGGCCTCCTGAGTAGCTGGGACTATAGGTGCCTGCCACAACACCTGGCTATTTTGTTGTTGTTGTATTTGGCATTGTTGTTTTAGCAGGCCTGTGCAGGACTCCAACCTGGCAGCCTTGGTGCATGTGGCCAGCACCGTAACCACTGTGCTACCAGCGCCAAGCCTCCGTCATTTCTTCTATACTTATTAGTGGGCATTACCTTCTCTTCCCTTCCTCCCTCCCTCTCTCCTTTCCTTCCTCTTTTCCTTCCTTTCTATTCATAAGGACTCGTAATTCCTATTTTACTCAATTTGAATATTTTGATAATCAAATTATCTCAAATTTGGTTAGTGGGCGCTGCTTCAAACTGGCTCCTGTGACCTTTTAATGTTCCTGTCATGCTTTGAGCACGTCTCTGTTTTCATATTTCAGGTTTATCTGTGAGTTCTCTACTTTAGAGCTGGAAGCAGTCATCTTTCCAAGGAGTTCTGTTGCCCTTTATTGATGAATTGTATTTAGAACCAAGATCTGGGCGCTGGGTATACTCATTTCTATTCAGATATTATTGTTTCTAGGCTCTCTCAGCAAGCAGATCTAGGTCTAGGAAATACATGAATGTAGACATAGACACAGCAACGCATACACTTACAAACACACACGTGTCTACATTTGTTTCTTCATTAATCCATCCACCTATCTCTCTTAGAACCCAGGAGTTCACAGTGATAACCTCTATTACAATCCAACAGGGTGTGATCGAATCTCAACTTCCTCCTTTCCATAGTTAGACCCCTCTTTCTTGTCAATGAGAAATCTTACTCCTGTTGTCCCTTTATCTTGAGTGTATTCATCTTTCTGATCAATATTTACCTATGTGATCAATTGCCTTTTACATGACAGTCTCTAGATGCTGTGGCCTGTCTCCCTGGCTCAGTACTACTGCTGTGCCCACTAAGTACTCACTGGCAAGGGGGTGCCTCACTTTCCCAGGCAGGGCCTGCTGCAAGCCCCGCCTCACCTCGCCTACACCCCTGATCTGGCAGCACACATGCCAGGAGTTTGTGCAGGCCCCAGTGACATGCCCGTCCCTCATGTCCTTCCTCTTTCAGGGCAGAGTGTGGCTGGGGGTACCCCTGCTGCTCCTCCTCCCTGGCTGAGAGCTCCCCCAATCGGAATTCAGATCATCCTTCTAGACCAACAACAAGAGGCTATTTGGTCTTAGTTATAACAATGTAAGTCTTTAGAGTAAATAAAATGTATCTTCATTTTATATGGCGGATCTGAGGAGAAAGTAATACTTAGATTACCTTCATGGTCAGTTGAATAATTACTTTTGTATTTATTTCCAGAATTTGAGAAGTGTTTGGGCCGTAACAGAAAAGCTGTCCTACCTAATCTTAAGGAGAAAAATGAGGCTTGGGGAGGTACAGTAACTTTCCCAAGTAACATAGCTAATTAGTGGCCAGGCAAGGGCTAAAAAGTCCTGATTCAAACTGTACACACTTTACCACAACGTAATGACCTTGTTCTGTTCCCATCTAGGATGCTAAGGAAGCAATTTGTAGATAATTTTTAGCATATTAAATTATGTAAAAGTAAGTATCTTATGTTTTTGAATTACCTTGAGACTTTTCATTTTACATAGTTTTTTCCCTAGAAGAATGGAAACCAGATCCTAGAATGATAATGCCCCGCTGCCAAGGGAGCAGCTTCGATTAGATGGGAGTTGGCATGTTTTAAGTTCCAGCTTTTGATAACTCCACTACAGATACTTCGGTTTATTTTCTTAAGAGTACATTATAACTACAGCATGCGTGAGTGTTTCGTGCATGCATGTGTGTGCTGGGACAGAGGCAAAAAAGTTTGGGGAAACAAATTGTATTCCACAGCCGGAGACACGAATTCTCCTCTCTAGTCTACCACTGATTCACGATAAGATTTTGAGCAAGTCATTCATCTTTCCGCATTTCACTTTTCACATCTGAAATGTAGAAGGAACTGCCAAATAAATACCTCACAAGGGATAGTTAAATAGGATGCAGAAAACCTGTTGAGCATTTTTAAAGGAAGAAACTTTGAAAGCTTAAGGGATTTCTCATTCGTTTGAGTAACTGTTCCTCACAAAGAATTTTTTGAAAAGGGGATCTTTAACTTACTAGTTCACTTGTAATTTCCTTCACATATTTAGTCCTACAACCATAATCAATCCATACGCTACTGCTCTCCTTTCTTGCTAACATAGGGGAAAATCTACCCATTCCTTTTCCCCTTGACTTGCTCATTTCTACCGAAAGGAAAGTGTCAGTTGTTAAAGGACATAATTTAATATTAACTGGGTTACAGTTCAGATATTACTGAAATATCAGATGTTACTTTGATTTGTACATATCATCTATCTAGTTTCCAAGGTATCTCTCACGGTATTGTTAAGGTCAATATCAAAACTACCTAAACACTGATAGCGCTTCTTTGTGATTTCCGTGGCTTATGTTGGAGTGAAGTGGTCTGTTTTTTTTCTTGTATGTAAGATCTGCAAATTCTACTTGTGCTTTCCTAAGTATGAGTACATTGCTTGCTTTGTCTTGTTCTTCAAAGTTGTTTTTGCATTTCTGGAAGTATAATAAGCAGAAATACAGAGAATTAGTATTGAATCATTAAATGCCTACTCAATGCTTAGTTCTTTTCTAGCCAATGTATTATTTAATCTTCACAAGAGTTTGTGAGCAAATGGAGCCTCCCTAAGTAATTAGGCTTGGAGAAATTGAATAGTTCCTAAATGTTTACGTAACTAGCAAGTAGCAAAAACTGTCTTATCTCAAGAGTCTCTGCAATTCAAAGGAGCATGGGTTCTGAGTTTAAAAACAAAATTGTTTGTGATACGTAGTAAACATTTCCCCTAGACTGCTCTTCTAGTGTACCAAAGAGGTTTGGTTTTATGTTTTTTAAGAAAGAGATCATGTAGTGTCCTCTGCTTTGTTAAGCCCCTCTGCACGCTGAGCCTAGCTCTGGGGGACAGCAGGGACAGCATCACCTCCACCCCTCTACCCACAACTGGGAAGACAAGTTGCCAACATTCCTAGAGCATTAACTATGCACTCGATACCATTTTTACCACTTTATATGTATTAACCTATTTAGTGCTCAGAATAACTGACTCTGTGAGGCGTATGTACTTCCATTATTCCCACTTTATAAATGAGGAACTTAAGACAAGGGTTAAGAGTTAGGTAACTTGCCCAAATCAAACAGCAGATTAACTTACCATTAATTTGGTAAAGCTTAGGTATGAACCCAGGTGGTCAAGGCACCCACCCTGTTGTTCCACCGTACCAGGCTTCCTCAGTAAATATTGATGAGTTGTAGACTAATGAAAGAAATTCTGAATAAGTTCAGCTGAAAGGAGATTTATTAGGGGAACATAACATAGCTCACTGACTAAGTAGGAAGCCCAGAGAACCAAGCTTGTAAGACAAGTAAGAGGAGTAAGAGAGATGGAGGCACAGAGGATGTAGCCAGATTGTGCCATAGGACGTTTGGTCATGAGGCCACTGTGGGTGCTGCTGCCACTGGCCAGCCCAGGGACTATGCTGTTGGCTGGTGGCTGGGTGCTGGCCTTTTAGAATGGCTACTGTTGTTGATGCTACAATAATAGAGGAAATCTCTAAGTGTTTCTTCGTCTTTGCATCACTCTGGAAAATTTAAAGGCTGGGGTAGAAGCACTCCCCTGATAGAACCCAGGTCACATGCATGAACAGGCTGGATTTGGTAAGCTTTTTGCTTTAATTGTTCTGGTATAGTCTAGGCAGGATAGTGACAGAATGAAATAAGTACTTTTCAGAAGTTGGACATTAAAGATTAAGATTTTTCTCAGAAAAATCCTGTTATGATCCTGTTATGTGGTGAAATAGGTCAGTGAAATGGTTTTAGAAATTGGCAGTTCAAGAATCAGAAGGCACTGGTTGCATATTTGTTAAATCCAATTAAGCTCAAGTGGCCAGTTGGGTTCATTCTGTTTGGGTCATGGATAAAGAGCATAACTTCCACATGGTTGACAAGTGGCTGAGTCATAAGATAGATTTGTTTTTTTCCCTTGTTAATTTTGACTGTACTTAAATTCATTGGGTTTCAGAAGGTAGTATTCTTTAGAAAAAGGGTGGTGATTTTTTTCATAAATATGGTTGTAATCAATGTTTTAGGAATTTGTTTTACAGATCAAAATTTACTTAACAAGTGCTGTAATAAAATATTTTCAGATCTTATCTGATGGCTCACTGATTATAAGCACTAATCCGTGCAATAAAGTTTTGGTTTGGTATAATGAGTTGGTTCAGGCCAAGAAACAAGGCCGACACGATGGCTCATACCTGTAATTCTAGCACTCTGGTAGGCTAAGGTGGGTGGATTGCCAGAGCTCACAGGTTCGAGACCAGTCTGAATCAAAGCAAGACCTTGTCTCTAAAAATAGCCAGGTGTTGTGGCAGGTGCCTGTAGTCCCAGCTACTCTGGAGCCTGAAGCAAGAGAATCTCTTGAGCCCAAGAGTTTGAGGTTGTTGTGAGCTGTGACACCATGGCACTCTACTGAGGGCAACAAAATGAGACTCTGTCTCAAAAAAAAACAAACAAAAAACTTGACATTTATCACTCAACACCTATGGAAACTCCTTGTGTTAGAATTCTGAACTTAATAATAATGATTAAATTTTTTGAGTGCATGTGTCAGGCAGGATGCAAAGTGCTTTATGTATATATGTCTTCTCTTCTAATCCTCACAATAACTTTATAAAGTAAATGTTATTATTGACACGTTAGGGATAGAAATGAGGCTGAGAAGAATAACTTGCCTAAGGTCCCATAGGAAGTGACAGAGTTGGGTTTTTAAATCTACATTTGCCTGCGTTCAATGATGTAGAAGAAAATCATTAATTAAATCTCATGTTAATGCTGGATTAGCATTCTGGAATTTTGAGACCAGGAGATTTCTTCATCATTTTTTCTTAGAGAACAGTTTTCTCTTTTTAGATTTCAGTAACTCAAGAATTGTCCCAAGATTCATTCTCTGAGTTAGGGGAATATAAATTATTATTGCTACATAGTCTGTTGATGTTTCTAACATTCTTACCCAGGTTGTCATATTTGAAGTATAGATAGGATGATTTTCTCCCAGGTTAGGTTGATGGCCAGGGTATTTTAGGCAATGTGACCTCTCAGCTCATCTCTAAGACTCAAAATGCCTGTTTTTAACGATTTGTGAGTATAGACAATCAGTTCTTGAAGAACCTTTTGTGGGTACCATCTCTCAGAGGCAACAAACTCTTAATTTACCAAGCATCTTATAGAATATTTGCTTCTATTTGTATTCAATTTTCACTTTTAGCTTAAAGTTAAATTTGGTTTTCTAGGATTCCAGAAGCAAATTTTATTTTGTTTGTTATCATTTTTATGGTTTTGACTGAGTTTGCTTGTTTAAGACTAATATTTAGTCTTTTTTTTTTTTTTTTTTTTTTGCAGTTTTTGGCCGGGGCCAGGTTTGAACCCACCACCTCCAATATATGGAGCCAGCCAGTACCCTACACCTTTGAGCCACAGGCGCCACCCCTAATATTTAGTCTTTTATGTATACTTTAGTAGACCTATGAATTATACAACTCTCATCTTAGCATTAAAAAATGTCCTGATTTGAATTTAGTTCACATGCTTATAAAACTACATTCTTTTTATTTATTTATTTATTTTTTTGCAGCCGTCATTGTTGTATGGTGGGCCCAGGCTGGATTCGAACCTACCAGCTCAGGTGTATGTGGCTGGTGCCTTAGCTGCTTGAGCCACAGGCGCCAAGCCTATAAAACTACTTTCTATGAAAGATGTAGACATACAAAGAAAAGAAAAAGCCTTGGTCTCCACAGTATAACTACAGCCTCAGTTCAATAAGTGGGGTGGCCAGCCTGATACGGAGTAAAGGCCAAATCCAGTGGAATCATTGGCAAAGGACTATTTAGATCTAGTTTTCAAAAATGTAATGCTCATTATATTGGTTTTACTAGTTTACTAAGATTCTATTATCATGGATTGAATATGAAATGTTTCTCCCCTCAGTTTTATGTTGTGTATACTTTGTGTGTGTATTTTTAATCAGGCTGCTCTGGCTGCTACGTGGAGCCCTAGAAAGCCAGGGTGGTACCTGGATCTGGGGTCAGGGGTTCAGAGCTTGATAGACTCAAAGCTGCATTTTGGAACCCCTCTACAGATGGCCTTGTACACACATCTCTAATACCTGACCAAGCTCAACGTTTTTTCATCAGATATGTAGGCACATAGTCTGGTAGGTAGTAGGGCAAGCTGTCGATGTCTTTATTATCATTAGCAGAGCTCTCAAGAAAAGTCTGCTTTATATTCCAACAAAAGAACTTATTACATATGGAATGGAAGAATTAATAAGGACTTTTCATTACTTTGCAAAGTAGCATACCACTATACACATGGTAGCTAAGTTTGGTTTTTCTTATATGTAACTATCATTTAGAAAAGGTAGAAATTATTTATAATTTGCATGTCATTATAATGTATTTAAAAAGCTCCATGACTCTGGACCTCAGGCCAGGGCTAAGAAACAGTTTCATGGTAGCAAACTAAGTATTCCTTATAACAGGATGTGAACTGTGACAGGATGCTGTAGGCAATATTAAATTGGGGTGATTTTTAGAAAGTGACAAATGTTTTATGTTTCCTAAATCTGAAGTGGGTTCCACCAGCTCTAAACGGCTGCCAAGTTATGTTATCACTTGCCTGCTTTGTAACCTCCTCAATCATTTTCTTCCCAGCCCTGTATGATGAGATTCGTCAGTTTCGCAAGGCCTGTGGGGAGGCTCATCTGAAAACCATATTAGCCACAGGAGAACTTGGATCTCTTACTAATGTCTACAAAGCCAGTATGATAGCAATGATGGCAGGTAAGTGTTCTATATTCAAATGATGTTTTATGTTGACGTCTTTAGGAGAAATGAGTAAGTGAAAGCACTTAGCTGTTATTAAAAGTGCTAACCGCTTGGCATCTTTTTGTATGAGGTGACACATATTTTGTGAATGCATGTTATAATGTGTACCGGTCAACAAGTCGTCGTCTACATTTTTTGTGGTATTTCATTGCTGCACTATTCTTACAAGGCAGTAGATGGCTCTCTTGTTAGTGAATTGCCTTCTGTTTTATTCTTTGATTATTCATTCATCAACATATGTTAGACAGGATTTTCTTTAACTCTGACTTACTCCTTTCTGTGAATTTAAGCTTTTGATTTTTTTTCTCAGAGATATGTATCCCTACTATCTGAGGCAGCCTCTTCTTTTGTTTGCATTAATTTTTAAAAATTCAGTGCAGTATCAACTTTCAAATGTAAGTTGACTTATTCTTTATCTCTATGAACAGCAGGTCCATCCTTTTAGACATTGAAGCCTGAAACCCAGAGTCCTGTTTGATTCCTTCTTTTTCTCACCCTTACAAAAATCAGTGAACAAGTTCTGAGAGTTGTTGCAAGACCTCTTTCCTGTGTCTGACACATCTCCCCTCCATCCTGAGTGCTCCTCCTAGGGCCAGTGTTCTCCCTGTGATTTCCATCAGCAGGTGTCCCTGTCTCTACTTTTGTCTCCCTGCAAGCCATTGGCCACCCTATGGCCAAAATGATCTTGTAAAGGTGCTAATTTGGCTGTGTCCTGCTTAGTTAAAATCCTTCAGTGGCTTCCTCTCATCTTTGAGATAAAGTGTAAATACCTTAATCCTTATTTTTTAAAAAGTCCTTCCTGAGATCCCTGCCTGTGCCTCTACGGTCTCATTTTCCCTTACAATGCATTCTCCAGCTGTGTAGCATTACTTGCAGTTCCCTGCAGATGGCACTGTGGAAGCTTTTGAATCTGTGCCCCCTGCCTGGAATGCCCTTTGCCCAAGTAACTCCTTTATGTCTTTGGGGTCAGCACAGATGTCATCTTTTTAATTATTGCTTTTTCAGTTGTAACAGCTGTTAAACAGCTGTTTACTGCCAAGGCACTGTGCTAGATTTTATAATGAATGAAAAGACACAGTCTTGGCTGGGCATGGTGGCTCTTGCCTGTAATCCTAGTACTCTGGGACCCAGGCAGGTGGATTGCTTGAGCTCAAGAGTTTGAAACCAGCCTGAGCAAAAGCAAGACCCCGTCTCTACTAAACATAGAAAAACTGAGGCAAGAGGATCACTTGAGTTGGAGGTTGCTGTGAGCTATGATGCCATGGCACTCTACCCAGGACAACAGCTTGAGACTCTGTCTTTAAAAAAAAGACACAGTCTTTGGAAAGTATAATATATGAAAGTATCCTGCATCCTTCTTTATTCACAGTTTATACTTCTTCTTTTTTTTTTTTTCAAATTAATACAAGGGTACAATTTTTAGGTTACATTGTTCCCACTTCTGAAGGAAAGTTCCATTTGTAGAAGAGCCCCTCACCCAGGTGGTGTGTTATACACCCTCACATTAGGTGAGATCCCACCTCTGCCCTCCCTCCTCCTGCCAGTCATCCTCTCCTTTCCCCTTCTTGCTTCCCTCTACCCCTGAACTAGACTATATTAGTGTGTTATTGTTCTTCTGAGCGTGTAATTGTTTATATATTGATTTCATATTAGTATGGAGCACATTGAATATTTATTTTTCCATTCTTGTGATACCTTAAGAAAAATGTATTTCAACTCCGTCCAGGTAAATGTAAAAGATGTAAAGTCTCCATCTTTTTTAATGGCTGAATAGTATTCCACGGTATACATATACCACAGTTTGTTGATCCATTTGTAGGTAAATGGGCACTTAGGTTGCTTCCATGACTTGGCAGTTATGAATTGAGCCACAGTAAACATTCTAGTGCAGATGTCTTTGTGGTAAAATGATTTTTGTTCTTCTGGGTAGATAACTACTGATGGGATTGCAGGATCAAAGGGAAGGTCTACTTTTAAATCCTTGAGGATTCTCCATACTCTTCTCCAAAAGGGCTATATTACCTTGCAGTCCCACCAGCAGTGTAAAAGTATTCCCTTTTCTCAACATTCATGCCGTCATCTGGTATTTTGGGACTTTGTGATGTAGGCTAATCTTGCTGGGGTTAGGTGGTATCTTAGAGTGGTTTTGATTTGCATTTCTCTGATAATTAAAGATGATGAGCATTTTTTCATGTGTTTGTTGGCCATTTGTCTGTTCAGATCTCTTGCCCA